>NC_041384.1:711408214-711442514 GCF_002162155.2 Triticum dicoccoides
GGATCTTCCGGCTTCTTCGACTGGCTTTCCACGGCCCTCCCCAGGCTACCTCCGACCACTCGCCGTGGCCTCACTACCATGGCCGGCCCTGTGGCCTGGACGCTATGGCGCCACCGCAATGCGGTCATCTTCGACAAGATCACCCCGTCTACCTCCATCCTGGTCACCACTATTAAAGACGACGCTCGCTCCTGGGCCACTGCCGGAGCCAAAGGGCTTAACGCTTTTATCCCTGTAACCTGATCTTGTATGAGGGGCTGAGCATCCCCAATACTCCATGCTCACACGATCGCCACGGACACGCCTTCTTGCGTACGTGAACGTGGCGTCAACCTGTTGTTTTCTTCTCCCTCTATCAATGCAAAGATATGCTCCAAAGCGTATTCGAGAAAAAAAAAATGAAACCATTGAAAACATATCCATTACCCATATGAAAGACAGAAGAAGGAAAAAAAGTTTGCTTGCTTTTTGCTCTTGGATCGAATGAATCCGCGCACCAGCTAGCTAGGAGCGCAAAAAACAAAGTGATCCTTGTGGAAAGAAACCCTTGGGTAGATGAACCTGACTGAGCGTTAGGAAAAATATTGATTTCTTCATTTTCTTAACCACTGGCTGGTTTTCCTTTTTAGTGGGAGGGGGTAGGGGTTGGGGGACATATGCCCTCCCTACTGCCTCGCTTCCACTCACCGCCCTCGTCTCTTGTCCGTGGTTACCTGACTATCAGGCAAAGGTTGGAGAAGGCCGACGTGGCCTGCAGGAACCACGCCACAAAGCCGAGGATGATGTTGCCTTGGAATCGGCTGCAAGCCAGCTCAGGGAAGGACCCACTGAACTCAATGTCCTTGACAAAGAGGACCCTGACAAAGGCGGCGGAGGAGGCCGCCGGCAAGAAAAGAAGAGCCACGAACTACACATTGACACATCGTGCATGCACGCATGCCAGGCATACATATATGGCTAGCATAGCTATGTTCGAGAAAGAAACAAACATGTAAGGAAGAAAAATGATGATGTTGTACGTACCACGTCACCCAGTGCAAGAAGGAAGGCGTTGTCGGGCCGGTGAATACCGTCCTCGGCCAACAGAGTGATCAGGTAGACTACACCTAGGGCGAAAAGTCGAGAGGGTATGCAACAACATCACAGAAATAAGATGGCTATGTACGCTGGAGCAGATTGAGTAGCACATGCATCTATATGCATCATGACTAGCTAGATAGATTAACACGAGTAGGTAACTGTGTCGATCGACTTGACCGGCTCGGCCACTAACTAAAATGTGCATGCATGGCGCGAGTCTGGTTTTGTGTATTTTATAGTGCTTTGAGTAATGAAAGAAGGCCGTGAGGGCTCGAGCCAAGATGTAGCCTCCGTTTGACCAAGAAGAAAAGCCTTTTGGCAAAGGCTACTGGTTTTCTTTTTGGCGAAGTGTGTGTGCATCTGTGGTTTTCTTCCTGGTTTGTCCTTGTGTTATTGAGAGAGAAAAGAGTGGAACTCAAGAGAGAGTTGAGAGGATAAGAAGAAGAAGCGGTGCTGCGAGGAAGCGTCACCAATAGGAAGAAAATAAGACTGCTTGTTTTTGCTTTGGATCAAATGAAATCGTGAACTAGCTAGTCAGGAGCTCAAAAAACAAAGTGACCCCTTGTGAAAAGAAACCCTGGGCTGGGGTCATATGCCCCTCTCCCACTCCCCTACTACATACTGCTTCACTTCCATTCACTACCCTCGTCTCTTGTCGCCGACCCTCGTCTCCTCCTCAGCACCCGAGCTGAGCAGGAGGAAGATCGATCGAAGATGAGCTTTTTTCTTTGGGCGAGCTTCATCAATCAGGGTTGCTAACAAGCTTTTCCCCCGTTTCCTACTGATTACTGATACTAGTATCCGGAGGGAGATCTTAGGAAGATCTTTCCTACTGATCGACCTATGAGGCCAATCTTTGTTTTTTTTCATTTTTCCTATTGATCAATCAGGTTCATCAATCTTAGGGTTTCAACCTCTAGCAAACATGCATGTGCGTTTTAACGGGAGATGAAAAAAATAGCACATGTCTCTTATGTGATAATCATTCTCAAGACTCTTCACAGGTGCAATGACCATTCAGCATGAATGATGAGCCTAAAAAACAATGACAACATGCCGAACAATGGACCGACTGAGGGTAGGATTTTTCAGGATGCAAATTTGAAACATGAGATGTTTCCTTGAGTCAGGCTAGTTCAGCTTATTATTTCATTCAGAAATTTAATGGTAAAATTGAAAGAAATTATATTGTTAATAGTTTTGGACATGATGTCTTGAGCCAAATTTAGAAGCAAAATGGAAAGAAATAATATTATGAACAAATTTTAAGGTGATAATAGCATCAAGCAGATTAATCTGGAGTAACAGTGGCCGCAAGAAAAACTTGCATGTTTGTGAGGTGAGAATTGGTACCTTGTCTAGACCTCCTTCCCTTCGAATCGCTGCCTGATGTGGCTACTATTGTGAACTCCAAACCCTAGTTCCCTTGCCCCCGGACTATAACACTGCTCCTTCTATGTCCTGAACTCCTGATCTAGTGCGCCTTGCTGCTCCTAAGCGTATATATCATACATTCTTAAGAAATTGATCCTCATTACTAGCATTCTTTACATGCACACTATCCACGTGATGATGGCATGATGCCACATGAGCGATCAGTTTCCAAACAACCTGTCCACCTATGCAATTCATTATTCACTATTTCACATCTCCACATCAAATCTGCAGCGTCATTGATTTTTCTTTTATACTTATTCATGCCTGGTCGCTGAACCGAGCGACTCTTTTCCGCTTCCGTAACCAACAAATGAGCCAGTCTAGTAGTTTCCGCTTCCGTAAAAACGCCCCACTGGCCGCATGTAAGCCATTGGGGTCACCGGCTCACCACATCCTTATCCTGTCTGCACTCCTCCTCTCCCGATCCCTCTCTTTCTCTGCTCAGGTTTTCTCGCGGCGCACAGCACCTCTGCCCTCACCTCAAGCCTTGCGCCCTTGCCACCGGGTTAGTGGTTAACCATGACCTACACTGCGCCGTCGACCTACCATTGCAGAGAAGTTGCAGATTCTGGGAGAGCGACCACGCTCTGCCTAGAGAAGTCGCCGGTCATGCCATCTTCTCGCATTGGCCATGTGAAAGGTGGGAGGATACAGACTGGACCTTCTTTCTTGCCCTCGTGAGTTAAAAAATTAGGACGACGATAACTGCCACACGTGTGGGCATTAAGGGGTCTGCCCACACATTTTGTGTGGTGTTTAAGAGGACCAACTCACACGCCTACGTGTGGGCAAAACAATTAGCGTTCACATTTCTTTTTTTTCCTTACGGTCCTTCTCACACGCCTACGTGTGGGCAAAATGCATAACGCCCACACGACCTCTCTCAGTCACCTACCTCACGGTCCCGCACGCCCCACATGATAGTCACCACGCGTCCCCGCAGTTGCCATGGTCCGGACCCTCTTCAATGTCCGTTTACTTGCAGTTGCCATGTCGTCGAACTACAGTTGCCATGGTTGCTCAACTGCAGTTGCCATCTCAGGTCAAGTGCCAGATGCTATTTTGGACAACTGCAGTTGTTGCCATGTATGGTCTGGTTTGCTATAGTTGCCATGATTTGAAAACTTTAGAGGTTGCCACGTACTAACACTAAGCAGTTGCCATGTATGGTCTGGTTTACTACAGTTGCCATGATTTGAAAAGATTAAGAGTTGTCACCTACTAACACTAGGCAGTTGTCGTGTAGCGCTACAAAGAGACATGGCAAAACAACATGTTCGGGTAAAAGAGAGAGTTGCCATCTGCTAACAAGCACACTAGGGCAGTTGCCGTGTACCCTGCAAAACACATGTTGACTGACATGTTTGGGTAAAAAAAGAGAGAGTTGCCATCTGCTTACAAGCACACTAGGGCAGTTGCCATGTACGCTGCAAAACGCATGGCAACTGGCAGCTTGGGTGTGGGAGAGAAGACGGGCGTGTGGGCGAGATGGCAAATGCACACACACTAGCCCTTATGCATGAGTGAAAACTGGCGTGTGGACGAACTGCTAAACGCCCACACACCGGCCCCTCCATGTGTTGAAACGAACGTGTGGGCGACCGGATGAATGCCCACACTCCAGCCCAGTCCTACGTGGCACCACAAACATGCCAAGATTTGTGCACCCACAAACGGATGCCCGGCTCACGCAGCAGCACAGATTCTACCTGCTCAACGGCGGCCATGTCCGCGTGCCGTTCATGTCCAGCCGCGAGAGCCAGCACATCGGCTGCTGCCCCGAGTGGAAGGTCCTGAAACTCCTCTACGCGTCCGGCCGCGGCGGCGAGCACCTGCGGCGGCACTTCGCCATCTACGTCTACGGTCTACCTCCCGAACGAGCTCCACGGCCTGCCGCCCGAGCATGCTGCAGAAGCTGGCCTCCAGCCCGGAGCTGCTCGAGGCGGGCTCCATGGACCTGAGAAACATGGTCCCCGTGCGCGACTTCCGGCCGCCAAAGTTCACCGTGTCGTACAAGACGGAGGCGACGGGGCTGCTGCAGGGCCTCGGGCTGCGCCTGCCGTTTGACCATAGCGCCGCCCACTTCTCGGAGATGCTGGAGGAATCCACGGGGTCCCGCGTCGTGTCCAACGTCTACCACCAGTCCCTGGTGGAGGTGAACGAGGAAGGGACCGAAGCTGCGCGACGAGCGCGGTAACCTGTTTTTCTTTTACCCGTCCCGCGGTGATGAGCACGCCGGTCAAATACGTGGACTTCGTCGCCGACCACCCTTTCATGTTCTTGATCAAGGAGGAGTTCACCGGCGTCGTCGTGTTCGCCGGGCAAGTTGTCGATCCTTCGTCGTAATTCCCATGCTGGCTCGTATTAGCCTTCACACCGTGCCTTTGCCTTGTAACCGCGGTGACTTGCACAATATATGTACTAATGGTGACCTGACCATGGTAGCTAAGTATATTACCTTATCTTGATTATTCTTTTGAGAAAGAAATTTATTTGGTGAAATCTCTTTTGAGCGGAACTGTGTGTTGAAAATAATTTCGAAAACATTTTAAATAAGTCGGAAGATTTCTTGTCTTTATCAACCGCATCCGGCGTGGTCCGATCCCACACGATCGTGTGGCACGAGCGCTGTCTCCCACAAGGCGAGCGCTCTGTCTCCCACAAGCGAAGGTAGCCAAGTTCAGGAGGGAGTAAGAGGATCTCAGCCCTTAGGCGAGCACCGGCATTAGGGTGAAGGGCGGCAAAGTGAAAGAGGTTTTCATCAAACACCACATCCCTGGAGATGTATACACGTCCTGTGGCGATATCAAGGCACTTGTAGCCTTTATGCAAATTACTGTAACCAAGGAAAGCACACTGCTTTGATCAAAATTGAAGTTTATGAGTGTTATAAGGACGTAGATTAGGCCAACAAGAACATCCAAAAATCCTAAGAGAGGACTAGTTGGGAGTTCCACCAAATAATCTAGTAAGAGGAGTTTCATGATTTATGACTTTACTTGGCACCCTATTGATCAAGTAGGTTGCAGCAAGAAAGGCCTCATTCCAAAATTTCAAGGGCATAGAGGCTTGGGCTAGCAAGGATAGGCCAACCTCAACAATGTCAATGTTTGCGCTCAGCTGACCCATTCTGCTGATGAGCATGAGGGCATGGGACATGGTGTGAAATACCAATTTTTGTGAAGAAAGAGTTCATTTTTTCGTACTCCCCTCCCCAATCTGTTTGAAGAGCAAGAATCTTTCGATCAAAACGTCGTTCAACAAAGTTTTGGAAGTCATGAAATTTCTAGAAAAACTTCAATTTTGTGCTTGATGAGATAGATCCATGTGAATTTACTAAAATCATCGATAAAACTCACATAATATTTTTTTTCCTACTGTTTCAATAGAAGGCCCCCATACATCAGAGAAAACAAGTTCCAAAGGAGGTTTTGATTCACTCAAGGATTGAGGATAAGGTAACTGGTGACTTTTGCCTTTTTGACAGGCGTCACATACATGCTTATTGCTATCGTTATTGACACACGGGAGCTTATTCTCACTAAGAATCTTCCTAACAACAGTGGAAGAAGGGTGACCTAGACGTCTTTGCCACCAATCCGGAGGTGGTTTGGTGACATTGAGCACATGCTTCTGGACGTGTTCCCCGGCGTGTTTGACAGGATAGACCTCTTCTACCCCTGCCTCGAAGAAGGACCTTCCTCGTTTCTAGATCCTTGATGAGAAAAAAATGAGGGTGAACTTCAACAATAGTGTTATTGTCAAGAGCAAGTTTACTTGCAGAAATCAAATCTTTAGTTGCCTCTGGAACATGAAGAACATCTTTTAGATGAAGATTACGATCAATAGACATACCTGATCCGTTTGGAGTATGAATCTGATCGTTGCCCGTGTACCTCTCCCGGAAGGTCAGCTTTTCCAGATCACTGGTAATATGGTCGGTTGCACCACTATCCTCTCCTCCCTGATACAAAGAGTCGTAGCGCTTCCAGCACTTCCAGGCGGGGTGGCCAAAGTTTACCACAGATCTGGCACACCGGCTTGGCAGAGGAGTTGTTGTTGTTGCTGTAGTTCCCCCTGCCTCCACCATGTCCTCCTGGGTTGCCGCGACCGCGGTTGTGGTCACCACCATGGCCACGATCACCGCCGCCGACGGGTTTGTTGTGTTGGGGATCATAGCAGAAATTTAAAATTTTCTACGCATCACCAAGATCAATCTATGGAGTAATCTAGCAACGAAGGGAAGGGGAGTGCATCTACATACCCTTGTAGATCGCGACGCGGAAGCATTGCAAGAACGCGGATGAAGGAGTCGTACTCGTAGCGATTCAGATCGCGATTGATTCCGATCTAAGCGCCGAACCACGACGCCCCCGCGTTCGACACACGTGCAGCCCGGTGACGTCTCCCACGCCTTGATCTAGCAAGGGGAGAAGGAGAGGTTGGGGAAGACTCCGTCCAGCAGCAGCACGACGGCGTGGTGGTGGTGGAGGAGCGCGAGACTCCAGCAGGGCTTCGCCAAGCACTACGAGAGACGAGGAGTGAGAGAGGTAGGGCTGCGCCAAGAGAGAGATCATCCCGTGTGTTTCGCAGACCCCAATACCTCAAGTATATATAGGGGAAGGGGAGGGGCTGCGCCCCCATCTAGGGTTCCCTCCCCAGGGGTGGCGGCAGCCCCCAAAACCCATCTATGGTGCGGCCAAGGGGGGAAGAGGGGGGGGCGCCCTAGAGTGGGCCTTAAGGCCCATCTGGACCTAGGGTTTGCCCCCTCCCACTCTCCTTGCGCCTTGGGCCTTGGTGGGGGGGGGGGGGCGCACCAGCCCACCTGGGGCTGGTCCCCTCCCACACTTGGCCATGCAGCCTTCTGGGGCTGGTAGCCCCACCCGGTGGACCCCCGGGACCCTCCCGGTGGTCCCGGTACGTTATCGGTAGCACCCGAAACTTTTCCGGTGACCAAAACGGGACTTCCCATATATAAATCTTTACCTCCGGACCATTCCGGAACTCCTCGTGATGTCCGGGATCTCATCCGGGACTCCGAAAAACATTCGATAACTGCGTACATACTTTCCCTATAACCCTAGCGTCATCGAACCTTAAGTGTGTAGACCCTACGGGTTCGGGAACCATGCAGACATGACCGAGACAACTCTCCGGCCAATAACCAACAGCGGGATCTGGATACCCATGTTGGCTCCCACATGTTCCACGATGATCTCATCGGATGAACCACGATGTCGAGGATTCAATCAATCCCGTATTCAATTCCTTTGTCTACTGGTATGATACTTGCCCGAGATTCGATCGTCGGTATCCCGATACCTTGTTCAATCTCGTTACCGGCAAGTCTCTTTACTCGTTCCGTAACACATCATCCCGTGATCAACTCCTTGGTCACATTGTGCACATTATGATGATGTCCTACCGAGTGGGCCCAGAGATACCTCTCCGTCACACGGAGTGACAAATCCCAGTCTCGATTCGTGCCAACCCAACAGACACTTTCGGAGATACCCGCAGTGCACCTTTATAGCCACCCAGTTACGTTGTGACATTTGGTACACCCAAAGCATTCCTACGGTATTCGGGAGTTGCACAATCTCATGGTCTAAGGAAATGATACTTGACATTAGAAAAGCTTTAGCATACGAACTACACGATCTTGTGCTAGGCTTAGGATTGGGTTTTGTCCATCACATCATTCTCCTAATGATGTGATCCCGTTATCAACGACATCCAATGTCCATGGTCAGGAAACCGTAACCATCTATTGAGCAACGAGCTAGTCAACTAGAGGCTTACTAGGGACATGGCGTTGTCTATGTATCCACACATGTATCTGAGTTTCCTATCAATACAATTCTAGCATGGATAATAAATGATTATCATGAACAAGGAAATATAATAATAACTAATTTATTATTGCCTCTAGGGCATATTTCCAACATGTTGTTGAAGCCACGACCCCCGCCGCGACCACCGTTGCCGATGGCGTTGTTGTTCTTGTTGAAGCCGCGTCCACGTGGCGTCGCATTTGTGGACAACTGAGAGGACCCGCCGCGAAGATTCAGTCGAGTCTCAAAGCTCAGAAGCTGTGAGAACAGCTCCGGACCCCTGACAGGCTCTACCCGGGAGCACATGGCCGACACCACTGGGTCAAACTCCTCGTCGAGTCCAGCAAGAATGTGGAAGCTCACCTCTTCCTCGTCCACGATCTTCCCTGAAGCAATTAATTCATCACAGGGAGTTCGGACCGTACCAACATACTCTGTGATCGTGGAGTTGCCCTTCTGAAGATTGGCTAGGGCAATACTGACGTTGACGGTCTGCGCCCGGGTATGCGACGCAAGCATCCCTTGCACAGTGTTCCACAGCTCAGCTGCGGTATGACAGGTTGCCACTTGGACGGCCATCTCGCGCGGCAACGTGCTCAGCAGGTATGATAAAACTCGCTGACCCCGCGCATATCACACACCAAACTCTGGGTTCGGTGCCTTGGTCTTGGTTTTGCCGTCATCGCCGGTGACGTCAATGGTCATGGGCGGAGCCGGCTGCCCGGTGTCGAGGAAGTTTGCAATCTGCGCTCCCCTGATGGCTGAGAGCACCGTGGCACGCCATAAGGCCTCGTCCCCTCTCGTAAGTTTCTCGGTTGCGTTGTGTGCAAACAGAGATGAGGGGAAGGAAGAGCTCGCCATGGATGAACCCGAGGTAGGCTCTGATTACCATGAAAGAAAAGAGGTGAAGCGTATGCCTCTAGGCAGGGACACGTGCGTGTTAAATAGAGAACCAGATTACAACCGGGGTGGCAGGTTGTTGTGTTAGCTTGACCCCTCATCCAAGACTATACAAGATAAGGATCTCTAATGTCCAACAACCTGCCTAAGTTTACAACACACGAGCACAAGTTACACCCCCATGACATATGTCACGTTACAACTACAACTATATCATTTAACACAATCTAGTTGAAAGATTCGGAATTCTAGTTGCAGGAAACAAAGGCTGAAAGTCTAGGTACAACAATCCTATGGTCACAGGAATAAAATGGAATTAAGTTTCTAGGAACAAGTCTTGGAACAACAACTATAGTCACAGGCTAGCACATGCTCAAGAAGCTATGAATCAACTATGAAAATGCTGAAGCAAAACGTATAAGAAACAAAAAAATTGTATTCCAGAAACTTGGGCACTATGAAAAATTCATGTCACTTGGAAGTTCGAATTACTGTGAAGTTTAACTGAGAATACAAAGAAGTTCAATCTGAAACTAATGTTCAGAAAATAGACTAAAAAATGTCAGGCTCTGCACTGAAACTAGTTGGCATTCAAACTCTGGAAATATTCTTAGATGCTATAGGAAAGATAGAAGAACATAACAACACAGTAAAGGGTCAAGAAACTAAGGGGCAAAGATGTTCATATGAACCAATTGGAAAATGATCAAACAAAAATTCGAGGAACAAAGGGCGGAATTTGAGAAACTTTGGCACTACACAAGAGCTCAAATTACTGTCACTTGTCGATCAGCTTACTGTGACCTCCTCTTTGTAATTGTGTCTACATAAAAAAAGTTAAGATAATCAAGGTTTGCTCGTTGCAGGAACACAATGAACCAATGACAAGTGAAGCGTATGCGCAAAATCCATGGGATGTCAACCTATTTAACAACATTGAGCTGGAAAAGGTATATACAAAAAGTGTAGCTAAAACAATATATACATGCCCAGCAACTGAAAAAACTTCAAAGGCTTACAAGTTATAATGTTTACAGGTAAATGAAGAGCAAGACTGCCAAAAACCTACTACATCGCACACATCAGACAATATACAAAAACAACAAGAATCAGAAGGCAATTCAGATGTTATGCGAGAAAACAAAAATACAGATCAAACTCATAATGACGAAGAAATCATTAATGAAGAGGTCACTAAACTGTCTACTATCGAGTCTCGGCACTCTAGTTATAAACTTAAAATACAGAGATCACCATAGAAAACCAATAAGAACTAGCATTCACTAGTTCACTGAATGTTACAACATATACAGATGAGTAGGTCCTACACAAAGCAAAATCAAACAAGTGTTTTTACACTGTAGTTACAGAGGAATGTAAAAAGAACCTGTCAAATTAAATTACACTAGAGGACAAGGAATTTACGGTGGCATGCAAATGGTAATTACAATACTAGACCACTAAAATTTCAGTGGTAAGCAATAAAAATTACAATAGTGAACCAGGGTGAAAAAATCCTTTGAAATTACAGTTTGAATTACATCGCTAGACCACTCGAATTACCGTAAGCAAACTATAATTATAGTGCTAGACCACTGGAACTACAATGTAAATACAATGTATTTTATGGTAGAACTTATATTGTAAAATATAGTAGTATTATAGAGCAAATGGCAGTGAGTTTCACAGTAATTGCAGTACATACAATTTAATTTACACTAGAATTACACTGTAAATACAATATAATTACAGCTGAATCCTAGTGACATTTTACAGTAGATTTAGAGAGTAAATATAGTAGTACTGTAAGTGAATTAGAATGTAATTTACAAATAGATTTACAGTGTAATTTACAAGTAATTCTAAGGTAAATGTCCCTAAGATTCCAACTGACATGCAACTCCCTCTTCCTAACAACATAAACACCCACAAACTGAAGGACATATCACTGTAAAACACCGACACCCACAGACCAGAAAAATATAGAATGTAAAGGGATAGTTTGTTACCCAACATAGATAACATGTAGCCTAATAAAAGAAATTACACATAAAGGAGAAAATAGAACTAACAAAAATTATCAGGCAACTTTCCACACGCCTTGCAAAATACCAAAAACTCAGATTAGCACAAAAAGCATGACAACAACAGAATACCGATAAGCAAAACAAAATTAACAAAAACAGTAAGCATAGCTCTAGCATAACAGAAGAAGACCAAAAACACACACTATAATTACAGTGAACATCGCACTAAAATTACACTATGATTTACAATGTACAATTACTGATAAGATAGGTAATTACAGTCCAAGTCCACTAAAGATTTACAGTGTAAAATCACTGATAAGGTAGTAAAGTGCACTAAAATATTCCCTATGAATTACAATATAAATTCAAAAGACATGATAAAGGAATTACACTAAAAAAATGACAGTGATACCACACTAAAATTCACCTATGATTTACAGTGTAAATCAAAATCACAGAGATAGAGTAAAAAATACACTATAGTGTAATTGCACTAAAAAGATATATTAATTAGAATAAGAAATCCTCTACAAATTACAGAGTAAGTCCAATGATAAGATGGAGTAATTACACTAAAATAATCCCTTATGAATTAAAGTGTAAAATTCACAAACAAGATAGAGTAATTAACCTAAAACTCCACGCAGATTTGCACTGTAATTTCACTTTGAAGATAGTAAACAACACTAAAATTATGCGATGATTTGCACTGTAATTTCACTGGAAAAATATAGTAAATAACACTAAATTCCACTGTCATTTTACATTGTAATTCCACTATTGATAATACAAAAATTACACTAAGATTTACGCTGCAAGTTCACTATCAAGTTACAGTAAATAAACACTAAAATTATATTGTGATACAAAGAGCAATTTCAATGATAGGAAAAAAATACACTCTGGAGTACTATAACATTGACACAAGATCATGCTGGAAATACAAGAAAAAAAAAGCACTGATAGTAGACTAAAAACACACACATAAATACCACTTACTAACAGTGTAAAAACACTGTAAGTAATGACTACAGTGAGGTTTACACTGAAAATATACACTGCAAATAACCCAACTCATATATTGAAACAACATAGCAAATTCAACTAAATAACACCACTAAAATATACAATAAATTTCTTTTACCCGCAAAAAAACACCACTAAAAATATACAAAAATGACAGGAATACACCGAATCGGGACTGTAATAAAAATGTCTGAAAATAGGACCGTAACTCCATGCTATGTTTGTTTACTGAATATTCAGACACAACACGGACACTACCTGCAACTCTATACTAACATGAATTCAGAGCAACAACAGAAAACTAAAACAACCCGGGGAATAGAATCTACATCCACCCAAAAAAATGAGAATCCAAAAGACCAGGGGACTGAACACGACCCAGCATCTTCGATTGTGCATTTGCACAAAGTACTACAACTAAACGAGACAGCCCAATCAAACAACTCCCACCAACTAACCCGAATAATAGATCAAATCACTCCAGCAGGGGAACCAACACAGATAGCAGACGAATTTCAATCCCACAAACAACACAATTGAATACATCTACACGAATAGCTGTGAGGGGATCAACACACGAAGCTAACATAGGGGGATAAAGAACAAATTTGGCCACGAAAACGCTACACACAACTAACACACGGATTTGAGAAGCATAAGAAATCGTCGAAGGATACCCAAAAATAGATGAATAGAAGCGGAGGGCGGGGGAGACGGGGGCCGGGGAGGGTGCGGGGTTGGAGTGAGATGCTGCAGACCCAAGGTGGGAGATACAGCGGGGCAGCTGGAGGGAGATTTCCGGACGCCCGAATACCACCTATTCGAGCGAGCAGCGAGGGGAGCTCCAAATTGCCATGGTTACCTATACGAAATGAGAAGCAGAAAGGACGAGGATGGGAAGAGATAGGAGAAAGGATAAAAAAAAAGAAACTGCCAACGGGGCCGAGAGCGAGGGAAAACATAACGGGTCTCCCGGTAGTTAGCTGGCCCGATAAGAAAACTCGCCAATTCTGCACGAATCTCAGCACAGAGATCGCATGGCTCACAAAATGGATGAAAGCCAATTGTTTTCATCCGGCTGAAAAATAGCAATTCCATCTTTTTTTCGTGTCAGCTATTGGTTAGGTATATCTGAAAATGAAGCTAGTCTCAGTCAGATCTATTATCGTTCATCTGTGTTGCTTTGTTATCTGCAATTAAATTTTTGGTGGGAGGGTATGGGGGACATATGCCCGCCCCCCACACTCCCCTGCTGCCTACTGGCCCGATTCCACTCACTGTCACTGTCTTCGTCTCTTGTCCCCCTCCCTCCTCTCCTCCTTGGCACCCAAGCTGAGCAGGAGGAAGATCGATCGAAGAACGAGCTTTTTCAACAGGTAGTCCACGTGCATGCACATGTGTATACATACGTTATTTTCTTTGAAAAGGAGGATCACCCCGGCCTAGGTGTATACGTACGTAGCCGCCATCACTAGTTAGCTATTGATCAGGGTGTTCCGTGGCTACCTTGACCATCAGGAAAAGGTTGGAGAAGGCGGATGTGGCCTGCAGGAACCATGCCACGAAGTCCAGGATGACGCTACGCTGGAATCCACCGCAGGCCAGCTTGGGGTAGGTCTGCAGAACTCAATGTCCTTGACAAAGAGGACCCTGACAAAGGCAAAGGCGAAGGCCACCGACAAGGAAAGAAGAGCCACGGTCTACACATGGACACATCATGCATGCATGGATGCATGTCAGGCATAAATATATGGCTAGCCTAGCTAGGTTTGAGAAAGAAACAAGCATGTAAGGAACAAAAATGTTGATGTTGTACGTACCCTGTCACCCAGCGCCAGAAGGACGACGATGTTTCTCGAGTTGCAGATCCACCCAAATTGGTGTCTGAGTTGATTGATGATTTAAATCCTCGATTGAATAGAGAGTTAATTGAGGAAAATTTTGTACCAATTTATGCAGCAACGATATCACAAATACAGATTTTGTGTTGACAAACATTGATGGTTACTGGTCACGGAACTTTGAAAAAACTGGAGTATTTAGTGTTTGATCAGCATATCAGATGAAAGAGGATACGAAAAGTGACGATGCAGAAAACTGGTAGATCCCTGAATAGGGTCGGTCATGGGGTGGAGCACACATAGAGGAGCATATTAAGATGCATATGAAACAAGGTCCTCATGGTGAGGTGATGGTCTATAGCCTACATGTCATAACTTTTTTTTGAAGTACATGTCATAACATTGATTTGCCTAAACCATATGTTGGATGCCAAGTTGGAAGCCCCTACCTCCCATTATTTAGGTGGATGAGGGCTAGAGTTACATGAGCCCAAGTCAGTTTCCATGGCTTGTCGCCCATGTTGATATAGTACTACACGTCTCGCAGTACAAGAAAGAGGCCTTCTTCTGGAGGAGGCCCACTGTCAAGGCAAGGGACCTCGGTCAATGTGGGGCCCTGAGGCCGGCCTAGTGTTGGGCTTCCCTGTAGGAAGGCCAACCCAGGTGTGGTGCACCGTCACTAGCCCCCGAGCATGTATGGAGTTGGAATCCTTCTTCCTTCGGGAATAAGAACCTAGACGGGATCCTGTTGTCTTAAAAAAACGTGGCATGTCTTCATAGGTCGGCTTCAGTGATCTTCGGGCTCGCCGAGCGTATGACCTCCTTGAATAGGTTGAAGGTGACATGATTCACCAGGCTCATCGCCCCGAGGAGGAAGTCGAGGACAAAGTGTCCGACCTCCCTATCTTTGTTATTATTGGAGACATTCCGGTTCATAGAAACCGGCTTCAGAAATGGTGATTCGGCCGAAGCACAAAGTGTTGTGATTTTTCTTCTTTTATAGATATATTGGGGGCACGATTGTGCACCTGATGGGCATAGGCCCTGGGCCTCCAGCCAACTCATGGGGTCGAGTGAAGGGTCTTCGTTAACTTTTGAAGGGCAAACCACGTGTCGGCTCGACTACGAAGGAAGTAAACGGCGTGACCTGCCGGGCTTGAATGCCTGAAGGGGCTATTTATGGAGGAGTTATCAAGGAGATTAGAATCTGTATGAATACATTTATCTCTTGTAATTTTGCTCATGAGTTTAGCAGCTCAAAATTTAAAACTCACAATCTAGCTAGGCATTATTTATCTTTAGGTCAGGGTCGTCATATATGGCTGGGATATCCTCATTATCCCATTGTTATCCCTGTAAACATACCAATTTTCATTAATAATAAATCCTAGCAAATTGATCTGGAAAAATCAGTCCCGTCGAGTTTATAATTGCCACCGGATACATACACGACACAAAGATTAAGAAAGTAACTTCTTTAGATTCTCTTCTCGACCTAGGTTTGGTTACATGATCTTGAGACTATCCACGAACCTTGTCCCTTCAGCCAGCGCCCTGAAGTTCCCCTTGACATACTCAACATGGTCGATGGCCTTGTACGTCGCCTCGCCTAGCTCCGGGAGCGGCTTCACAATTCCGGCAACACAAGCATTCTGAAACATCACCACGGTGGCCCGCCCTTTCTCTACGTCCGGCAGCACCCTGTGCTCGGCGCTCTTGTACGTGCCATTGGTCAGGATCTGGAGAATGTCGCCGACGTTGATAACGAAGGCGCCTGGCAGCGGGTTCAGCGGGTACCATCTGCCGTTTTTCCTCACCTGCAGGCCGGGGGTGTCGTCCACGTGCAGCAGCAGCGTCAGGCCGAGGCCGTCGTGGTGTGGCGTGATGCCGATCACCTTGTCCGGGTGGTGGCATGGAGGGTAGTAGTGGAAGGCAACACTCTGCGTCTTGCCCTGGAAGGTTCCCATGAGCGTCTCCTGCTCGACTCCGAGGTCGCTCGCCATGAACACCGTAAGGCGGCTTGTGAGATTTGACATCTCCATTGAGTACTTGTCAAGTGCATCCCTGAATGATATGTGTTTATGTAATTTAAGACGAGGCAAACGGAGCAATGCAGCATGTAAATAATTTAAGCAAGAGATGAAGAGAATTAGGACCTAAATGTTGACGGATCGGCAGGCCAAAACTCATTGTTCCTTTGCTCGTGTGGCTGCGTCACGAGGATTAGACTCTCCGCCCAGTCCAACTTTTCAGACGATGCTCTGTTGTAGTGGTGTCCAAACCCTTCGAAGCCATTGGCTTGGATGGCCACTGCCTTCTTCTTCTCCAGCGGCAAGCGAAAGAATTGCAGAGTGCTATCTTTCATGTCTTGTACAACTGCTTCGTCAACTCCGTGGTTTGTTAACTGCGAATACAGAGGATGTAATTTTATTTTATTTTGTGACAAACAGAGGATGTAAATTTGATAGATGGATAGTCCAGTAGATAGATCAACAAATTAGAGTGTAGCCAGTTCACATGGTGTCTGGGCATGGTTCTCATTTTCAGTGAAATTTCACCTGAACTTCGAAAAAAAATCAGTCATTTTAGTAGGATAGTTAGATATACAAAAATATTTGAATTTCTTGTCAACGTAATTCTCTAGCACAGAACTTGGAGCTGAATAAAGAGTACCAAAACTTACGTCAGGTTTCCTAGAATTCTGGTTGGATTTCAGTCCAACAAATTTTTTTCCATGTTTCCAGTCATTTCAGTAAGACAGTAGGTATGCCAAAAAAAATTTACTTTTTGTAAAAAAGAAAAAGAAATATTCACCACCTCATGACTTGGATCAGAATAAAAAATATGAAAACTTTCATCAGGTTTCCTAAAATTTTGGCTGGATTTCAACCCAACTCAAGCGAAAGTTTGTACCACATGCATCCAAAAATGTTGTCTAGAACCATGGTCTACACTCAGGACCACTCTCTAGAAATTACAGAAATTAATATGTCCTAACCAGCAAGATCTCGCACTCACCATTAAGAACTAGTACACGAATATCAAAGGCACGAGTGAAATGCCCTCCCTCCAAATAGTGGTAGATATATGCGAATGCGAGCAAAGATAAGAACCTGGAAGAAGCCCCAGTCTCGACACGCAGAGCCAAGCTTGGCAATCTCGGCTTCCGAGAACTCCGGGTTTAGCAGCCTCGCCATGTCTACAACTGGTAGCTCGTAGCTCTCGTCGCCGCCCACGACTACCCCGTCCCTGACCTCATCTGGCCGGGCATACCTGTCGGGGATCACAGTGGAGTCTGCGAACGTGGCCGACGCGTCGTCCGTGATCTCGGCCCTGCTGATTACCTTATCGCCGATACGCTCCATGGATCATGCGTACTCTCCCCTCCGTGGGCGTCCTCCTCCCCAATGCTCACAGAATTTCCAGGTTTCTGTTGTTCCGTGTTGGCTAGGTGCTGGGTTGCGTTCTGCGCCCAGATGAGAATCCACTGAAGTAGAGTGCTCAACTACCTAGCAGTGGTTTCCACAGTGCTCAACTACCTAGCTAGTGGTTTCCACAGTGGTAGTACTGAAGTAGATTGCTGGAATGCTGTCGGTGGTTAGCTATGGACGTTCGATGGTTGGAGGGGTATGTCAGTGATATATCCATGATTGATGATTCAGGTTCACTCCAACTCAACCCGACCACAAGTCATCGCGGCTTTTGACATTATTCCAAAAAATGTCCTTGAATTGGAATAATGTTCGTGATTTCAAAAAAAATTGCGATTTCAAAAATGTTCATGAATTTGTATATTGATGAATGTTTTTAAGCAGATGAACAAATTTGAATTTGATGAACATTTTTTGAACTTGATAAATAAAGTCTCCATTCAAATAACCTTTTTGGAAATCGGATGAACCTTTTAGAAAATTGATTAACAGTTTTTGAATCTGACGAATTTTTTAAACAGTTCCGGTGAACAAATTTTGATTTCGATGAACATTTTATGAATTATATGAACATTTTTCATTTTTTTAACTTGATGGACAAATTCTCAATTCGAGAACACTTCTCTGAAATCAGATGAACTTTTTGAATTCAGTGAATTTTTTATACAATGAGAGAAAAAGTAAACTTATGGTGAAATTTTTTGATTTCAAAACTTATTCAGTTTGATTAAAAATATAAAATTATGGCGAATAAATTTTTAATATGATGAAATCTTTTTGAATTTCATGAACATTTTTTGTATTAGATGAATGTTTTTCTATATCAGTTAAAAAATGTTCACGATTTTAAGAAAATCACGAAAACGAGAAAAAATGAAAAAAATAGAAGTAAGGGAAATGAAGAAGAAGAAAAATGGAAAAACAAATAAACTAAGACAAAAAATAGAATCGAAAAAGCAAAAAAAGTTAAAAAGGAGAAAAAACAGAAGAAGAAGAAGAAGAAGAAGAAGAAAACGGTTTGCGAAGGTGCTATAACCTTCGCAAAACCGGACATGATCTACCCGCGCCGAATAGGAGTAGCCCTCCTAATTAGCGCCTTAAGCATTATTTTTCGGAGCCGGAGCTCACATGAACAACACCTGGGCCAAACAGTTAGGATAGTAACTCATCTGTGCTCGTCCACTCCACCTCATTCCCTGCTTCCCCTCAGAAAAAAATAATCTCAGTCGCTCCTCACTGTCCAGAAAAAAAAACCCATTAGCTATTGGTTCTGGGGAAAACATATACACTTTTTTTTTGGAAATTCATGAACAGCCAGTATTCAGGGAATTTTTTTGAAATTTTGAAAACAAATCGATGAATTTGATTTAAATTCCTAGTCTAATATATTTCATCAATTCTAGAAAAAGTTCAAGATATTACCATGAATTTGAGTAAAATTTAGGAATTAAAAAACCATAGTTTTTTGGAAAAATAGTTGACAAAGTTTTAAATTTTCATGGATTTTTTAAAAATGTTCATCAATTTTGAAAAAAGATCACGAATTTGAAAAGAGGACATCACTTTTGAAAAAAAGAGTTAATGAATTTTGAAAATGGCTATCGATTTTCAAAATAGGTTAATCAATTTTGAAAGAAAAAAGTTCATCAAATTGAAAAAGTTGAATTGGAAAAAAAATCATCGACTTTTTTTTTATAAAATGTGCATGGGTTTGATGAAATTCCATGCATTCTTTAAGGTTAAAAAAATGAAAAAACTTCACTGATTTTGAAAAAGTTCATGAACTTTGTAAATAGTCAACCAGAGAGTTAGCAAAAGAACTGAGAAAAAGTTCCTGGTTTGAAAAATGTTCACAAATGCATTTGGAAAGTCCCCACATTTTAAAAAATCAGAAGAAAATGAAAAATAAAATAAAATAAAATAACCGACTAACAACCTGCCAAAATACCAAATGAAAAACACACACATTGCAATAAACCTGCTTATTGATGTGTTGATGATATGCTATTACGTACAAACATTCTCTCTTCTACTATTCGGCATGAACTGCTTGGTTTTGGTTTTATCTGTCCTTCCCTTTCTCTGCTTTTAAAGCATGAAGAATTGCTAACTCAAAAGTTTTGTTTCTAAGCAGGCCACAATAGTATATGACACGTCAATTTTAATTTGTGGCCAGAGTTTAGTTTAGACTTGACATGGCATATTTAGTCATAGATATCAAATGTGAACTTATTGAACTTTGTTTTAGTAGGTGATCAACTTACCGACTCATTTCTAATGTTGGGCAATGCCATATGACCAGGTTGGTCTACTCAACTTACCTTATTGTACTTAATTTTCCATTTTTATTTTCTCTAATTATTATTTACTATTTCATGCCTTCCTCTTTGTTGTGGCGATAATTTGATCAAATTGTAGGTATACTTTGGTTGTAGAGGGAGCGAAGCCGATTACTGGATACATCTTTTACATGAACATTTTATCAGCACCTATTTTTTGAAATGTGAAGTTGCAATACACTCATATCTCAGAGGCTTTGTACAAAATTGACAGATTATCTGCATTGTGAATGTTTTTAATATGGTCTTTATTTATTCCATAGCTAGATGCTCTTGGTGTTGGAAATATGCCCTAGAGGTAATAATAGAAGCATTATTATTATATTTCCTTGTTCATGATAATTGTCTTTTATTCATGCTATAATTGTGTTATCCGGAAATCGTAATACATGTGTGAATAAATAGACACCAACATATCCCTAGTAAGCCTCTAGTTGACTAGCTCGTTATCAACAGATAGTCATGGTTTCCTGACTATGGACATTGGATGTCGTTGATAACGAGATCACATCATTAGGAGAATGATGTGATGGACAAGACCCAATCCTAAACATAGCACAAGATCGTATTGTTCGTTTGCTAGAGTTTTCCAATGTCAAGTATCTTTTTCTTAGACCATGAGATCGTGTAACTCCCGGATACTGTAGGAGTGCTTTGGGTATACCAAACGTCACAACGTAACTGGGTGACTATAAAGGTATACTACGAGTATTTCCGAAAGTGTCTGTTGGGTTGACACGGATCAAGACTGGGATTTGTCACTCCGTATGACGGAGAGGTATCACTGGGCCCACTCGGTAATGCATCATCATTATGAGCTCAAAGTGACCAAGTGTCTGGTCACGGGATCATGCATTACGGTACGAGTAAAGTGACTTGCCGGTAACGAGATTGAACGAGGTATTGGGATACCGACGATCGAATCTCGGGCAAGTAACATATCGATTGACAAAGGGAATTATATACGGGGTTGCTTGAATCCTCGACATCGTGGTTCATCCGATGAGATCATCGAGGAGCATGTGGGAGCCAATATGGGTATCCAGATCCCGCTGTTGGTTATTGACCGGACAGCAATCTCGGTCATGTCTACATGTCTCCCGAACCCGTAGGGTCTACACACTTAAGGTTCGGTGACGCTAGGGTTGTAGGGATATGTATATGCAGTAACCCGAATGTTGTTCGGAGTCCCGGATGAGATCCGGACGTCACGAGGAGTTCCGGAATGGTCCGGAGGTAAAGAATTATATATGGGAAGTGCTATTTCGGCTATCGGGACAAGTTTCGGGGTCACCGGTATTGTACCGGGACCACCGGAAGGGTCCGGGGGTCCACCGGGTGGGGCCACCTATCCCGGAGGGCCCCATGCGCTGAAGTGGGAAGGGATCCAGCCCAAAGTGGGCTGGGGCGCCACTTCCCCTAGGGCCCATGCGCCTAGGGTGGGGGAAACCCTAAAGGGGGCGCCCCCTTGCTTGGGGGGCAAGCCCCCCACCCCTTGGCCGCCGCCCCCCCAGGAGATTGCATCTCCTAGGGCCGCCGCCCCCCCCCTAGGCCCCCTATATATAGTGGGGGGGAGGGAGGGCCTCTCACCTACGCCATTGGTGCCTCCCTCTCCCTCTCCAACACCTCCTCCTTCTCCATAGAGCTTGGCGAAGCCCTGCCGGAGTACTGCAGCTCCATCACCAACACGCTGTCGTGCTGCTGCTGGAGCCATATTCCTCAACCTCTCCTTCCCCCTTGCTGGATCAACAAGGAGGAGACGTTACGCTGACCGTACGTGTGTTGAACGCGGAGGTGCCGTCCGTTCGGCGCTAGGATCTCCGGTGATTTGGATCACGTCGAGTACGACTCCCTCATCCCCGTTCTTTGAACGCTTCCGCTCGCGATCTACAAGGTATGTAGATGCATTCAACCACTCGTTGCTAGATGAACTCATAGATGGATCTTGGTGAAACCGTAGGAATTTTTTTTGTTTTCTGCAACATTCCCCACAGTGGCATCATGAGCTAGGTCTATGCGTAGTTCTCTATGCACGAGTAGAACACAATTTGTTGTGGGCGTTGATGTTGTCAACTTTCTTGCCGCTAGTAGTCTTATTTTGCTTCAGCGGTATTGTGGGATGAAGCGGCCCGGACCAACCTTACACGTACGCTTACGTGAGACCGGTTCCACCGACTAACATGCACTAGTTGCATAAGGTGGCTGGTGGGTGTCTGTCTCTCCCACTTTAGTTGGAGTGGATTCGATGAAAAGGGTCCTTATGAAGGGTAAATAGAAGTTGACAAATCACGTTGTGGCTTTCACGTAGGTAAGAAAACGTTCTTGCTAGAACCCAATTGCAGCCACGTAGAACTTGCAACAACAATTAGAGGACGTCTAACTTGTTTTTGCAGCAAGTGTTTTGTGATGTGATATGGCCAAAGTTGTGATGAATGATGAATGATATATATGTGATGTATGAGATGTTCATGCTATTGTAATAGGAATCACGACTTGCATGTCGATGAGTATGACAACCGGCAGGAGCCATAGGAGTTGTCTTTATTTTTTGTATGACCTGCGTGTCATTGAGAAACGCCATGTAAATTACTTTACTTTATTGCTAAACGCGTTAGCCGTAGTAGTAGAAGTAATAGTTGGCGAGCAACTTCATGGAGACACGATGATGGAGATCATGATGATGGAGATCATGGTGTCATGCCGGTGACAAGATGATCATGGAGCCCCAAGATGGAGATCAAAGGAGCTATGTGATATTGGCCATATCATGTCACTATTATTATTTGATTGCATGTGATGTTTATCATGTTTTTGCATCTTGTTTACTTAGAATGACGGTAGTAAATAAGATGATCCCTCATAATAATTTCAAGAAAATGTTCCCCCTAACTGTGCACCGTTGCGACAGTTCGTTGTTTCGAAGCACCACGTGATGATCGGGTGTGATAGATTCCAACGTTCACATACAACGGGTGTAAGACAGATTTACACATGCAAACACTTAGGTTGACTTGACGAGCCTAGCATGTACAGACATGGCCTCGGAACATAGAAGACCGAAAGGTCGAGCATCAGTCGTATAGAAGATACGATCAACATGAAGATGTTCACCGATGTTGACTAGTCCATCTCACGTGATGATCGGACACGGCCTAGTTAACTCGGATCATGTTATACTTAGATGACTGGAGGGATGTCTATCTAAGTGGGAGTTCATTGAATAATTTGATGAACTTAATTATCATGAACTTAGTCTAAAATATTTACAATATGTCTTGTAGATCAAATGGCCAACGTAGTCCTCAACTTCAACGCGTTCCTAGAGAAAACCAAGCTGAAAGACGATGGTAGCAACTACACGGACTGGGTCCGGAACCTGAGGATCATCCTCATAGCTGCCAAGAAAGATTATGTCCTACAAGCACCACTGGGTGACGCACCTGTTCTCCCTGCAGAACAAGACGTTATGAACGCTTGGCAGGCACGTACCGATGACTACTCCCTCGTTCAGTGCGGCATGCTTTACAGCTTAGAGCCAGGGCTCCAAAAACGTTTTGAGAGACACGGAGCATATGAGATGTTCGAAGAGCTGCAAATGGTTTTCCAAGCTCATGCCCGGGTCGAGAGATATCAAGTCTCCGACAAGTTCTTCAGCTGTAAGATGGAGGAAAATAGTTCTGTCAGAGAGCACATACTCACTATCTCTGGGTTGCATAACCGCTTGACTCACCTGGGAATTAATCTCCCGGATGACGCGGTCATTGACAGAATCCTTCAGTCGCTTCCACCGAGCTACAAGAGCTTTGTGATGAATTTCAATATGCAGGGGATGGAAAAGGCCATTCCTGAAGTATTTGCTATGCTGAAATCAGCAGAGGTAGAAGTCAAAAAGGAACATCAAATGTTGATGGTGAATAAAACCACTAAGTTCAAAAAGGGCAAGGGTAAGAAGAACTTTAAGAAGGACGGCAAGGGAGTTGCCGCGCCCGGCAAGCAAGCTGCCGGGAAGAAGCCAAAGAATGGACCCAAGCCCGAGACTGAGTGTTTTTATTGCAAGGGAAGTGGTCACTGGAAGCAGAACTGCCCCAAATACTTAGCGGACAACAAGGCCGGCATCACAAAAGGTATATGTGATATACATGTAATTGATGTGTACCTTACCAGTACTCGTAGTAGCTCTTGGGTATTTGATACCGGTGCAGTTGCTCACATTTGTAACTCAAAGCAGGAGCTTCGGAATAAGGGGAGACTGGCGAAGGACGAGGTGACGATGCGCGTCGGGAATGGTTCCAAGGTCGATGTGATCGCCGCCGGCACGCTATCTCTACATTTACCTACGGGATTAGTTTTAAACCTCAATAATTGTTATTTAGTGCCAGCTTTGAGCATGAACATTGTATCGGGATCTCGTTTAATACGAGATGGCTACTCATTTAAATCCGAGAATAATGGTTGTTCTATTTATATGAGAGATATGTTTTATGGTCATGCTCCGATGGTGAATGGTTTATTCTTAATGAATCTCGAGCGTAATGCTACACATATTCATAGTGTGAGTACCAAAAGATGTAAGGTTGATAATGATAGTCCCACATACTTGTGGCACTGCCGCCTTGGTCACATAGGTGTCAAATGCATGAAGAAGCTCCATGCAGATGGACTTTTAGAGTCTCTTGATTACGAATCATTTGACACGTGTGAACCATGCCTCATGGGTAAAATGACCAAGACTCCATTCTCAGGAACAATGGAGCGAGCAACCAACTTATTGGAAATTATACATACTGATGTGTGCGGTCCAATGAGTGTTGAGGCTCGCGGTGGCTATCGTTATGTTCTCACCCTCACTGATGACTTGAGTAGATATGGGTATATCTATTTGATGAAACACAAGTCTGAGACCTTTGAAAAGTTCAAGGAATTTCAGAGTGAGGTTGAAAATCAACGTGACAGGAAAATCAAGTTCCTACGATCAGATCGTGGAGGAGAATACTTGAGTCACGAATTTGGCACACACTTAAGAAAATGTGGAATAGTTTCACAACTCACGCCGCCTGGAACACCTCAGCGTAATGGTGTGTCCGAACATCGTAATCGCACTCTATTAGATATGGTGCGATCTATGATGTCTCTTACCGATTTACCGCTATCTTTTTGGGGCTATGCTTTAGAGACTGCCGCATTCACTTTAAATAGGGCTCCGTCGAAATCCTTTGAGACGACACCGTATGAATTATGTTTTGGGAAGAAACCTAAGCTGTCGTTTCTAAAAGTTTGGGGATGCGATCTTATGTCAAGAAACTTCAACCTGAAAAGCTCGAACCCAAGTCAGAAAAATGCGTCTTCATAGGATACCCTAAAGAAACTATTGGGTATACCTTCTACCTCAGATCCGAAGGCAAGATCTTTGTTGCCAAGAATGGATCCTTTCTAGAGAAAGAGTTTCTCTCGAAAGAAGTAAGTGGGAGGAAAGTAGAACTTGATGCAGTATTACCTCTTGAACCGGAAAAGGGCGCAACTCAATAAAATGTTCCTGAGGTGCCTGCACCGACTAGAGAGGAAGTTAATGATGATGATCAAGATACTTCTGATCAAGCTCCTACTGAAATTCGTAGGTCCACAAGGACACGTTCCGGACCAGAGTGGTACGGCAACCGCGTCTTGGAAATCATGTTGTTAGACAACGGTGAACCTTCGAACTATGAAGAAGCGATGGCGGGTCCGGATTCCGACAAATGGCTAGAAGCCATGAAATCCGAGATAGGATCCATGTATGAAAACGAAGTATGGATTTTGACTAACTTGCCCGTTGAGCGGCGAGCCATAGAAAATAAATGGATCTTTAAGAAGAAGACAGACGCGGATGGTAATGTGACCATCTATAAAGCTCAGCTTTCGCTAAGGGTTATCGACAAGTTCAAGGGGTTGACAACGATGAGACTTTCTCACCGGTAGCGAAGCTAAAGTCCGTCCGAATCATGTTAGCAATTGCCGCATTCTACGATTATGAGATATGGCAAATGGACGTTAAAACGGCATTCCTTAATGGTTTCCTTAAGGAAGAATTGTATATGATGCAGCCGGAAGGTTTTGTCGATCCTAAGAATGCTAACAAGGTGTGCAAGCTCCAACGCTCGATTTATGGGCTGGTGCAAGCATCTCGGAGTTGGAATATTCGCTTTGATGAGATGATCAAGGCGTTTGGGTTTATGCAGACTTATGGAGAAGCCTGCGTTTACAAGAAAGTGAGTGGGAGCTCTGTAGCATTTCTCATATTATATGTAGATGACATACTTTTGATGGGAAATGATATAGAACTTTTGGACATCATTAAGGCCTACTTGAATAAGAGTTTTTCAATGAAGGGCCTTGGAGAAGCTGCTTATATATTAGGCATCAAGATCTATAGAGATAGATCAAGACGCCTCATAGGTCTTTCACAAAGCACATACCTTGATAAGATATTGAAGAAGTTTAATATGGATCAGTTTAAGAAGGGGTTCTTGCCTGTGTTGCAAGGTGTGAAATTGAGCTCAGCTCAATGTCCGACCACGGCAGAAGATATAGAAGAGATGAGTGTCATCCCCTATGCCTCAGCCATAGGTTCTATTATGTATGCCATGCTGTGTACCAGACCTGATGTAAACCTTGCCGTAAGTTTGGTAGGAAGGTACCAAAGTAATCCCGGCAAGGAACACTGTACAGCGGTCAAGAATATCCTG
This sequence comes from Triticum dicoccoides, assembly GCF_002162155.2. Classification (NCBI taxonomy): domain Eukaryota; kingdom Viridiplantae; phylum Streptophyta; class Magnoliopsida; order Poales; family Poaceae; genus Triticum; species Triticum dicoccoides. The sequence goes on from NC_041384.1 coordinate 711,434,855, forward strand.
AAGTACCTGAAAAGGACTAAGGAAATGTTATTCGTTTATGGAGGTGACGAAGAGCTCATCGTAAAAGGTTACGTCGACGCTAGCTTCGACACAGATCTGGATGACTCTAAATCACAAACCGGATACGTGTATATTTTGAATGGTGGGGCAGTAAGCTGGTGCAGTTGCAAGCAGAGAGTCATGGCGGGATGTACATGTGAAGCGGAGTACATGGCAGCCTCGGAGGCAGCGCATGAAGCAATTTTGGTGAAGGAGTTCATCACCGACCTAGGAGTAATACCCAATGCGTCGGGGCCAATCAAGCTCTTCTGTGACAACACTGGAGCTATTGCACTTGCCAAGGAGCCCAGGTTTCACAAGAAGACAAGGCACATCAAGCGTCGCTTCAACTCCATTCGTGAAAATATTCAAGATGGAGACATAGATATTTGTAAAGTACATACGGACCTGAATGTAGCAGATCTGTTGACTAAACCTCTCCCTAGAGCAAAACATGATCAACACCAGAATTCCATGGGTGTTCGATTCATCACAATGTAACTAGATTATTGACTCTAGTGCAAGTGGGAGACTGTTGGAAATATGCCCTAGAGGCAATAATAAAAGCATTATTATTATATTTCCTTGTTCATGATAATTGTCTTTTATTCATGCTATAATTGTGTTATCTGGAAATCGTAATACATGTGTGAATAAATACACCAACATGTCCCTAGTAAGCCTCTAGTTGACTAGCTCGTTATCAACAGATAGTCATGGTTTCCTGACTATGGACATTGGATGTCATTGATAACGAGATCACATCATTAGGAGAATGATGTGATGGACAAGACCCAATCCTAAACATAGCACAAGATCGTATAGTTCGTTTGCTTGAGTTTTCCAATGTCAAGTATCTTTTTCTTAGACCATGAGATCGTGTAACTCCCGGATACTGTAGGAGTGCTTTGGGTATACCAAACGTCACAACGTAACTGGGTGACTATAAAGGTATACTACGGGTATCTCCGAAAGTGTCTGTTGGGTTGACACGGATCAAGACTGGGATTTGTCACTCCATATGAGGGAGAGGTATCACTGGGCCCACTCGGTAATGCATCATCATTATGATCTCAAAGTGACCAAGTGTCTGGTCACGTGATCATGCATTACAGTACGAGTAAAGTGACTTGCCGATAACGAGATTGAACGAGGTATTGGGATACCGACGATCGAATCTCGGGCAAGTAACATACCGATTGACAAAGGGAATTGTATACGGGGTTGCTTGAATCCTCGACATCGTGGTTCATCCGATGAGATCATCGAGGATCATGTGTGAGCCAATATGGGTATCCAGATCCCGCTGTTGGTTATTGACCGAAGAGCGATCTCGGTCATGTCTACATGTCTCCCGAACCCGTAGGGTCTACACACTTAAGGTTCGGTGATGCTAGGGTTGTAGGGATATGTATATGCAGTAACCCGAATGTTGTTCGGAGTCCCGGATGAGATCCTGGACGTCACGAGGAGTTCCGGAATGGTCCGGAGGTAAAGAATTATATATAGGAAGTGCTATTTCGGCTATCGGGACAAGTTTCGGGGTCACCGGTATTGTACCGGGACCACCGGAAGGGTCCCGGGGGTCCACCGGGTGGGGCCACCTATTCCGGAGGGCCCCATGGGCTGAAGTGGGAAGGGATCCAGCCCAAAGTGGGCTGGGGCGCCACTTCCCCTAGGTCCCATGCGCCTAGGGTGGGGGAAACCCTAAAGGGGGGCGCCCCCTTGCTTGGGGGGCAAGCCCCCCACCCCTTGGCCGCCGCCCCCCTAGGAGATTGCATCTCCTAGGGCCGGCGCCCCCCTAGGCCCCCTATATATAGTGGGGGGGAGGGAGGGCCTCTCACCTACGCCATTGGTGCCTCCCTCTCCCTCTCCAACACCTCCTCCTTCTCCATAGAGCTTGGCGAAGCCCTGCCGGAGTACTGCAGCTCCATCACCACCACGCCGTCGTGCTGCTGCTGGAGCCATATTCCTCAACCTCTCCTTCCCCCTTGCTGGATCAACAAGGAGGAGACGTTACGCTGACCGTACGTGTGTTGAACGCGGAGGTGCCGTCCGTTCGGCGCTAGGATCTCCGGTGATTTGGATCACGTCGAGTACGACTCCCTCATCCCCGTTCTTTGAACGCTTCCGCTCGCGATCTACAAGGTACGTAGATGCATTCAACCACTCGTTGCTAGATGAACTCATAGATGGATCTTGGTGAAACCGTAGGAAATTTTTTTGTTTTCTGCAACGTTCCCCAACACTTGGCTGGAGAGTGCTTGGTGCATTTAGAAAGCAGACCGTGCATAATATCATGAAATGATCGACCACTACCATTCCAAAAACCATACAATTACGCCTTAGGCAAATGGCGGGGGAACGTGCCATGAAGCTATAATCTTCCTAAACTTTTGTTGAGGGGTTTTCTATCTCACTTCTCATTGTTTGATGCCAAAATTTAATGAACAAACTTTTCAATACATTAAACAAATGAAACTCCTTGTTCACAGAGAAGAAGATATGATGTTCGAACCTTTAGAGATGGCGTCTTGACCATGATGAGATGTCAAGGCCCAGAAGATGCTCATCAGTGCCACCTGATTAGAGGGATGGCCTGACTGGGGCATCAATGCCCCCGCCTCACTACTGGCAGCTGTGGACTATAGTCGAGGTGCGAATTAAGCTTCTGAATTGGATTGCACATGTAGGAGAAAGAAGGGAAGAATGGGTGAATGAAGAGATGGCAGCCACAATGTCTTCTTTATTGTTGTGTGCATCAGTCGATGAAGATGCCAGGGGTTATCTCCTTTTCGAAAAAACTAAAAAACAATGCCCTTTTTTCATGTAGCAAGGAAGAAAGGGTTGCATTTGCAGTGCTTGAAAGAAGAAGAAAAATTGCCAGATGGATTATTTCCATATGCCTTGGTTTGGCTCCTAGTACTAACATACTTTGGAAGGTACAAGAAAACTAATACATGGGCAATGTGTCTGTTATAAGGGCAAGTCACGGATACACCTTGGAAGGTTGGTGACCGCATTAGCTATCTATCCAATAAATTTGAATTAACATCTTGTTGGAAAAAAATCACAACATTAAGGTTCTTCGATTTATGGTCTTTGCATAGAATAAATATGTAAAATAGATATCCATCCATGCCTTACCTTGTCAAAACCTCAAATTTTAAGGTACCTCCCCACTCAGTTGTCAATAACATAAATCATGTTCTGCAACTGACTTAGTAAACTGGTAAATATCCATCTATAACATAGTTCAAGGGGGTGTTTGGTTGGGATTAACTTTGGTTTATAAGCCAAAAGGCATGTGTTCATTGGTCTATTGCCTTTGGCTTTTGGTTTGTGTAAGCCAAAGTTAAGCCCAACCAAACACCCCTACATATGCAAATCACAAAGAAAAATTGCCAGATTAGGAATGGAATGTGTCCAACACAAACGCTTAAATTTATTGACAGAAAAGTAGGATCGGTCTTGCAAAGACATGCAAATAAAATGTATACTACACACTAAACCAAGAAAAACATGAAGAACCAAAACAACACAACATACAGATGCACATTTTGAATTATAGAGGAAACATCACCAAGCATATTAACCAGATCTATTATCCACATGAAGAGAGGAACTAGAAGCGCAAATTGCGGAAGGATAACACCTACTCTTTCTTTGACTTTCACCTAGGGCACCACCCTAGCGCCATGCTAGCAAAGCGATGAAGTTGCGTCCCTCAACCTCTACCATCTACTCCAACGCTTGTTGACTGTAGGCGTCACCCCGCGGTTGTTCTTGATTGGTACGGAGTTGGAAGCAAATGATTGAGGTGGCACTGCCATCATGGACATGCAGACTGCAGAACTCCACCCTAATTACCGTGTGTGTACTCCATGGGGCTCATACCGACTCATCCCCAACCCCGTGACGATGGAGATCCACTATGCTTAGTATTAGAATTAGGGCTCACCGAATTTGGAAATGAAAACATTCATCGTTAAGGTTCCGTGTATGTTCCTTTTTTTCTTCTTATATGTTAAATGGTTGTGTTGGGTCATAATGAGTTGGAGTTCTTTTAAGCTAAATAGGCCAATGCCATGCGTTGCAACTGGAACACATGTATATATGGGTGTGATACAATCAGGAGATGTTATATAGAGTCAACTCAACCAAAAATTTGTCCGTGCCTTGTAGGGATGACAGTTTTTCCCATCGGTATGGGTACCTGTGGTTACCCTACCGAAAAACAATGGGCATGGCCAAGACTTGGCATGATTTTGTACCCATGGATAATGGGTATCCATACCCGCAAAAATATGGGTAGGGCATGGGTATGGACTTGCGCCCATGAGTAACCCAATGGATACCCAGAAAACTTAATACTCCCTCCTTTCATCTATATAGGGCCTAATGCGTTTTTCGAGACTAACTTTGACCAAATGTTAGAACAATAATATATGACATGCGACTTACACAAAGCACATCATCAAATTCGTATGTGAAAGGAGCTTTCAATGATATAATTTTCACATTATGCATGTCATGTAGTATTAATTTTATCAATAGTCAAAGACGGTCTTGAAAAACGCATTAGGCCCTATATAGATAGAAGGAGGGAGTAACTGAAAATAACACATATGACATGTGAGGTCAACATCCAACTCCTATGACCCAATGCTCAATCCCTTATTACCTAAACCAGTCATAGCTCATAGGCCCTGAACCAGCAACTCGCCACTCCTCCTACGTCCTATGTTACTCCTCGAAACGATCTAATCTCGACTCATCAACGGATTCTTGTCCAAGTCTCGCACCAACGATCCCTGGTTCCCACCGCTGCCTCCCACTGTGTCGGGCTACCACAAACCGCTTATTGTACTCCCTTGCCGCCTCCAGTAGACATCCCACCGGACAAGACCACGTTGGTGTACTTTAATTTTAGAATCATTTCTCTACTTCTTCAAAAAGTAAATGCTATATATTGTACCCACTGGATACCCATTGGGTGTAGCGTACCTAATGGGTATGGGGAGGGGTGTCAATTTGTGCCAATGAATATTGAAATGGGTGGGTATAGAAAGTTTCCATGGTTATGGGTTTGGGCGGAAGAGGGTTGTACCCACCTGTACCCTACCCACTGCCATCCCTAGTGCCCTAAAACAGGAGAAAAAAACAAATCCTTGCTACGGTCCTTTGTGGATTACAAGGTGACTTGGGTTAGACGTTCAGCTAATGCTGCCGCGCATAAGCTAGCTAGAGTAAGAGTGGGTGATGAACTATGTAAGATTTGGTTGGGGGCTTTCCCGGACATCATTCTTTCTGTTTTGTCGAATGAGATTCCTAACATCGTAAGTTAATAAATGCGGCAGGAGAAAACAATTATACTCACACTACTAAAAGAATACATATGCAAGGCACGAGAATCAATTTGTGCGGATGCGGTAAATATAGAAGAACTTCGGAAAATTCTTGAGCGCAGACATCTACCTATCTTCGTGTTCTTTTGCCAGGCAACCGGTATGAGCTTACACAGAAGTTTCAGTAATTCAGTTCACACACGTGGTGCTTAGCATCAGGCGACACTAGTAGAAAAGGGGGCTTTGGTCCAGGCCGGGTAACCCCATTAGTCCCAGTTCTGGTCCCGGTTCTGGACTGGACCGGGACCAATGGGGGCATTGGTCCCGGTTCGTGAGCCCAGGGGGCCAGCCGGGCCACGTGGGCCATTGGTCCCGGTTCATCCGGACCTTCTGGTCCCGGTTGGTGGGATGAACCGGGACCAATGGGCGTCGCTCCTGGCCCACAACCATTGGTCCCGGTTCGTGCCTCAAACCGGGACTAAAGATTAGACCTTTAGTCCCGGTTTGAGGCACGAACCAGGACTAATGGGGATGAGACCTTTAGTACCGGTTCGTGCCACGAACCGGTACTAAAGGTCCCATTTTCAAACTCTACCCCCCCCCCACCTTGGATCGCCTTTTCAGTTTTAAAAAAAATAAAAGAAAATGTTGGAAATGTCAAAAAAATAAAAGAAAATAAGTTTCCCATGTGATATGTGGTCTAGTTGTTGGGAAAATTTACAAATGTGAATTTTGACTTTATTTGCAAAATCTCTCTGAAATTTGTAAAAATGGGCATAACTTTTGCATACTAACTCGGATGAAAAAGTTTTTTATATGAAAAATCATCTACTCGAAAAGTTACATCCGAATTTAAGATCCTCAAAATCCTCAAAAACCTAATAGAAAAAAAGTTATGGGGCTTTTAAGATCTAGAGTGAAAAAAATCGAAAAAATTCAAACAGTGGGCAAACTGTGGTCAAACAATGGTCAAACTAATTATTCTAGAATATTAGTGTTACTAAATAATTATTTCAGTTATTTCAATTTTGGTCAAATCTGGTCAAACTGTGGTCAAATTGTGGTCAAACAATGGTCAAACTAATTATTCAAGAAATATTAGTGTTACTAAATAATTATTGTTTTTTAAAACAATAGTTTCAAAATAAAACTATGAAATGTGTCACTTCATGCTCAAGCAAAATTCCTGAAGGTTAATAGGATTGACATCTTAGTATTGTCAGGAAAACAATAAGTGCAGACTTGGAGCGAGGGAGAGTAGAACCCGGAAGTTAATCGTGCTCAGGCTGGGGGAGTGGGAGGATGGGTGACCGTTCGGAAAGTTAGATGATTTGGAATGATGAGGGGTGATTAGAGAATAAATTGAGAAGTGATGAGGGGTGGTGATTACAGACTAGAGGTTAAAATAATTCAGAAATTTGAAAATCAAAAAAATTTCAAAAAAAAATTCAGAAGTGATGACGTGGGGCTAGCTAGTTTGTGCGTCGTGTGAGTCCTTGTAATGCTATAAAAGGGCGTGTGGTGTGTCCCTGAGTATGGAGCAAGATGTAGTCTCCCTCGGGACCATGGCGTGTGGCCGGCCGGCAGGAGAGCTCCTCTGGGTAGTGTAACAGTGTGTTGTTGAGTTTGCGCTGAGGGAAAAAAAATGTCAGTTCGTGTGGCGCGGTGTTTGCCGCTGGAAAAACTTTGTGCCTAATGTGATCCTTCTTCCACCTCCATCTGAGCGAATGAGAGAGAGAGAGAGAGAGAGAGAGAGAGAGAGAGAGAGAGAGCTAGAATCCATCCTGGGTCTGTCCCAGCATGGTCCCCATGCGGGGCTTCCAGCTGCCAAAGTTCACCGCGTCGTACAAGACGGAGGCGACCGGGTTGCTGCAGGGCCTCGGGCTGCGCCTGATGCTGGACATAGCGTCGACGACCTCTCAGAGATGCTGGAGAAATCGAAGGAGTCCCTCGTCGTGTCCAACGTTTTCGATGGACAACTAATAAAGTGCTACCTCTAATCATAGATTAAAATCATGGGTGAAACAGCTGCTTTCGCAGCGTGATTCATTTTGAAACGGCGGCGTGATCTGCATGGCTTAGGGAATCGTGCGAGATAGCAGTGCTGCCGCCCAAGATCACGCCATCCTTCCTTATAAATCACGGCCAAAATCTCTGCCGCAAATTCGGTTCGCCCGCGATTTTAATCTAGGAATCTGATAAGTGCACCCACACGTGTGGCACGAACATATGGCAACTCCGAATATTTTTATGGCGGTTTTACTGATGCAGGG
>NC_041384.1:711442860-711447023 GCF_002162155.2 Triticum dicoccoides
TAGATGTCAACTTTAGTTGTAAAAAACATCAGGGCCGGAGTGCTTCGTGCCACATGTGTGGCATGGATCATTTGGTTTAATCTATGCCTCTAATCCTAAATGAACTTAGTTCTATTAGTTTCCTAGTAAAATATTTCTAAGTTAGAACATCACAAGTGAATATCAAGTTGAGAAGAATAGATTTTCATGGTATATGATTTTACTATACTTTAGGAAAATAGGAGATAGGTTGCCCTCTTCCTTTTCATGAGAGGAAGAAAATGTTCAGGATCAGACTAAGGTGCTACTTCACGAGACCAACATTACAAGTCGGCAATGGGCAAAACGATCAGAAAAGCACAAAAAAGATCAGCCAGTCATCAAGCAGCCAGTGATCGAGTATTAGGCAGCAGGATCTGCCTCTGTTCCTCATGTGAGCCCTCCAAAGTTTTTACGTTTATCTTCCCTTTGCGAGATGATTTGTTTCCACATGCATCCCATTCACAACATTCGCCCCATTCTAATTTGCGTTGCTCTCTTTCTCTATCCATGGGTTGGCTACTAGCACTAACATACTTATCAGCTACATGAAAAATAGAACAGGCGCAATGCGTCTTTTATAATGGGCAGGGGCAGGGCAGGTCACGCTTAGAACAGGGCAGGTTGGTGACAGCATTTGCTATCCATCTATTGATGTTGGTGTGTAGATAATGTAATTAGGTGAGTCCATAGGGTCTAAAATGTAAATTGTACAAACAATATATAAATCAGGAGAGAGAATGGATCAGTGTGGAACGATCCGGAGTTTCCCCAAATCCTCTTCATGCTCCCTTAAATCCCTAACTCAAATCTCTCAAATCTCATATGATTTTCAACATGGCATCGGAGCACATTAAATCTTCTCTGTTTTTTGCTGTGATTTGAACCTATTGCGGTGTTGTGTCGTCGTGATTTGCGGCTATCGGTGGTGATTGCTGCGCACTCGAGCTGCCGCCAGGACCTGCAAGGTCATCTCAAAGCTGCGGCAAGGAGCGCCGCGACCAATCTACTGCTGCCTGTTGCATGCCGACCGCCGTCCGGTGTGGCTGCGCGTGTACTCCTGGTATTTGGCGTAGTCCGACGCTCTGGGAAACTGCTTGGTGCTGCTGTTTCTGCCGAATGAGTAAGCTGGCTTGCTGGAGCTGATTGATAGTGGTAGTAGTATTGCGGCTGCTTTTGGTAAATTGTGATTAGTGCAGCCGTATATCTCATCTCTGCTTGGTGGCCGGATTAAAATACTTCAGCTGCTTCTGTGCATTCTGAGAGGACGAGGATCCTCTGCCGTTCGGCAGGGTGCCGTTCGACCACTGACTGATGGACCCATCGGGGAACAGGCCCACATGGCAGCGCCACAACGGCAGGAGCCGCACGTCAGGGGAGCCGCTTCCATTCTGAGAGCACTGGTTCATTTACTTGCTGCTAGTACTCTGTTTTTGTGCTCCATGTGTGCTGTTGTTAGTGGAGATCTGCAAAAACCAAGTCCTGTGTGTCTGGTTTTTTCTTTGTGTGTGGTGGTAAATCATGGCAGACCCAACAAAAGGGCAATCAAGGGATACTAGTATGGATAAGTTGTATGAAATTTTAAGCAAAGTATTTGAGCGGCAACAGCAACAACTGAAAGTGGTTCCTGAAGCTGTGAAGTATGCACTTGAGCCTAATCCAGTGAAGTTGGCTGGACCGGGAAATTACATCAGCTGGGCACGTCATGACCAGTTAATTCTGAGTTCTCATGGCTACAAAGAATTGCTTAGTGCCGATGAAGAGAAACTGAAAAGCGGTATTATCACCAAACAGATCAATGATAGAGTTTTGGTGTGGTTATTAGGAAGCATGGAACCACCGATACGAGAACAAGTTGAGACTTTGACCACTGTATTTGAAGTGTGGAAAGCTTTGGAGAAGCAATTTTCAGGAAAATCAAATAAGATGCAGGCTACTCGCATCATGTAGGAGTTGACTAACTTGAAGCAAGGCTCAAAATCAGTGACTGAGTATGCAGGTGAGATGAAGAGATTGTATAGGGAGTTGCATTATTACCATCCTTTTCAACCTGTTGACAAGAATGATGTGGTTGTTCACCATACCTGGTTTGAACCATTTGTGGGCAAGCTCTTTCTTGATGGCCTAAATCAGGAGTTTGATCTCCACAGTCAGCTAATATTCTCCAAAACTGAATGGCTAAGCCTTGATGATATCATTTCCAGTGTGATTGAGGAGGATACTCGTCTTGCTTAACCCAATGAGTATGTTCAAGAAAATTCAGATGCACGTGCAGCCCTATCCATACAAGCTCTTCATGCTCCTAAGACCTTTGCTAAAATAGATAAAAGCAAAAAAAATTGCAACCACTGCAAAAGGCCTGGACACACAAAGGATTCATGCTTTGAGCTGCATGGTTATCCAACTTGGTGGGAAAAAGGAAAGTCTCATCTAGGGGGAGGTCAAGGAGCTCATAAAAGACAGGCGAATCTCACTACATCCAAGAGGGGAGCTACCAGTAGTAGATGTGCGAGCTCTTAAGGATTTCACCTCCAAGATTAGACTCTCACAAGACTTGTCTTCCTTCCAGGATTCCTCTAAAGCTGAAACTAGTTTGCATGCCACTTCACACCAAGGTATGACACCTCACCAGACCCACAATTCTACAATGCAATTAAAATCTTGGATTATTGATACAGGAGCTACCAATCACATGACATGAGCTTCAATTATATTCACTTCCTATACGCCTTGTTCAGGTGAGGACAAAGTACATGTAGCTGATGGATCCATGGCACCTATCACAGGACATGGATCTGTTAGGTGCACTAAGACATTGTCCTTGCCTCATGTCTTACATGTTCCTAAATTTCCAGTCAATCTCTTGTCAGTTAGCTCTATTACTGAATCTCTCAATTGTAGAGGTTTGTTTTATCCTACCTGGTGTGCTTTTTAGGAGCTAGAGACAGGGAGACTGTTGGGGACTGGGACCGTGCATGATGGACTCTACTATCTTGATGAAGGGAGTGATGAAGTTGCTTTTGCATAATGCTTGTCTCCTAGTCAAGAACTACTACTACACCATCGCAGGCTTGGGCATCTCTCTTTTGCTGCATTGTTTCGTATCAGGCAGTTGGCTGCGATTCATCCATAACAGAAACATCAATATTGCCAGGCAGGGAAATGTCAGGGTGTTCATTACCAAAAGCAGCACCGTCTAGTTCACGTGCACCAAAACATCTTTTATTTTCATTTTTATGTTTCAAAGAATATAATTTTCTTCTTCTTGTTGTTTTGGTCATAATCAATTATAGTTCTTAGAGTAAACATGTCCATATCAAATGGTGATTCTTTTACTTAAATTGTGGTCCATCAATTTAACCCAATTTTGTCACCTCCAGCAAAGCATCATTTTTTTGTTCTTGGAAAGCATCAGGCTAAGATTAATATCCTCTAGCAAAGTAGTGTCACCGCCCGCATCATTTTTTTAACACAAGTAAATTGTGATCAACCAATTCAACCCAAATTTTGTCAACTCCAGCAAAGTAGTGTCTTTTTTGTCTATAGATTAATGTCCTACTTAAGTTTTGGAGTGACTAGGCCACCAGACTCCTTCATCTTACAAACCATGCCCAAAAAACACAAAAATGAGGCATATGTTGCATGATTTTTCCAGCCAGGGAGTTTCATAGTAGAGAGCAAGTAACAAGGGATTGAAAAACTGCTAGCCTGAAAAGAACACAGTTTCCTCCAAAACATGACATTTCTCATCTCTGGATCAGAGAGCAGACCAGACCAGAGCTTTTCCAAAATAAGGTCGAACCAAGGTGAATGTTGGTCTTAGGTTCATAACAGTGTTTGTTTGCCCCGTCTTCTTTAGGAAGATCAAAGCTCTTGTTTTTCTTTGCCCCAGTGTTTGTTTTGCTCGGCTCAGTGATCATCAGAAGTGGTCTACTCCTTGCGTGATTGTTTGAGATCACCTACTAAAAAGAAAATGAAATGCCCGGTGTTTTTTGGTTGATGGAATCGCCTCGTTTGTTCTATTTGAGATCGATGCACAACTGCTTAGCTACGTAGTGCAGGAATGTTGTACTATTCGTTATTGCAGTATGGCTGGTATGATGAGCTCAAGTGCATGCATAATTTCCATGCCATTTACATTGGGG
>NC_041384.1:711447377-711455809 GCF_002162155.2 Triticum dicoccoides
TGTGTGTTGCCGTGTTGAAGAAATCAGCTGCTTTGGTGGTTACTGCTGTCAACAACGTTTGCCCTCGACTTTTTTGGTGAATAATGTGCTTCTTCTGTTCATGCCAATGCAGATGCCCTGTTATGCCCTGTCAACGATTTGCTTCCCTCGACGCTGCGAGTTATTAGTTCTCATGCCCCAATGAATTCTCTTCACTATGCTCTAGGCAGTCAACTGTGGTAGATGCTAGAGTATTGTAACTGCATTTCACATGCCAAAGTAAATGTAGCCTATTAGAGGGTGATGATGTCATGTCTCTACCGTAGATTAAAATAAATGGAAGTTTAAAAATATGAGAGAAGTTGTCTTGACTAATTACATGTTTATGATGCCGGTACGTTCTGCCTCTGCCCTGGTAAAAGAATAGCAGGGATATTTTACAACTCCTGTATGTGTAGTTGCTTGTTTTTCCTATAGTTGTGGTTGCTTTCTTCTTGTATCATAAAAATATCTCTTCTGCTGCTTATCAGAGATGGCGGGAAGCAGCCACCGCCGCTCTGCGACACAGCAGTACGAGTTCTTCACTATCATACTTGGGACTTCAGTATCATCCATGACGCAGGTATATAAAACGAGAGATCTCCCCTTCACCCATCTCATTATGATATCTGTTGTTTGCCTACATCACTCATTGTCCCAAACTGCAGAGGCTGCCTGACAGTTTTAAGAACATGCTGATGGGTGAAGATCCGCCAAATAATGTGAAGGTGCGACAGGCCGGCAGCGGGTTTCGCAGGCTGTGGGATGTGGAGTTGGTGATCAAGGAGGGCCACATGTACTTGTCTCGTGGGTGGGAGAAGTTCTACTATGCCTACGACCTGCGGATGGGGTACTTCCTTCTCTTCAGGTACGACGACGACGCCATCATGCTCATCGTGAAGGTGTTCAATGCGACTATGTGTCGCATGCGCTACGCTGAAGATTATGATGCCGGTACGTTCTGCCTCTTCTTATTCCTCTACATTTGGCTTTGTCTCACATCGATTGTTAACGGTCATTGTTGCATTTGGACAGGTAATGGGAGCAGCAGCAACGACAATGGCTACAGCCAAAGCAGCAGCGACCATGGCTGTAGCGAAAGCAGCAGTGATTCTGGTTGTAGCGAAAGCAGCATCGATTCTGGCTGTAGCGAAAGCAGCAACGATTCTAGCAGCAGCATAGACAACAAGAAGGATGATCCGAACTGGAGTGCGGGAAAAGAGGAGCAGAGTGGGGATGAGGAGCTGCAGGATGACGATGGGCATCAGGCTGAGGATGACCTAGCGCTGGTGGTGGCTGACCCAGGGCAAGAGATGGTGGTGGCTGACCAAGGGCAAGAGATGGTGGTGGCTGACCATGGGCAAGAGATGGAGGTGGCTGAGGATGACCTAGCGATGGTCGTGCCTGAAGGTGGCCTCGGGATGGTGGTGGTGCCTGACAATGACCACCCACCGGTGGTGGCGCCGGCGATCCCACAGCTGGGCGACATGACCACGCCAATTGATGTAGAAGACTACATCCCACTGCCTCCACCGCCTCCACCGCCTCGCCGCTCTTGGCGCATCAGGCTGAGGAAGGAGAAGGAGAAGAACAATGCACGAGAACTGAACTTTGTCGGGTATGTCAGATCTCCAAAATTATATATATATATATATATATATATATATATATATATATATATATATATACACACTTAGTTACCTATGTTATCTCTAATATGCTTAGTTTCCTATAGGTTAGCTTCATTTTACCTAAGTTGGCTCTAATATGCTAACATAGAGCTTATTTGCTTAGTTTCCTATAGGTTAGCTCCAAAATAACTTATGTTAGCACAAAATGATCAAGTTTACATAATAAGCTTATAGTGTTTTTCTTATTCTTCTTCTTTTCCAAAATGACATAGGTTAGCTTCATTTTACCTAAGTTGGCTCTAATATGCTAACTTAGAGCTTATATGCCTAGTTTCCTATAGGTTAGCTCCAAAATAACTTATGTTAGCACAAAATGATCAAGTTTACATAATAAGCTTATAGTCTTTTTCTTATTCTTCTTCTTTTCCAAAATGACATAGGCTAGCTTCATTTTACCTAAGTTGGCTCTAATATACTAACTTAGAGCTTATATGCTCAGTTTCCTATAGGTTAGCTCCAAAATAACTTATGTTAGCACAAAATGATCAAGTTTACATAATAAGCTTATAGTCTTCTTCTTATTTCTTTTCCAAAATTCTTCTTATTCTTCTTCTAGTGTTATTCTTCTTCTAGTATTCTTCTAGTCTTCTTCTTTTTCTTCATCTAACTTCTTGTTTATCATTTTGCAGATTTTATTTAATTCACGGAAGCTTGCATGGATGGAGTGCTTCTTTTCCATTTGTATTTTTATTTTGTATCAATGTGAAACTTTTGTGAATTGATGGATATCAGTGTTGGATGAACAATGTGAAACTTTTATAATATGTAACGATGGAACTATGTGTTGGCTATGTATGTATATATGATGGAACTTGTGTGTTGGCTATGTATGTATATATGATGGAACTTGTGTGTTGGCTATGATTGTTATATGGATGCTTGTTGTATATATATGTGTTGGATATCTCATAGGTGAAATAGTGACCTGCGATTAAGAAAAAAAATTAAAAAAATTGTTACTAATGGCGCACTATCGTGTGGTGCGCCATTAGTATAGCAGACACTAGTGGCGCACCGTGGGCAAAACTAATGGCACACTGCCTGGTGCGCCATTAGTATACCAGATACTAATGGCGCACCACTGGTGCGCCATTAGTAAAAAATTCTAGTGACGTGATACTAATGGCGCATCAGTGATGCGCCATTAGTAGGCAAAACTGGTGCGCCATTAGTAGCCCTTTTCCTAGTAGTGCTAATGACGCACTCTGTAGTGATGCGCCATTAGTATGAATATTAGGGTTTTTTTACTTTTCTAATTTTTGCACAGGTTACAAAATATATTATTTGACAGAATATAGATAGTAGCACACAGCAATAGCAGATTCATCGAATACAATAGAAGATTAGTCTCCGAATACAATTCATCATATTAGTCTCCGAATTCAAAAGACCGAACAAAGATAACACATTACAAGTCTCGAGACCGCGAGTATCGACTTTGTCTTCACATTACAAGTCGATATCGATCATCTAAACTACCATCACATAGAAGAGAGCTGCGGTCATCATGATGAGCATCATCGCGATGAAACTGGTCTTCATCCGGTTCCTCCAACGCTCCCTCCTCTCTCCCGCTAGATAGCGGGCGTATCTAGATTCCGCCTCCGCCCTAGTGTTCCAGGAGTAGAACCTGAAGTGTAGTCAGTGGCTTCACCTATGTGCATAAAAATCATAAAAATTCAAAATCATTTGAAACCTGATCACTAGTCATAAAAATTCAAGATCATTCAAAATCAAAATCTACTAATTAGTTCTTGTGCTCATCCAGTAGCAACATCTTTCATACATGATCAGTAGTCATGTACCAAATTTTTATTTAAACTGAATTTGCAAATCAACAAGAGCTCTACTAGTTTCAGACTAGATTTACACTAAATACACTAGAGTATTTGACCAGTAGTCATGTGAACTCTTTGAATTTGTAAACACTTCCAGACTTGAGCATTGAGAGTTCACAATTGCAAAAAATGTCCCTTGTTCCTGAACTTGTATTGTACTCCATTCATTCAAGCAGAAAGAAACAATTATTGTTGATACTCATGTGCTTCTTTCCAAATAATTTTATTTATTCAGAGTTTGAGAAATTTTGAACAAAAAAGAACGCAAGATACAGACTGAATTTGATGTTCAAAAATAACTGATAGTAGCATGCTATGGTACAGATAAAGTTGGGTCATAGTAACACATAGTAACATTTCTGGAATCCAAATTGAAACAATAAATCACAGGTAGCTAGCAACTGAAAATCAAATTGGCACTTCCAAACTCATACATGTCTTCTCTTTTTGTAGCATCAGTGCTCACCTCAATGGATTAACTGAATTTTCTACAAACACCAAGTACTAGGGCACACAAAATTTCTGAAATTTGTGTGCCTAACTGAATTAACTGAATTTTCAGTAACCGAATAAACTGAATTTTCAAAACTGGCAAATATTAATAGGTTGACTATAGAAAATTCAATTTGCATGCTTCACTACATATAATTTACAATAATCCGAGGGGACAAATACAACACTGGAAAAGTCAATTCAGGTTTATCTGAATTGGCAGCTACAGTGATGCCATTTAAAGCTAGCTAGAGGGAAAAGCCATTTAAAAAAATCCTCTCATCTCATATGAGGAGTGTTAATCCTAAGACTAATAGTTTGTTGTACAGCGACAGTGATGCCCTGTCCATTTTGTCCCTCCCCGACTAGATACTAGAGTAGCACTGTTGATGCCCTGTTCTTGCTGAACTTTATGACAGTATATACAACAACTTATCCTCTTAAGCCAAAACAACTTTCTAAAAGCCAGATGCAACTTGTTGAGCTAATTTTGAGCAGAACTCCTTGAGGAACTAGCAGCAAAAGGTACTGAACTAGCATCAAGCTTGTGTTATTGCTTACTAAGGTACTGAACTGATCAGAACTTCAGAACAGTGAGCTTTACATACTAATTTCAGAAGGATTTGAACCTAATTTGACCTAAATTCGAGAGGGATTTGACCTTATTTTGCATCTACACTAGCCCCTAATCCATGGCTAGAGCTAGTAGTAGGAACACATGGTAGAGTAATTAGGCAGCCTTGAGGAACCCAAATCCATGGCTGCTAGATTGAATGAAACACTACAAGAAACCTGCTAATCCATGACGGACTCAGTCTGTCACGGGTCAATCAAAAACCATCATGGATGCACGTCCATGACGGATTTCAAATCCGTCATGTATATCGCGTCATAATTTGACATGGTACCATCCTTGACGGTCCTTGGCCATCATAGATCTTCCCTAAGGCCCGCCCAACCCAGACAAGGCCCATGACTTTGTGACAGAAAAGACAGTCATAGACTTGACGCCATGTAGGATATTTGATTGATCGATTGGGATGACCTGGGTGCCTAGGTGGACTCTATTTTTCGTCATAGAAACCGTGACAAATTTAGGCACAAATTTAATTTAGCCCGGCTAATTAGCATTCCAATTCTAACATAGTACAGTTTCTTTATCATAATACATTACGCAAATCACAATGCCAATTTTGGCCCAAGACAACATATTTCCAGAGTACATCACATATTGCTGTACTTATTCCAAAGTACATCACATATTGCAGTACAATACACATAATCGCCTAGTAATTATTCAGCCATACATCAGTATCTACAAGATCACAGTTTACAAAATACGCCATGAAATGATGATTTACAACACCAATTGACGAAATACATCACATATCATGGTTAGGAACCAGCACTTTCCAGTTTACATCAACACAACATAAAAAATATCGAGGTTGTTATTCAGGTTCTTGCCGTCGGCACTCCTGATGCCAATTATCATGTCGAGACGGATTGCAATAGACAGCAAGTAGACTGCTACACAATCATACCTACAATATTCACAACAGCGTTGAACATTTGTAGATATATGAATCCATAGTAGAAATAAGAGAATTAGAACCAACTTAAAAAGTGAATTACATGTCCAAAAGTTTTAAATCTTACAATGCCTACAAATGGGAATAACAAAGAATCTACTATAAAAAAAGAATAAACATGAGGTTGCTTAATATTAATTTGAAGAAAAATGTGTAAAATGAAAGTCTAATCAAGATGACCTAAGTGAAAACGTAATAGAATGTACACCACATAACTCGAAGTACCATAGCAGCAGCAGTTCAGGCCATATAAATCCGCCAAAAAAAATTAACAAACCTAAGTTGATTTAATTATCCATGTTACTACTATGCATATCAATTATATATGCTCAGATCTAGGGGTTGCCCACTTGACCAGCATTGAGATTTATTTATAGCAGGAAACAATAATGAAATGAAACAGCTTATTTGTAAACAAGGTGACAACAAAAGCAGTATAGTTCTAGTAAACAACAGAACAGACCAAACAATGCTGCATAGTACTTACATTTGTTTCACGATTTTGTTTGACATGCAACACGTCAGGTTCGTTGGTTCCAGATTAAACCACAACCATATTGTGCACTTAGGCAGATCACTCATACCTAAATCAGTAGAAATAACAAACTTCTTGAAACCAATATATAGTAATTTCCAAGAAAGATATTGTAATGCAAACGGGTGGTAATTTCTAATGCCCTACAAAAAATTTAGTATCATGAACTATGAGAATGAATGATGATAAATAGTATATTGTGTTAGTTACAAGTGTTGAGCGCATTACACCAAGTAAATAGTCAGATTTGAAGTCAGGTCAAGTAGCAACGCCTCAAGCTCCTTGGTTGCTGCCTCAAACTAATCACCAAAGGCATAACTCAGAAAAGATATTGTAATGCAAATGTATAAATACTTGAACTACTTTCGAATACCTTACAGAAATTTACAACATCATGAATAGTAAGAGCGAATGGTTTTAAGCAGTTAAAATGGTGCTGCTAGTAGGTTGTAAGCACAGAAATAAGTACAGGGTAAATGTACACCCATCAAGCTAATGTTAAAGCAAGCAAAATTTTTTCGCCGAAGCTGAAAGGCCAAGATTAAATCTTAACAAAACCAAAACTGAAAATGTACTGCTACTGCTATATTGTCGGCGTCGATCAGGCTAGAGATGTACCATTTATATTTTCCAGAATGAAGAAATTAGTCTGATAGTCTGATGTGCAGTTTCATTTGATTATTACGAAGGGGCTGTTTGGTTTATGTCCCAAACTCACCCTACCAAAATATTGGTCACGCCAAATCCCTTATATGATGTTTTCTTTGTTGCCAAAATACGACTGCCAACGAGTCCTCTAGTCCTTTCTTCACAGATTTTTGCCAAATTTTTGGCCAACCTTGGGCGGTGGAATCCCACGCCAAATAATTGGCAAGCCAATATTGGCAGGGCAGCTATAGGCAAGAACCAAACAGCCCCTAACACAAAATGTTGTCTCAACTGAACCCAATTAGAATTATGCCTTCCCAAATGTGTTTATTTCCTAACTGAATACTTACAGAACTGATTCAAATGGATACTAACTGAAATAAGAAGGACTAAGGTACAGTGGGTTGCCGTGTATTACCTTCCCTTTCTTCATGATGTACTTGACTGAATGGCCCTCAAGCAAATTTCACGAACTTTGACACTCAACTACAATGGAAAAAATCACATAGGCAGAAGATTCACATTCCCTTTAAATTCAAAATCTATTGAAATATGCACAGCCTAACGAGCGTTCAACATATTAGATTTGACTGAAAATTGAAAAGTTACCTTCAGTGGTGGCGGGAGGACAGCGACGCGAGCTCCGGCATCAGGGTAGTGCACTAACGCGAGTTCCAGCAGTCGGGGAGGGAAGTTGAGGTCGAGCTGCTCTGCATCTGGAAGGGCAGCAGTGGGCCTTGTTGTGGCGCTATCACGGAGGAAGCAACAGATCGAGCTGCCCGACGGTCGGGGAGGACAACCACAGGTCGAGCTGCCCGACGGTGGTGGAGGAACACGCGGTGGCCAGAGATGAGCCGCCAGATCCGTTGAAGCCTCGCCGGTGCCGAAACCCTAGCCACGGGGAGGGCTTGCGGGCAAGCTCTGGTGGCGAGGGGAGGAAGGAGCAGAGTGAGGGGAAGAAGAGGGTGTGCCGCGCGCTGGCCATAGCCGTCGAAAGTCGCTGGAATTGGGGCGGCGGCGGCGAGGAGCCGCGTGGGGGAGAGAAAGAGAGGGGCGAGAGAAAGAGAGAGTTGGCTGCGGCACTACGGAGGAGGAAGAGAGGAGGGGCCGAGGAGGTGGTTTTAGGGTTAGCTTTTTATACGGGGAGCTGGTTATGCGGGCTTGAGTGGGCTTGAGCGGGCTTGCGGGGCTCTACCAGGCCATCCATGACAGGTTTTGAAGATGTCACCAGAAATCTGTCATGGATTAACAGATTTCTTGTAGTGAAACAAGGAGGGGAGAGAGGACGGAGGGGAGTTGAGGGCACCTTCACCTTGGGTGGCTGAACGACGGAGCCGTGGATTTAGAGGTCTAGGTGGAAGAAGCCCTTGATTGCGGCGACTGTGGTGGCTGGGTGTGCCCCTCCTACTCCTCCTCCTCGAGCAGGACAAGGTCGGCGGCTACACGGTGAGGAGAAGGCCCTCCTCTCCTCTCCGGGCGCCGTCCTAGTCGCTTGTCGGCGCGGTCTACCTGTAGAGATGAGACAAGAAGGGGTCAGGGGTTTGGAGTGGAGGGGGGCTTACGGGCGGAGGAGGACGGGCGGAGGAGGAGGGGGGCTTACGGGGGGAGGAGGACGGGT
>NC_041384.1:711456505-711472267 GCF_002162155.2 Triticum dicoccoides
CGGGGCAGCGGAGGCTTCGGACGGCTGGGTGCGCCGCGGCGTCGGGCTGGCAGTCGTGGCGGTAGGCGGGGGAAACGGAGAGGGTGTGGAGCGGGCGCGGGGGTCGTTGGAGCGGGCCGGGGGTCGTCAGAGCGGGCGCGGCGGGGGAGGGAAGGGGAATCTGACGAGGGAGAGGGAAGGGGGGATCGGGCGAAGGGGTATCCAGCTAGACACTATAGAAATGGCGCACGACCCTCTGGTGCGCCATTAGTAGTTTTTTTTCTGATAGCAATGGCGCACCCTCCAGTGGTGCGCCATTAGTAACTTTTTTTTCTGACAGCAATGGTGCACCCTCCTCTGGTGCGCCATTAGTAACATTTTTTTTCATTATTTCTTGTTGCATATAATAATTTGTTTTTTTATCAAATTTATTATTTTCATGAGGACTAGAACATAAGATATCATCAAATATCATCAAATATTTTTTTTTTGAAATATCATCAAATTTGTTTTTTTATTTTTAATTGAAAATATCATCAAATAATTTTTATACTAATGGCGCACCTGACACATGGTGCGCCACTGCTATATAGTAGTGGCGCACCACATGACAGGTGCGCCATTAGTGTCCATTCCATCTATAGCCCTTTTCCTAGTAGTGGACCTGTTTCTAGAAACAATCACTTTTGCTTTCGGATTTGAAATAGGAGGTATACCCAACTGTTTTGGGTATTCTATGAAGATGCATTTATCCGCTTTGGGTTCGAGCTTATCAGCCTGAAACTTTTTCACATAAGCGTCGTAGCCCCAAACTTTTAAGAAACGACAGCTTAGGTTTTTCTAAACCATAGTTCATACGGTGTCGTCTCAACGGAATTGTGTGGTGCCCTATTTAAAGTGAATGTGGTTGTCCCTAATGCCTAACCCATAAATTATAGTGGTAATTCGATAAGAGACATCATGGTATGCACCATATCCAATAGGGTGCAGTTATGATGTTCGGACACACCATTACACTATGGTGTTCAGGCGGTATTAGTTGTGAAACAATTTCCACAATGTCTTAATTGTGTACCAAACTCGTAACTCAGATATTCATCTCTATGATCATACCATAGACATTTTATCCTCTTGTCACGACGATCTTCAACTTCACTCTCAAATTACTTAAACCCTTCAATAATTCAGACTTGTGTTTCATCAAGTAAATATACTCAGCATCTACTCAAATCATCTATGAAGTAAGAACATAATGATATCCACTGCGTGCCTCAGCACTCATTGGACTGCACACATAAAAATGGATTACTTCCAACAAGTTGCTTTCTTGTTCCATCTTATTGAAAACGAGGTCTTTCAGTCATCTTGCCCATGTGGTATGATTTGCATGTCTCAAGTGATTCAAAAACAAGTGAGTCCAAAGATCCATCTGTATGGAGTTTCTTCATGCATATCTACCAATAGACATGGTTCGCATGTCTCAATCTTTGCAAAACGAGTGAGTCCAAAGATCCATCAACATGGAGCTTCTTCATGCGTTTTATACCAACATAACTCAAATGGCAGTGCCACAAGTATGTGGTACTATCATTACTATCTTTTGGCATGAACATGTGTATTACTCGATCGAGATTTAATAAACCATTCATTTTTCGGTGCAAGACCATTGAAGGTATTATTCAAATAAACAGAGTAACCATTATTCTCCTTAAATGAATAACCGTATTGCGATAAACATAATCGAATCATGTCTATGCTCAATGCAAACGCCAAATAACAATTATTTAGGTTTAACACCAGTCTCGATGGTAGAGGGAGCGTGCGATGTTTGATCACATCAACCTTGAAAACACTTCCAACATATCGTCATCTCACCTTTAGCTAGTCTCCGTAGCCTTTTATTTTGAGTTACTAACACTTAGCAACCGAACCGGTATTTATTACCCTTGTGCTACTAGGAGTACTAGTAAAGTACACAATAATATAATGTATATTCAAAATACTTCTGTCGACCTTGCCAGCCTTCTCATCTACCAAGTATCTAGGGTGTTCTGCTTCAGTGACCGCTCCCCTTATTACAGAAGCACTTAGTCTCGGGTTTGGGTTCAACCTTGGGTTTCTTCACTAGAGCAGCAACTGATTTGTCGTTTCATGATGTATCCCTTCTTTCCCTTGCCCTTCTTGAAACTAGTGGTTTTACTAACCATCAACAATTGATGCTCCTACTTGATTTCTACTTTCACGGTGTCAAACATCGCGAATTGCTCAAGGATCATCATGTATATCCCTGATATGTTATAGTTCATCACTAAGCTCTAATAGCTTGGTGGCAGTGACTATGGAGAACTATCACTATCTCATCTAGAAGATTAACTCCCACTCGATTCAAGCGATTGTAGTACTCAGACAATCTGAGCACATGCTCAACGATTGAGCTTTTCTCCCTTAGTTTGCAGGCTTAAGAAACTTGTTAGAGGTCTCATACCTCTTGACGTGGGCACTAGTCTGAAATCCCAATTTAAGTCTTTGGAACATCTCATATGTTCTGCGTGTTGGGGAACGTAGTAATTTCAAAAAAATTCCTATGCACACGCAAGATCATGGTGATGCATAGCAACGAGGGGGAGAGTATGATCTACGTACCCTTGTAGATCGCAACGGAAGCGTTGACACAACATAGAGGAAGTAGTCGTACGTCTTCTTCCCGATCTGACCGATCCAAGCACCGTTACTCCGGCACCTCCGAGTTCTTAGCACACGTACAACTCGATGATGATCCCCGGGCTCCGATCCAGCAAAGCTTCAGGGAGGAGTTCCCCGGGCTCGGATGGCGTGGTGACAATCTTGATGTTCTACCGACGCAGGGCTTCGCCTAAGCACTATACTGATATGATCAAGGTGGAATATAGTGGCGTGGGGCACCGCACACGGCTAAGGAACGATCTCAATGATCAACTTGTGTATAGAGGTGCCCCCTGCCTCCGTATATAAAGGAGCCAAGGGGGAGGGGGCCGCCGGCCAGGAGGAGGGCGCAGGAGGAGTCCTACTCCTACCGGGAGTAGGACTCCCCCCCAATCCTAGTTGGACTAGGAATCCCCGAGGGGGAAAGAGAGAGAGGGGGGCCGGCCACCTCTCCTAGTCCTAATAGGACTAGGGGAGGGGGGAGGCGTGCGGCCACCTTGGGCTGCCCCTTTCTCCTTTCCACTAAAGCCCATTAAGGCCCATATTGTTCCCGGGGGGTTCCGGTAACCTCCCGGTACTCCGGTAAAATCCCGATTTCACCCGGAACACTTCCGATATCCAAATATAGGCTTCCAATATATCAATCTTTATGTCTCGACCATTTCGAGACTGCTCGTCATGTCCGTGATCACATCCGGGACTCAGAACTAACTTCTGTACATCAAAATGCATAAACTCATAATAACTGTCATCGTAACGTTAAGCGTGCGGACCCTACGGTTCGAGAACAATGTAGACATGACTGAGACACATCTCCGGTCAATAACCAATAGCGGGACCTGGATGCCCATATTGGCTCCTACATATTCTACGAAGATCTTTATCGGTCAGACCGCATAACAACATACGTTGTTCCCTTTGTCATCGGTATGTTACTTGCCCGAGATTCGATCATCGGTATCCAATACCTAGTTCAATCTCGTTACCGGCAAGTCTCTTTACTTGTTCTGTAATACATCATCTCGCAACTAACTCATTATTTGTAACGCTTGCAAGGCTTATGTGATGTGCATTACCGAGAGGGCCCAGAGATACCTCTCCGACAATCGGAGTGACAAATCCTAATCTCGAAATACGCCAACCCAACATCTACCTTTGGAGACACCTGTAGAGCTCCTTTATAATCACCCAGTTACATTGTGACGTTTGGTAGCACACAAAGTGTTCCTCCGGTAAACGGGAGTTTCATAATCTCATAGTCATAGGAACATGTATAAGTCATGAAGAAAGCAATAGCGACATACTAAACGATCGGGTGCTAAGCTAATGAAATGGGTCATGTCAATCAGATCATTCAACTAATGATGTGACCTCGTTAATCAAATAACAACACTTTGTTCATGGTTAGGAAACATAACCATCTTTGATTAACGAGCTAGTCAAGTAGAGGCATACTAGTGACACTAAGTTTGTCTATGTATTCACACATGTATTATGTTTCCGGTTAATACAATTCTAGCATGAATAATAAACGTTTATCATGATATAAGGAAATAAATAATAACTTTATTATTGCCTCTAGGGCATATTTCCTTCACTGCGACGTTTCAAAAACGTCTTTGGTGCCATAGTTCTAAACTGTTAGCATTACACACTGAACTATCACTTAGTCATCAAAACGTGTATGTCAGATGTTTCCCAACATCTACAGACGACGCTCGAGGTTCAACACACTGAGCGGTGCATTAAGGACATAACCCTTCTGTGCAACAATGAGGACAATTCTCAATTCACGGACCCAGTCCGCATAATTGCTACTGTCAACTCTCAACTGAATTTTCTCTAGGAACATATCTAAAACAGTAGAACCAAAGCGTGAGCAATGACATAATTTGCAAAGACCTTTTTACTATGTTCATGATAATTAAGTTCATATAATCAAATTATCTAATGAACTCCCACTCAGATAGACATCCCTCTAGTCATCTAAGTGATACATGATCCGAGTCAACTAGCCTGTGTCCGATCATCACGTGAGACGGACTAGTCATCATGTGAACATCTTCATGTTGATCGTATCCACTATACGAATCATGTTCGACCTTTCGGTCTTCCGTGTTCCGAGGCCATGTCTGTACATGCTAGGCTCGTCAAGTTAACCTAAGTGTATTGCGTGTGTAAATCTGGCTTACACCCGTTGTATGCGAACGTTAGAACCTATCACACCCGATCATCACGTGGTGCTTCGGAACAACGGACCTTAGCAACGGTGCACAGTTAGGGGGAACACAATTCTTGATATTTTAATGAGGGGTCATCTTATTTATGCTATCGTCGTTCCAAGCAAATAAGATGTAAAAACATGACAAACATCACATGCAAATCATAAAGTGACATGATATGGCCATTATCATCTTGCGCCTTTGATGTTCATCTTCGAGGCGCGGCATGAACACCATCGTGACCGGCATCACACCATGATCTCCATCATCGTGTCTTCATGAAGTTGCCTCACCAACTATTACTTCTACTACTATGGCTAACGGTTAGCAATAAATTAAAGTAATTACATGGCGTTTTCATTGACACGCAGGTCATAAATAAATTAAGGCAACTCCTATGGCTCCTGCCGGTTGTCATACTCATCGACATTCAAGTCGTGATTCTTATTACAAGAACATGATCAATCTCATACATCACATATATCATTCATCACATCCTTTTGGCCATATCACATAACATAGCAAACCCTGCAAAAACAAGTTAGACGTCCTCTAATTGTTATTGCATGTTTTACGTGGCTGCTTTGGGTTTCTAGCAAGAACATTTCTTACCTACGCAAAACTACAACGGTGATATGCCAATTGCTATTTACCCTTCATAAGGACCCTTTTCATCGAATCCGATACGACTAAAGTGGGAGAGACAGACACCCGCCAGCCACCTCATGCATCAAGTGCATGTCAGTCGGTGGAACCAGTCTCACGTAAGCGTACGTGTAAGGTCGGTCCGGGCCGCTTCATCCCACAATGCCGCCGGATTAAGATAAGACTAGTAACGTTAAGCAAATTGAACAAATCATCGCCCACAACTGCTTTGTGTTCTACTCGTGCATAGAATCTACGCATAGACCTAGCTCATGATGCCACTGTTGGGGATCATAGCTATAATTCAAAAAAATTCCTACGTGTCACCATAATCAATCTAGGAGATACTAGCAACGAGAGAGAGGGAGTGCATCTTCATACCCTTGAAGAACGCTAAGCTGAAGCGTTGCAAGAACGCGGTTGGTGAAGTCGTACACGCAGCGATTCAGATCGCGGTCGATTCCGATCTAAGCGCCGAACAATGGCGCCTCCGCGTTCAACACACGTACAGCCTGGTGACGTCTCCCGCGCCTTGATCTAGCAAGGAGAGAGGGAGAGGTTGGGGAAGACTCCATCCAGCAGCAGCACGACGGCGTGGTGGTGGTGGAGGAGCGCGGTACTCCTGCAGGGCTTCGCCAAGCACTACGAGAGACGAGGAGGGAGAGAGGTAGGGCTGCGCCTTGGGAGAGAGAGACTCGTGTGTCGTGCAGCCCCAAAACCTCCACTATATATAGGGGCAAGGGCAAGGGGAGGCGCCCTAGGGTTTCCCCTAGGGGGGGGGGGGCGCGGCCAGGGCAGATGGGATCTCCCCCTTGGGTGACTTGGCCCCCATGCCACGAGGTGGGAACCCTAGATGGGGCGCCCCAAATCCCCTGGTCACGTGGGAATAGGTGAGGGGGGCGCACAGCCCCTTAGTGGGCTGGTTTGCCCCCTTCCCTTGGCCCATGAAGCCCCCCAACACTTGTCGGGGCTCCCGAAACACCTTTCGGTCATGCTGGTCATCACCCGGTACCTCCGGAACACTTCCGGACTCCAAAACCCTTCGTCCAATATATCAATGTTCTCCTCCGGGCCATTCCGGAACTCCTCGTGACGTCCGGTATCTCATCCGGGACTCCGAACAACATTTGGTAACCGCGTACATACTTTCCCTATAACCCTAGCGTCATCGAACCTTAAGTGTGTAGACCCTACGGGCTCGGGAATAATGCAGACATGACCGAGACATCTCTCTCTGGTCAATAACCAACATCGGGATCTGGATACCCATGTTGGCTCCCACATGTTCCACGATGATCTCATCGGATGAACCACGATGTCAAGGATTCAGTCAATCCCGTATACAATTCCCTTTGTCTACCGGTATAGTACTTGCCCGAGATTCGATCGTCGGTATCCCGATACCTTGTTCAATCTCGTTACCGGCAAGTCTCTTTACTCGTTCCGTAACAAATCATCCCGTGATCAACTCCTTGGTCACATTGTGCACATTATGATGATGTCCTACCGAGTGGGCCCAGAGATACCTCTCCGTTTACACGGAGTGACAAATCGCAGTCTCGATTCATGCCAACCCAACAGACACTTTCGGAGATACCCGTAGTGCACCTTTATAGCCACCCAGTTACGTTGTGGCGTTTGGTACACCCAAAGCATTCCTACAGTATCCGGGAGTTGCACAATCTCATGGTCCAAGGAAATGATACTTGACATTAGAAAAGCTTTAGCAGACGAACTATACGATCTTGTGCTAGGCTTAGGATTGGGTCTTGTCCATCACATCATTCTCCTAATGATGTGATCCCGTTATCAATGACATCCAATGTCCATGGTCAGGAAAACATGACCATCTATTGATCAACGAGCTAGTCAACTAGAGGCTTACTAGGGACATGTTGTGGTCTATGTATTCACACATGTATTACGGTTTCCGTTAATACAATTATAGCATGAACAACAGACAATTATCATGAACAAGGAAATACAATAAAAACCATTTTATTATTGCCTCTAGGGCATATTTCCAACACCAGTCTCCTGAGTTGTATTCGGTGAGAAAATCACGTTCCCGAAGGTTTCATTCCGTTTGGACTCCTTTTGATATTCCTTTTCTTCAAAACCCTAAAATAGGCAAAAAAACAGCAATTTGTTGGGGAACGTAGTAATTTCAAAATTTCCTACGTGCACACAGGATCATGGTGATGCATAGCAATGAGATGGGAGAGTGTTGTCTACATATCCTCGTTGACCGTTCACGGAAGCTTTATATCAACGCGGTTGATGTAGTCGTACGTCTTCACGATCCGACCGATCCAAGTACCGAAAGCACGGCACCTCCGAGTTCTGCACACGTTCGGCTCGGTGATGTCCTCGCCTTCTTGATCCAGCAAGAGGGGCGAAGTAGTAGATGTGTTCCGGCAGCACGACGGCGTGGTGACAGTGTTGGTAAAGAACAATCTCCACAGGGCTTCGCCTAAACACTACGAAAACTAGGACGGAGGATAAACTAGAGGGGACGGGGTTGCCAGCACACGGCTTGGTGTTTTTCGATGTCTCTTTGGTGCTAGCCCTGCCCCTCTATTTATATGTTGAGCCCTGGGGTCGAAACTTGGAGCAAAAGCCTCCTCAAAGTCGGTTTTGCCCGAAAGGCAAGAGTCCCACTCAGACTCCAGGACCAAACGCCACAATCCTTGGCGTCTGGACCAGACGCCATGGGCCTCGGCGTCTGGCCCAGGGCCAGACGCCAGGGTCTCCGGTGTTTGGCCCCCTGGCCTCCGCAAAACTCCTTTTGCACCGACTTATAGCCCCATGGGCCTGACCCCTTGGCCAAACCATATCATCCAATATATGAATCTTTACCTCCGGACCATTCTGGAGCTCCTCGTCATGTCCGTGATCTCATCCGAGACTCCGAACAACATTCGGTCACCAACATACATAACTCATATAATACTATATCGTCAACGAACGTTAAGCGTGCGGACCCTACGGGTTCGAGAACTATGTAGACATGATCGAGACACCTCTCTGGTCAATAACCAATACCGGTACCTGGATGCCCATATTGGCTCCTACATATTCTACGAAGATCTTTATCGGTCAGACCGCATAACAACATACGTTGTTCCCTTTGTCACCGGTATGTTACTTGCCCGAGATTCGATCGTCGGTATCTCAATACCTAGTTAAATCTCGTTACCAGCAAGTCTCTTTACTCGTTCCGTAATACATCATCCCACAACTAACTCATTAGTTGCAATGCTTGCAAGGCTTATAGTGATGTGCATTACCGAGTGGGCCTAGAGATACCTCTCCGACAATCGCAGTGACAAATCCTAATCTCGAAATACGCCAACCCAACAAGTACCTTCGGAGGCACCTGTAGAGCACCTTTATAATCACCCAGTTACGTTGTGACATTTGGTGGCACACAAAGTGTTCCTCCGTTAAACGGGAGTTGCATAATCTCATAGTCATAGGAACATGTATAAGTCATGAAGAAAGCAATAGCAACAAACTAAACGATCAAGCGCTAAGCCAACGAAATGGGTCAAGTCAATCACATCATTCTCCTAATGATGTGATCCCGTTAATCAAATGACAACTCATGTCTATGGTTAGGAAACTTAACCATCTTTGATCAACGAGCTAGTCAAGTAGAGGCATACTAGTGACACTCTGTTTGTCTATGTATTCACACATGTATTATGTTTCCGGTTAATACAATTCTAGCATGAATAATAAACATTTATCATGATATAAGGAAATAAATAATAACTTTATTATTGCCTCTAGGGCATATTTCCTTCACAATTCTGGGCTGGGCCTCCGGTTAATAGGTTAGTCCCAAAAATAATATAAAAGTGGATAATAAAACCCAATAATGTCCAAAACAGTAGATAATATAGCATGGAGCAATCAAAAATTATAGATACGTTGGAGACGTATCAGGGAGCTTGTGGATCTACCACCAGGTAAGCAACCTGTAGGTTGTAAGTGGTTCTTCACTATTAAACACACCCCTGAGGGCAAGGTGGAGAGGTACAAAGCCCGCCTTGTAGCAAAAGGCTACACACAAACATATGGGATTGATTATGAAGAGACCTTTGCACCGATTGCAAAGATGAATTCAGTAAGGACACTTATATCATGTGATGTAAACCTTGATTGAGATATTTACCAGATGGATGTGAAGAATGCTTTCCTTCATGGTGATCTCCAAGAAGAAGTATACATGCATATACCGCCTGGATTTGAGTCAAGTCAAATTGTTGGAAAGGTATTGCGCCTACATCGTTCTTTATATGGCTTAAAGCAATCACCACGAGCTTGGTTTGATCGGTTTAGACGTGCTATGCTAAAGAGGGGTTATCTTCAAAGTAATGCTGACCATACACTATTTTACAAGCATACTAATGGCAAGGTTGCAATCTTGATAGCGTATGTCGATGACATTGTGATTACTGGAGATGATTCCAAGGAAGTTGCAGATCTAAAGTGTCATCTTGCACATGAGTTTGAAGTGAAGGACTTGGGACAACTAAAATATTTTCTTGGTATAGAGGTCTCACGAGGGTCAAAAGGTTTTTTTCTCTCACAGCAAAAATATATCTTGGATCTGCTCAAGACAACAGGTATGCTTGGTTGTCGACCTGCTGTTACACCTATTGAGCAAAATCATCGGTTATGTAGTGATGCTGGGACACCAGTGGATCGAGAGCGCTACCAGAGACTAGTTGGACTTTGCTGTGAGTGTAGTTAGCCAATACATGCATGACCCAAAATTAGTTCATATGGAAGCAGTAAATAGGATCCTACGGTATCTTAAAGGGTGCCTAGGAAAAGGCCTCTTATATACCAAACAAGGGGACTTGCAAGTTGAGTGCTACACTGATGCTGATTGGGCTGGCTCCCTAGATGATAGGCGCTCAACATCTGGTTAGTGTACATTTATTGGAGGAAACCTAGTTTCATGGCGAAGTAAGAAACAAAGTGTGGTGGCTCGGTCTACTGCAGAGGCCGAGTTTAGGTCGATGGCTCATGGCATATGTGAGTTATTATGGTTGCAGATTCTCCTAACAGAGCTGCGGTTGTATAAGTACAAACCTTTGATGTTGTACTGTGACAACAAAGCTGCTATTGACATTACAAATAACCCCGTTCAACATGACCGAACCAAGCACATAGAAATTGATCATCATTTCATCAAGGAGAAGCTTGATAGAGGGATAATTTGCCTACCATATGTAACTTCAGCAAGTCAAGTAGCAGATGTACTTACAAAAGGACTCTCAGAAAAGACTTTTTCCATGATTTGTAGCAAGATGGGTTTGTAGGACATATTCACCCTATCTTGAGGGGGAGTGTTGGTGTGTAGATAATGTAATTAGGTGAGTCCATAGGGTCTAAAATGTAAATTGTACAAACAATATATAAATCAGCAGAGAGAATGGATCGGTGTGGGACGATCCAGAGTTTCCCCAAATCCTCTTCATGCTCCCTCAAATCCCTAACTCAAATCTCCCAAATCTCATATGATTTTCAACAATTGAATCCATACACTTAAAGTCTAGTAGAAAAGAAAATCTCAATATTAAGGTGTTTCGATTTATCTCAACATTAACAAATTAAACATGCCAAAAGAGATAAAGCACGAAACTTTCGCATGAACGCGTTGCGCCCTGTCCAACACACATGCCACACTGGTGCAACCTCATCGTTGTCACTCCTCTCATGGTTGACCAGTCTTCGGACTCTTCTCAAAATCTACTAACACTGGGGGGAAATGTGCCTGATAGTTAGCAAATGCGAACGTTTATTTATAAGGCGTGCTACGAGTCGGTAGGCTAATCTTTTGAAAAGACCGTCCGGGCTATGAGCCATCCGATCTATGATGATCACCATGTGATCGTACTGTGTGCTCTTAATCTCTGTGTTCCCTCATTGCAACAAGAGCCAGAGTATCTCCGCCTCGTGATTTCTGTAGCCACTGCAAGACGACTCTTCTGCGGGGCCGAGCTCGATTTGGTAGGGAGGTCGAGCGCTAGACCTCACGGTCACCACCAATGTCTTTGTTCAATGCCCCGGTGCTACGGGACATCTTGATGACGAGCCCTGCAACCTCCTGTCATCTCCCGTCATCAGCATGCTATGGCAACCACAGCTGCACACCAAGCCATCGTCCTGGAGTTCCCCTTCCACCCCCATGTGGACTAAAAGCTCCATCGTCCCCTTCTCCCGCTCTTCTGGCAAGCACCTATGGCTGGGACGACACCGGTGTGGACATGAGTGCGTTCGTGGCACGTTCCAAGTGCACACAAACAATGTGTTTGATGCATCCTGTATGAGAGGGGGAGAAAGGAGAAGGAAAAAAGAAATAGTCAACATGTGCATCTGTCATTTTCTTCCCAAGTCAGCTCCTGGCAAGCAAGACCCACCTGTTCAAAAAGTGTTCAGACGGGGCAAATCGGCCGATCAGTGTTTTCTGCAAATCAATTACGCAATACACCGCGAATTTTGCCAAATAATAGTGACTAGATATTTTTCTGGAAACCTATCCACAAAACTGGTAGTGACTTGCAATTAACTCAGGGAGGCGATACAGAAAAGCCCGATTGAGAGAGGTGAGAAGAGTGGGATGAACAATTAGATGGAGGGAAAGAGGGATAATGACACAGTGGAGGGGCTTACTGAGGCGGAGGGTGGGAGCTTCTCTGAGAACGAGATGCTGGACTTACTATCGCCTTCAAGTTCATCATGGAGTTGTCACTGGCACAACTCAAGCATGCAAGTTCATGATTATTTGGCAAACTGTAAATTCTTGCATGTGTGGTAGTGCGCACAATAAAATAAGGCTGGTGCATGGGTGGATTTGTCAATCGATTTCATAGTCTTGTTATAGTTGGGGCTTAGGTTATATCCGAAAAGAACTGCCCCCGCGTCGTCCGGGGATGGGCGACACGGGAGGCGATCTTGATCCAATTTCTCTGCGACCTCCCTCTCCGATCTCTCTCCCTCGCCACTGCTGGAAGACGCCGCGGGGCAAAGCCCATGTGGCCGACGGTGGCGGCGGGGCCCTGGTGGTCCGCGGCGGCGACGAGCAGTGAGGAGCAGCGACGGGAAATTCAGGGGCGGCACAGCATCAATCTATGAGCAAAGATGGATGTACGTGCTGCTTGCAACGGCTGTTGCAGACTTGCAGTAGCGACAACAGGCGGCAGCAGTACACAAGAAGTAGCAGCGGCCACAGCTGGGCGAGGACCACTGGACATGGGCGTCATTGCAATCTGGAAGGCGGTTCTCGTTGCATCGCGTGGTCAGGGCAACGCACCACTCGCCGGCAAGATGGAGCGATTCCCTTGCTGGAAGTCGGCGGGATGTGCACTGCTTGGCGGCAAGATGGAGTGGAAGGCCGCGTCGCCGCTCGCTCGATGGGATTCGATCTGGTGCACGTGTGCAGTAGCGTTGCCCCCGAGTGGCACACCGGTGGCTTCAGGCACGATGGCCGTTTGGGCCACACACGCCTCTGTGGTGTTGGTGATGTCTGCTCCTCCTTAACGCGTGTTGTAGCTGTACCGGCGATTTTTTTATAAAGAATGAATTTTATTGACTCAAAATGAAGCATCAAGAGGATAAAAACAAATGGGCACACATCCGGCCTCTGCATAGTTAAGATGCACACAGCCAACACCAACGCACGCATACAAAAACACGCCGGCAAATAGCAAAGTCATACAAAACCAAAGCTATGCGTAGACGAGAAAAAAAAGAAAAAAGCCCCAAAGCGATCACATCACGATCGGCAAACTATAACAGTGACCATATTTGCACCAACAATCTCATGACGCCACGCGAACGACGACGTTCTTCAACAACAACACATTAAGGAAGGGAGCGACACTCAAGTGTCACCATCACCGGATCCAGCCATCCAAGACTAGAATCTAGATTTTCACCTTGAAGAACAGTCTGAGCATTCCGAACAATGCCTTGAACAAGGTAACGACGTAAAAACATCACCATTGCCAGGTATACCGACGACATACTTGACAGAGTCAGTTCATGTCAGAAGCCGTGATCCCGTGATCTGAGGTTTGTCAGTGTCGTGGTAGCCATCTGTGTACCCGTGAGGCGGTCTTCCGCTCGTACTCGTGGGTGGCGTGCTGTGAACCTACACTACTAGTGAGGGTGGCAAAGCAAGAGATGGCGTATGTTGGTGTCGTTTGATACAGATCTATCACCGGCTGCCACTTGTGATGATGGTGCGATGCTGCCAAGAGCGCCCCGAGGAATTTTGGCGATGGCGATGACCTTTCACCTTTGTCAGGATATTATCGTGCGTGCAATGCTTCTGGAATAGCGGAAAGTGGAAGCGACAACGCAAGATGACTTCGGTTTTGGTGGTGCTTCTCAGGTACCGGTCTCGAACTCCAGGTTAAAAATCCTAGGTGTGACCCTGGTCTGTTATACCTGGCAATGGCGATGGTTTCCATTGTTACTTTGATGAACACATTACTTGGATCGTACTCGGACTTTATCTCGAGGATGAAAGCCCATGATCTAGCCTTGGAGCAGGCGACGGCGACGCTTGAGGGTCATTTTCATTCTGAAGGCGTCGCTTTTGGAGGACATTTATCATAGTCCTTGTGTTGTTTAGCGGTGGTTGGTGCCAATGGCTGTTGTAGTCTTTCCTCGTTCACTGTTTTGGTTGCTTTGTTTTTTTTCTTCATCCCAGGCATATATAGCTTTGGTCTTGTATGACTTTGCTATCTACTAGCAGGATTGTGTGTTTATGTATTAGTGTTGGTTGTGTGCATCTTAGTTATGCAGAGGCCAAGTATGTGTTCATAGTGCGTGTATCCCCTTGATGCTACATTATGAATCAATAAAAATCGCCCATTATCAAAAAAATTAAACATTTCCCACCACAGCTCCTGTCGGAAGAATTTTTGGCTGTGCTGGCCGGTGACAGCGTCTTTCTAGGCCGAAAAGGAGGTAGTAGCTCTGGACCCCAGCGGCTGTTCCGATTCCGGTGAACCAGCCGGAGCTAACCTCCCCAGCCTACATGCGGAGTTCCTTTCGCTGGAACGAACACTGAGAATGGAAAGGAGGAGCAGGGCACCACATGCAGCACACCAGCGAGGAGAGCACCGAGAGGAAGGTGGGAATTTTAGTGGCCTTTCTTTGACGTGGTTGTGACTTGTGAGTGTGGAGGGGCAAGTGAGCTTGCAAGTGGGAGTCCAGTATATGGAAATCCAACGAGGGGCGATGTGTAGAGTAAATAAAAAGTGCAGACGACTCATTGGTTGCACTATGGAAAACGTTTAGAGCCGGTGCGCCGGCGGAACGCTTTGCTGGCCGTGTACACGCTGGCAACGGGGCCATACACCACCGCTTAAGTATTTGCCTTATCCTCTCAAATCGCTCATATCCATTCATCCGTCGCTGTCCTTTCCTTTATCTTCTTGCACGTCTTGTTCCTCTGCGGCAGTCTCGAAAGTAGTTCTTGCCAATGATGACCGCCGTTGATCCCATGCCAGCCTGCCCGTCGTCCATCCCGCAGCAGCCTCCCCGCAAATGGCGCTATGTTGAGGTGCGGTTCTGGGGACCGGCCGGGGGATTCACTTCAACCAGCGACGATGGTGGTGGGCGGCAACGGCGGTGGCCGTCATGGATTTTTTGCTGCATCAATTTTCTTTGCTGGAACCACTTCTTTTTTTGTTGGAACCTTCTTTCATTTTTGTTACAAACTGAAAGGGTTGGTGCTGTGTTGTTGCCATAAGTTTTTGGCTACATCAATTTTTTTGCTGGACCTACTTTTGTTTTGTGCTGGAACCATCATTCGACACTGCTGCAGTGGGCGAAGATGATTGTTTGGCGGCGAAGGCGGCGCCCGCCATGATTTTTTTGCTGGAACCTCCTTCAGATTTTTGCTGGAACTGTTTTTCAGTTTTGCCGCAATTCAAGAGGATGGTGGTGTCGTTGCCACCAGGACTTTTGCTACATTTCTTTTTGCTGGAACCTCTTTTCATTTTTTTCTACAACCGGCAATTGCAAAAGCTACAACCGGCGATAAATTTTGCTACAATGACGGTGGGGTCACGACACCGACAAGTTTCTATTGCTGGAACCAGTATAATTTTTTGCTACTACCGACAAACATTTTTGCCCGGGGTGTTGCGACCGGTGACCGGTGCTACTGCCATCCCACCGTGCTGCTATTGTCAGTGAGGGA
>NC_041384.1:711472696-711476847 GCF_002162155.2 Triticum dicoccoides
TGTTGCATGCGTGGATCCGACAAAAAAGACATGAGACGACCACGGCGAGGCCGGCGACCGGTGGCAAGCGACAGACAACGTGGGCAGTGGCAGAGGGCGGCGGCAGCCAGAGTCAAGGATGCGCTTTTTCCTCTGTTTTTTTCTAACGAAGCGGGGTGAAGAAGTTATAGATCGTACGGTTTAAAGTGGGCTAATCGTACGGCATTGGTGGGACCGGCCCAAATCCTAACCAGCGCGCCGGCGCCTATTAGCGCCCTTGCATCATTAGTTTCTTCCGTATTATCCACTTCACATTTAGTTTTCTGCGTCTGTGGTGGTATGGCGGAGGAGACGAATAGTTATTTTTTTATACAACGAAGAAGATTGATGGATATTTTTTAGAACTCAGAAGATGAATTGATACGTGGAAAATTTGGTTACATGCACCAGCAGCGTAGGAAGGTTCTGGGCTGGCACTTGCGCTCCATTTCTCTAGCCCAGATAATACACCGAAGGAAATTGAACAGGGATGTGGAACAGAAAACTGAACGCAGTGTACTAAATAGCGATGTCATCGTGGAAAAAAAGTTCACATAGGACTTATTTGATTATTTTTATAGGGTACATGTGAAGATAAATAGGATAGTGGGAATGATTCTTTTAGGTGTATAGGATGATGTATTCTAATTTCGTTCTGTTATTGTTTTTGTCGTGAGTGAAGAATGATTTGGTGAAATATCTTTCGAGTGGAAATTATCCGTGTGATGGAAATATTTAATATAGACAATTAGTAAAGTGCTACCTCTAATCCTAAATGGACATAATATATTATTTTCGCCAATAAAATATTTTGAAGCTTGAACTCCACAAATGAACATCAAGTTGATAGTAATATATTTATCATGATTTGTGCTTTTACTAATTTGTGTGTGATGTGAATTAATGGCAATATATAATTTATTTATTTTTTGAAAACGGCAAAATATAATTCAAAAGCATGTATCAACTTCCTGATGGACTTAAAATTTGATTGTTGTGATAGAACAGCGTACAGTTATATCTGTTCTTTGTAGCCATTGCACAGTATTTTATTCATCCTCTTAGGTTGTTAAACATTTTCCCAACTAACCTGAATGTGGTTGCCAAGATAATGATTTTGGTGATCAATGTGGTGGCCTACACAGGCGAAACCTTGCACTATTCCCCCCGCAAAAAAAAAACCTTACACTATTCCCCTTTACTTTTATTGTCAAAACCTAAGTTTTGATTGCGATTTTCCATGAACCCTCACATGTTTTCTTCTAAAGTTATGTATGTATTTTTCTTCTTCTTGTTTTGCTACTAGGTTGATCCCGCTTCTACTGCAATCCTCAATATTGTGC
Source organism: Triticum dicoccoides (assembly GCF_002162155.2). Lineage (NCBI taxonomy): Eukaryota > Viridiplantae > Streptophyta > Magnoliopsida > Poales > Poaceae > Triticum > Triticum dicoccoides. The sequence goes on from NC_041384.1 coordinate 711,474,058, forward strand.
TACCTTACCACCTAAAAAAATAGCAAAATAGAGACGTTTGTAAATCTAGTTCACAATGGGAGGGGAACTTTTGGTCTATGAGTATTTATACACCCTATATGAAAAAATATTAGTAATTATACATAAAGCCAAAAAAATCTAAAAATATTTTTAAAATAAAGTCGACCTTCCATTGTACTTGTAAGAATAATTTCACAAAAAGAAAACCCCTGGTTGACTTCTTCTAAAAAGACGAAAATTTCCGCCAAAATAGTGTGAATAGTGACCTACAATAACAAATATTTTTTCCCTGAAGTCAGTTCTAGGTTTTTGTCCGTGAAAAGTTACATACTAGTGCAAAATAAAGTCAAGTTTATTACAGAAAAACTTCTAAACTGTTTTGACCTTTTTGTAATTATAATATTTTTTATTGTCATATAGGGTGTATATACACCCAGGAACCGAAGGGTATTTCCGGTCACAATGCTACTATAGTGTAGGAAAATAGGAGCCATGACACCCTGTTCATTGCATCACATCAGTGAAATAAAATGTTTACAACCAGTTCGAGTGCTACCCTCATCATGTCGGAAGCCGGCAGAGCTTCCATCCATGCTCCTGCTCTTCGTGCTACGTCGCAAGACTAACATTACAACCCATCAATGGCCAAAACGGACAGAAAAGCATAGAAAAGATCAGGCGGTTATCAAGTAACCAGTCATCAAGGAGTATTGGGCAGTAGGATCTGCGTCCGTTCCTCATCGGAGCCCTCCACAGTTTCTAGGTAGGTCTTGTGTCCGCGAGATGATTTGTTTCCACATGCATCCCATTCACACCTTTCACCCCATCACAATTTGCATTGCTCCCTTTCTCTATCCGTGGGTTGGCTATTAGTATTAACATATTTGTGAGCTACGTGAAAAATAGAACAGGCGCAATGCGTCTTTTATAATGGGCAGGGCACGTCACGCTTAGAACAGGGCAGGTTGGTGAAAGCATTTACTATCCATCTATTGAATCCATACACTTGAAGTCTAGTAGAAAAGAAAATCTCAACGTTAAGGTATTTCGACTCATCTCAACATTTAAGAACTAAACATGCCGAAAAAGAAAAGCACGCGAGGATGGCATGAACGCGTGGCGCCTTGTCCAACACACACGCCACCCTGGCGCAACCTCGTCGTTGTCGCTCCTCACGGTGGACCGGTCTTTGGCCCCTTCTCGAAATCTACCAACGTTGGAAAAAAATGTGCTTAATAGTTAGCAAACACGCACGTTTATTTATGGAGCATGCTATGAGTCGGTAGGTTAATCTTTCGAAAAGACCGTCCGGGTTATGAGCAGTCCGATCTATGATGATCACCCTGTGATCGCACTATATGTTCTTATTCTCTGTGTTCCCTCATTGCAACAAGAGCCGCAATTGCAACATGACCCTTGATGCAAAAAACATCTTCGCCTCGTTATTTCCGTAGCCACTGCAAGACGACTCTTCTGCTGGGCCGAGCTCGATTAGGTAGGGAGGTCGAGCGCTAGACCTCACCGTCGACTCCAGCATCTTTGCATCAATGCCCCGGTGCCGCAGGGCATTTTCCTGACGAGCCCCGCAACCTGCTGCCACCTCTCATTGCCACCCTACTCTGGCAGCCACTGCTGCGCGCCATCATCCTGGAGCTCCCCTTCCACCCGTGCATCAATTAAAAGCTCTATCGTCCCCTTCTCCCGCTCTTCTGACAAGCACCCGTGGCGGGGGTCGATGCCGGCGAGGACTCGAGTGCCTTTGTGGCACGTTCCCAGTGCACACAAACAACGTGTTTGATACATTGTGTATGAGAGCGAGAGAAAGGAGAAGGAAGAAGAAATAGTCAACACGTGCACATGTCATTATTTCTTTCCCAAGTCAGCTCCTGACAGCAGGACCCACCTGTTGAATAAGTGATCAAACGGGGCAAATCTGCCGATCAGTGTTTTCCGCAAATCAATTACGCAATACGCGGCGAATTTTGCCAAAAATTAGAGACTAGATATTTTTCTGCAAACATAACCACAAATGTGGGTGCGACTTGCAATTAACTCAGGGAGGCAATACGAAAAAGGCCGAATGAGAAAGGATAGAAGAGTGGGATGAAGAATTAGATGGAGGGAAAGAGGGAGAATAATGACACTGTGGAGGGGCTTATTGAGGCGGAGGGTGGGAGCTTCTCAGATAAGGAGATAGTGGACTTACCCTCGCCTTCAAGTTCATCATGGAGTTGTCACTGGCACAACTCAAGTATGCAAGTTCATGATAATTTGGCAAACAATAAATTCTTGCATATGTGGTAGTGCGCACAATCAGATAAGGCCGGTTGGTGGATTTGTCAATCGATTGCATAGTCTTGTTACTTTTGGGGATTAGGTTATGTAAACATTTTCCACCACAGCTCCTGTCCAGAAGAATTTTTGGCTGTGCTGGCCGGTGAGAGCTTCATCCTAGGCCGGAAAAGAAGGTAGCCCAGGCCCCCAGGGGCTGTTCTGATTCCGGTGTACAGACCGGAGCTAACCACTCCAGCGAAGCGTGGAGCTCATTTCGCTGGAATGAAGACTGAGAAGGGAAAGGAGGAGCAGGGCACCACAGCCGTCGCCTTGACCACACATGCACCACACCAGCGATGAGAACAGCAAGAGGAAGGTGGGATTTTTAGTGGCCTTTCTTTGTGGTTGTAAATGTGGAAGGGAGAAAGCGCGAGTTTGGAAGCGCGAGTCCAGAATATGGAGATCCCATGAGGGGCGATGCAATAATACTACACACACGGATTAATACGGGCGTTT
>NC_041384.1:711477192-711503855 GCF_002162155.2 Triticum dicoccoides
CACTCGTTTAATCCAATCACAAATGCCCACGTTAGCAGCTCCGTAAAGCCTGTAAAAAAGACCCCCGTGAGTCCAGTATTGCTCGGGGCGATGTGTAATACAGTATAAAAAGTGCAGACGACTCTTCGGTTACACATTTAGTTTCTTCCTTATTGTCAACTTGACATTTAGTTTTCTGTCTGTGGTGGTAGTGGGGGAGGCGAACAAGGCGAGCAGCGGAGGTGACGAATAGCTTTTTTAAAAACGAAGAAGATGAATAGATTTTTTTTTGAGAACTTAGAAGATGAATAGATACGTGGAAATTTTGGTTACATGCAACAGCAGCGTAGGAAGGTTCTGGGCTGGCGCTTGCGCTCCATTGTTTAGCCCAGATAATACACCGAAGGAAATTGAACAGGGAGGTGGAACAGAAAGTTGAACGCCGTGTACTAAATAGCGATGTCATCGTGAAAATATTTTTTCAAGTAGGAATTATTTCATGATTTCTATAGGGTGCATGTCGAGATAAATAGGATAGTGGGAATGAGTCATTTAGGTGCATAGGATGAGGTATTCTAATTTTGTTCTGTTATTATTTTTCTCGTGAGTGAAAAAATGATTTGGTGAAATATCTTTCGAGTGGAAATTATCCGTTTGTTGGAAATACTCTAATGGACAATTAGTAAAGTGCTACCTCGAATCCTATATGATTTGGTGAAATATCTTTCGAGTGGAAATTATCTGTGTGTTGGAAATACTCTAATGGACAATTAGTAAAGTGCTACCTCTAATCCTATATGGACATAGTATAATGTTTTTGCCAATAAATTATTTTGAAGCTTGAACTTCACAAATGAACATCAAGTTGATAGTAATATATTTATCATGATTTATGATTTTACTAATTTGTGTATGTTGTGAGTTAATGGGCGATATATGATTTTATTTTTTGAGAATTGCGAAATGTAATTCAAAAGTTTGTATCAACTTCCTAACGGACTTCAAATTTGATTGTTGTGATAGAACAATGTACAGTTACATTTGTTCTTTGTAGCCATTGCACGGTATTTTATTTATCCTCTTAGGTTGTTAAAAAAATTCCCAATTAACTCCGAATGTGGTTGCCAAGATAATGATTTTGGTGATCAATGCGGTGGCATAGACAGGCGAAACGTTACACTATTCCCATTTACTTTTATTGTGAAAATCAAAGTTTTGATTGTGAATTCGAATGAACCCTTACATGTTTTCTTCTAAAGTTATTTATGTATTTTGTCTTGTTTTGCTACTAGGTTGATCCCGCTTCTACTGCTATCCTCAATATTGTGCTACCTTACCGCTTAAAAAAAAGCAAAATAGAGATGTTCGTAAATCTAGTTCACAATGGGAGGGGACCTTTTGGTCTGTGAGTGTATATGCACCCTATATGGAAAAATATTAGTAATTAGACAAAAAGCCAAAAAAGCTGAAAATATTTTAAAATAAAGTTGACCTTCCATTGTACTTGTAAGAAAAATTTCACAAAAAGAAAACCCCTAGTTGATTTCTTTTAAAAAGACGAAAATTTCGGTCAAAATAGTGTGAACAGTGACCTATAATAGCAATTGATTTTTTTTGCCATGAAGTCAGTGCTGGGTTTTTGTTCGCGAAAATTTATATACTAGTGCAAAATAAAGTCAAGTTTATTCCAAACAAACTTCTTAACTGTTTTGACTTTTTTTGTAATTATAATATTATTTGTCATATAGGGTGTATATACACCTAGGAACAGAGGGTATTTCCCGTCACAATGCTACTATAGTGTAAGAAAATATAGGAGCCATGACGCCCTGTTCATTGCATTTCATCAGGGAAAGAAAATGTTTAGAACCAGTTCGAGTGCTACCCCTCACCATGTCGGAAGCCGGCTGACCCTTGATCCATGCTCGCGCTCTTCGTGCTACGTCGCAAGACTAACATTACAAGCCATCAATGGCCAAAACGAACAGAAAAGCACAGAAAAGGTCAGGCAGTCGTCAAGCAGCCAGTGATCAAGGAGTATTGGGCAGCAGGATCTGCGTCTGTTCCTCATCGGAGCCCTCCACAGTTTCTACGCGGATGTCGATTCCCTGAGATGATTTGTTTTCACATGCATCCCATTCACACCGTTCGCCCCATCGCAATTTGCAGTTCTCTCTTCCTGTATCCATCGGTTGGCTTAGTACCAACATACTGATGAGCTACGTGAACAATAGAACAGGCGCCATGCGTCTTTTATAACGGGAAGGTCACGCTTAGAACAGGGCAGGGTGGTGAGAGCATTTGCTATCCATCTATTAAATCCATACAATGAACGTCTAGTAGAAAAGAAAATCTCAACATTAAGGTGTTTTGATTCATCTCAACATGTAATAACCAAACATGCCAAAAAGAAAAGCACGCAAGCTTGGCATGAAGGCGTTGCCCTCATGGTGGCCCCGTCTTCGTCCTCTTTCCAAATCTACTAACGCTAGAAAAAATATCATGTGCCTAACGATTAGCAAACGCAAACATTTATTTATAGGGCATGCTTCGAGTCGGAAGGCTAATCTTTTGAATAGACCGTCTGGGTTATGAGCAGTCCGATCAATGATGATCACCATGGGATCCTATTGTGTGCTCTTAATATCGTTGTTCCCTCATTGCAACAAGAGCCGCAATTGCAACAGGACCCTTGTGGGGGAAACATCTCCGGCTTGCGGTCACCAACGCCATTGCAACCGCTATAAAACCCTTGTCGCAAAAACATCTTCATCTCGTGATTTTTGTCACCACTGCAAGAAGACCATTGTTGTAATTGCAACAAATCATAGTCCCTTTTCTTCTTCTTTTCATTAAGCAGCGGCTACGACAGTAAAAGTAGCCACAGCAAGGTATGGTATGTTCAACGGACTAAACATGCCGAATAAGAGCGTCGTAAGCGTCATATGAACACGACGTGGCGCAATCTCTGCGTCAAACACACGCGCCACCGCCCTGCAAAACCCAACCCCAGTCCGCCCGCCACCCACAACAAGCCCGCCATGGAGCTCGCGGAGGCCGTCCAGTTCGAGACTCCCTTCGGGATGCGTGTGCTCCACCACCTCGCGGCCGAGAACGACGCTGGCGGCAAGAACCTCGCCGTGTCCTCGCTCTCCATCCACGCCACGCTAGAGCTCCTCGGCGCGGGCGCCCGCGGCACCACACTCGACGAGATCGTTGCCATCCTCGGCCCCGCCGGCGACCGCGCCCACGCGCTGCTCGCCTCGCACGTCGCCATGCACGTGTTCGCTGATAGCAGCGACGGTGACGGCGGGCCGATGGTGCAGTTCGCCAACGCTGTCTGGGTTGTCGGGGGTTGGGTGCGACATATGCCAATGAATGGCTTATCATGATGGGGCGACGTCGCCAGTGCCTGGAAACGGGATGAGGTGTAGACACGAACGTCGGCGTACTTTATCCAGGTTCAGAGCTCTCCTAGGAGATAACAACCCTAGTCCTGCTCTGCGGGGTCTCCGCATGATCACTAAGGCAAAGTGAATACAAGGACGCTCCTCGAGCTGTATGGTGAAAGTAGGAGAAGGCAAGGCTAGCTCTCTCCTCCTTCTATGATCTGGTCTAGTTCTAATGGATCGGAACCCTTTGCATCGGTGCCCTGGGGGTTTTATATAGTCCTACCCCCCCGGGGTACAATGGTAAACTGACTGGGCGCAGGGCCCAGCCGTCAGTCTCTTTGCCTGCCGGCTATTCTGCCGACTGCTGGGGCCCGCCGACTGGTCTGGTACGGAGCCGACAGGCCATACCCACCTCTTGCGGGTCTTGCCGGCTGCTGATTACTGTAGCCGTGCTCCAAATGACGCAGGCTTGGTCATGGGGTCGTGGCTACAACCCCACCGTCTGGCGGGTGATCACTGTAGCCACTCCCTATCTCGTCTGGTTATTGACGCGGGGAACCCGTGGGAGGGGCAGGCCGACTCCCGGGGGCTGGCTCCCTACAGATCTGACTGGAGGCGCTCTTGCCATCTGCTGGACTCTCGCTGACCAGTAGGGCCCGTCGTCTGTGGGCCATACTGATAGGCCGTCGTGGGCACAGGACTCCGCCTACTGTTGCTGATGTCAGGAATGGCATGGCAACAGTGCCGCGCCAGACGGAGATCTCCATTGGTACAGCGCACTGTGGCCTAGCCATCTCCTGGAAAAGGGGAGGGAGTGGGCTGCACTGTCGCCACTCCCTGTCCCATCCCCCCTGATGAAGGCATGGGCTTTGTTGGTGTCGTGGGCTGACTCCCTGTGGCCGGCTTCCCTGGAAGCCGCCAGGCGGGAGTCGGCCGGTCTTGACCTCGCCTCTAAGACTCGGCTGCATGCGGGCAGCCGACTGTTCCTTCAGCGGTCCTCCAGAAGGTGGCTCTTCATCTGTCGTCTTGAGGGGCGCAGTCAGCCCCGATGTCTTGAAAGGTTTTGGGCCTCGGGTTAGCCTACCCGTGGCCCATTACTCCGACAATAGTCCCCGAAGCTGATGAGGTGCCGCGGACGATCAGCCAAGGTGCCTCAGCAGTTTCTTTCTCTGAGTGTTTTGAGGTGAAAACCTCGTTCGATTTCTGCCGGGACGACTCGCAGGAGTCGGACTCGCCCAATTTGACTCGTCCAAAATTTTCGAACGTCCCGGCGAGATCCCAGTGGCGTACTAGCCAAGCTTCCAGGTCGCCGCCTGTTTCGGGCCCGTCACATGGCAACGAGTGGCCGGGCCAGTCTGCTCTTCCACATGCGCGACGGGACATGCCTACAGGTGGGGCCCGCCACTACCGTGCCTCGGCGTGCGAGCGGATCCGCTGTGGCCGAAGTGGACGGTTGAGGTTCCCACGGAATTACTGCGCGCAGTAACTTTGCGCGATAAACGTGGGGGGCGTGGGGTAGTGGGCACAGTAGATCCCACAACCGCCTCCTCGGCTTCGCAGCCCATGAGGCTATAAGTAGGGGGAGGAGGGGGAGCGGCAGAGCACGCGCGTCCCACCTCCTCATTGCTTCTTCTTCTTCTTCTCTCTCGCCGCTGCACCTCAAGCTACGTCGAGCGCTGCGGTGGTGCGCTCACAATGAGCTCTTCCTCCGCCGTCACGCCCCCTACGGCGCACTCCGGCACCTGGGATGGTTCGGAGGTCCACGACGATCACGTCGATTTCCTCCGCAAGACACGTCGGCTGCCCGACGAGGACCTCGTGCGGGTCCATCTCGCGCGGAGGGGGGAAATCTCGCTGGCGCTGCAGGAGCATGAGCGGGTCGTCTTCCGCTCGCACTGCCTACGCGGTCTTGGCTTACCGGCGAGCAGCTTCTTCCGCTCTTTCCTTGAATTCTACGGACTCCAGCCGCACCACCTCACCCCCAACACGGTGGTGCTCCTGTCCGCCTTCGTCACCTTGTGCGAAGGCTTCCTCGACGTTCTCCCCATCATCGAGCTCTGGGGGGAGTTCATCTACTCCAAGCTCGGCACCCAAGCCGCGGGCGTGCCGGCTCAGTGCAGCGCGTTCATCGCCGTGCGTAGGTCGGGGGCCGATAACCCGTTTCCCTCCATCAAGCTGATAAAGTCGGTGAAGATGTGGAAGCGGTTGTACTTCTACGTGAAGAACGTCTCCACGGAGGGCGACTGGGTCAATCTGCCGGCCTACGTCGCCGTCCCGCCGGCGGGGAGGTAGCCCAAGTGGTCATATCGGGCTGACGCCCGCAGGAGCCAGCGCCGTCGCGCGACTCCGAGTGCTGACGCAGTCGGAGGGCCTGACCGGGCCGGATTTGCAGGACGCCTTCATGGTGCGCCGAGTGCTCCCGCTCCAAGGTCGCCCCCACATGATTTGTAATATGAGCGGGCACCGGGACCCAAGTCGGATGTGCACCAAGGAAATGCCTCACGAGGAGGTAGCCTATATGGTGAATTATCTTGCGAGCTGCGACCTCAAAGAAGAGTGGCAGTTCGGCAAGGAGCCGTATTCATGTGTCGCCCCTCCGCCTCTGGTGAATCGTTTCTTTTTATCTTTTCCTTTGACTCTCCTGACTTCTTCGTTGTCGAGTCCGTCTTGTCCGATCTGATCAGTCAACTTTGGTCAGAACCCCCTCCTCCAGCCAGCAGCCGGCACCATGGGGCCGGGCCGCGAATTCCTCCCTGACCGAGCGGAGAGCGACGTTGACGACCTCGACTTGGGGGCGGCCCCCCTGGAGGACGACTCCGAGGGAGGAAGCGGCGCAACGGGTGGCCCGAGACTTGGGGCCAGTCTCGAGGACTGGCCTGACGATGACGAGGAGGTCGCCCCGTGCCACCAGCCAGGAGCCGGCCAGCCGGGCGTGAGCTCGTCCGCCGCGTCGGACGCCTAAGGCGGCGCTAAGAAGCGCAGGGCCGGGACGAGCCTGTTCGGCAGCCGGCCGAAGAAGCCCGAGGGCTCAGCCACGGCGACCAAGCGGGACGAAGCGGCCGCAAAGGCCAACCGCTTCCGTAAGGTGGTGAAGACGCCGCAGCTGGTTTCTGCGTAAGTGCTACCTTCTTTTGCACCTTCACTTTTTCTTCGTTGACTCCGTCTGAGATCCTTTGCTTTACACTCTTGATTTTAGGGCCCCGCTCTCTCTTGAGAATTCGGCCACTGGCTCCATCATGAAGTCGGCGGAGACCTCCTCCACCACCCGGCGGATTGATCCGGCCGCCGACCTCCGGGAGGCGACAGAGCGGAACGCGTCGGAGGCGCGCGAGGAGCGAGAAGCCGCCTGCCTGAAGAAGGCGGAAGCTGACAAGGCGGAGGCCGCCGTCCTGAAGAAGCTGGCGGAAGCCGAGGCCGCCGACGCGGAGAAGAAGCATGCTGAAGAAGCCGCACACCGCCAGTCGGCGGTGTTCGTCGTTCCTCTGAACTCCGCGCTGCCACCACCAGAGTTCTCGGCGCAGACTGGGGAAGTCGGCAATGAGAACCCGATCATGGAGAGGGACGACAATGATGTCGCCACGCCGGACGTAATCGTGCCGCCAGCGCCGCCGTCCGGGAGCGCGCCAGGCGGGCAGCCGGCGGACCCGCCGGTGCTGCCAACTGAGAACGTGGTGGCGACGGGCCTGACTCTCGAGGTCGGCGTGCCGACGCGCCACCGTCTCGCGAAGGCGGCCTCAGCGCCGCGCCCCTTGAGACCGGTACCACGAGCTCCACGATCCCGGACACCGAGGCGACGAGCGCCGCGCCCACTGGGTGGGTGCGCGGAGGCGGGACGGGCCCGTTGAACCAGACGCTTCTGGACGTCCAAGCCAAGCTCCGAGCCGAGGGTGATGCCATCAAGGAATGCACCAAGGCGTATCTGGCATCGCGAGCAGCCATCCGGGTAAGCATCCTTCCTTCTTTGTTTTTATATTTTTGTTCTTCTTTGTGGGGCACGCCGGCGCACCCACTGGGTGTAGTCCCCGAGTTTCGGGCCGGCTGCTGAGCAGGCGGCTCGGAAATCTAATCGGCGAGTTCCAAGTACCAACACTTTGTCTAAAATTTTGTTGCAGGATTACCACAATCTTCGTGTGACCGCCTTCAACGCCAACTTTGAGGAGCTGGCCAAGCAGACCGCCGACTTATTGGACAGCCGGGATGAGTCTTCTTCTTTGTAGTCACCGAGATTTGGGCCGACTGCTAAGCAGTCGGGCCGGATATCTCCGGTGACTATTCTTCTTTTTTGATAATTCCTTTCTTCGCGGGGGCGCGCTGGCGCACCCGCGGGCTGTAGTCCCCGAGATTCGGGCCGACTGCTGAGCAGTCGGGCCGGATCTCCCCGGCGACCTTTCTTCCTAGTTGACGACTGACACCTTCTCTTCTCTTTCTTCAGAGGTCAACGTCGCCCTGTAGCAGCAGTTGGGCGAGGCCAACACCGCGTTGCGTGTCAAGGAGGAGGAGTGCGGCCGGCTGGCGGAGGAGCGCGACCGGCTGGCTACGCAGCTGGCGGAGCAGAAAGAGCTGCTCAAGAAGGCCCAGAAGGAGGCGGAGGACAAGGAGACCGCCAGTGGCGGAGCTAGATGCAGACTACGCCTGGGGTTGTGCTATGTTGAGTGATAAACTTCTACGATTTTCTATGCTTTGCATGAAGAAATTACAAAGGAAGTTGTTTCTAGGCCTGGGGCTATATCCGTAGCTGCCCCAGGCCTGTCTCCACCACTGGAGACCGCCCTCCTTGCCAAATTCACGTCCGAGCGCTCCTCCTAGACCGACACGGAGGCGACGCTGGTCTCCGGCTTCCATGCGATCGAAGATCTCGTCGACGGTGAGCTTCCCCTTATTTTCCTTTTCTAAGCTGTCGACTGCTAGTTGAATCAACCTCTAGTCTTTAATCTTGTTCTTCGTTCTTCTGCCTTGGCAGACTTCTTCCCTGGCCACTCGGTCGCTGCCAACCAAGCCATTGAAGCGGATCGCGAAGGGCGGACGGCAGACGGCGCACAGATCGCCGCCGACGCCCCTCGAACTTTTGGCGAGCAGATCCTGAGCATCGAGGCCCGCCTTCGACTGGCTCACCGGATGTTGCGCTGGCTTCAACTTGTCGGCGCCCAGGCGATCGCCGCCCTGTGTCCGGATATGCAGGCACCGCGCACCCCCAGTCGGACTACCGACTGGCTGGAGGTAGTGGCTGGCCGCCTTGAGGCCAGGAAGGGCTCTTCGGCCAGGGCTGGAGTGCGCCGGGCCTTGGAGTTCGCCAAGGCGTGGTATTCAGGGCTGAGTCTAGCCCAGCTAGCCACTTTTCGGCTTGAATGTCAGGCGGAGTTGGCGGTCATGGAAGACGATCTCGTCAAGCGCGCAGCGTCGATCGCCGAATACACCGACACCAGCGTCTTCGTCCCAGAGCGGGCTGAGAACGGCGAGGAGGCGCCGCCGAATGGTTCAGGCTGAACCCGGACGACGGCGAGGACTCGGCGGAGGTGATAGACTCCAGTGGCGAAGAAGAAGGCGAGGAGGAGGAAGGAGACAAGGAGGAGGCGCCAGAGGACGGAGCAGACGGCCAGCCCCAACTCGACCACGCCTCTAGCAACGAGCCGCGCCCAACCGAGCCAGCTGCATCCAGAGGTGACCAAGCGGAGACCAACCAGCCGACCGCTCCGGCAAATGGCACCGACGACCCCTCCGGTCCTCCGAATCCGTCTAAAGTGTGACGCCCCGAGACCGTTGCGCCAGGTGTCTTCCAGTTATTCGTCGTCGTTGCCATGTCATTCTCTTGCGTGTTGCATCTTTCCATGTCATCATGTGCATTGCATCATCATATTTTCAAACTTGCATCCGTCAGGGTTCCCCCAGTTCCGTCCGTTGTCCGTTCTGAGCCCAGACACACTTGCACGCGCCTGCGGCACGTCCGAATTATTATTTTATAAGTGGCCGGAAAATGTTCTCGGATTGGGTTGAAAGTTGGCGTGTGGTCTTATTATAGTGTAGATAGACCGCCTGTCAAGTTTCATCGCATTCAGAGTTCGTTTGATAGCCCAACCGTTAAACTATAGCGGCATTATAGACGGGCACACGTCGGACGTTTTCGGTCTCCGGAAACAGTCGCCGGGCCTCTCTCTCTTCTCTTCTCTCAGCTCGAGCCCCTCTTCACAGCCCACAAGTTCCAACCGACCCCTCGCGTGCGCGTCCAAAACTTCTCCGGACCCGACCTGGACAGTCGTCACCGATGGGTCCGGAACATCCCCAAACATCTATAAAATATCACCGTTTTATTATTTGGACTCCCTAGCCTATTCTTTCTGAACCGTATGATTTCAATCGGAGGGACTAGATCACCTCTAACATGATCCACCTGCTGCTATATAAACTGCATAACCCTAATTTCTAGGGAGATGTCCTACCCATCCTCCTGCCTCCGCCACCTACCTACTCTCTCTCGGGATCCATCCCCTCCTCGTTTTCACTAACCAGCCAATTCCATCGATCCATCCATCCAATCGCACCACCGCCCGCTCCTCCCGTCGCTCAAACCCTCCAATGAAGCGCTTCGTCCTCACCGCGCCTCCCCCCATTTTCTCTTTCTGTTCCTATCTCTCATGGTCTCTCTCTCTCTCTCTCTCTCTCTCTCTCTCTCTCTCTCTCTCTCTCTTGTGCTACACCGGGATGTAAAAGCCGCCGCCGCCATGGACTGCCGCCGCCATCTTCTGCAGCTACTACTCTGTCGCCTTGCCCGCTGGTCGCCGGCACTCCTCTCTACTCGTCCTCAAGTCCTGCTTCTCCGCCTGCCAAGCTGCGCCCTCGCCGTCCGGAGTTCCTGCTGCCGCCGTCGTCGTTCGAGGCTAGCGCCTCGCCTCTTTGAACCAGGGACGAACGCCTCACCCAATCCGCGCCTCGACGAGATCCTCGCCTGCCCTGCGCCATGGACCCGCGCCCAGCCTTCCTTCCCCTGCTCCTTTCCCTCTCCATCTCCCTTCTCTTCCCATGTATCTCCTTCATTCCTCTCGTGTTCCTCCGCAGGTCCCCGCCATGGATGCAGGAGCACGAGCTCCCTCCTCCTCGTTACATGCATCTCCCATCAGAGTCGCCCCGGTCGCCGCCTCGCCAAGCTCCGTCGCCGCTGGTGACCTTCACGTCGAGGTGCCAGAGTTCACGCCCCCCCTGCACCTGCATCACGCCTCTGCCGTCCTCTACATCGAAGCAGTTGTAGAGCAGCCATCCGGGTAAGCGTCCTTCCTTCTTTGTTTTTATATTTTTGTTCTTCTTTGCGGGGGCGCGCCGGCGCACCCACTGGGTGTAGTCCGCGAGTTTTGGGCTGGCTGCTGAGCAGGCGGCTCAGAACTCTAATCGGCGAGTTCCAAGTACCATCACTTTGTCTGAAATTTTGTTGCAGGATTACCACAATGTTCGTGTGACCGCCTTCAACACCAACGTTGAGGAGCTGGCCAAGCGGACCGCCGACTTATCGGACAGCCGGGGTGATCGAGTCTTCTTCTTTGTAGTCACCGAGATTTGGGCCGATTGCTAAGCAGTCGGGCCGGATCTCTCCGGTGACTATTCTTCTTTGTTGATAATTCCTTTCATCGCGGGGGCGCGCTGGCGCACCCGCGGGCTGTAGTCCCCGAGATTCGGGGCGACTGCTGAGCAGTCGAGCCGGATCTCTCCGGCGACCTTTCTTCCTAGTTGACGACTGACACCTTATCTTCTCTTTCTTCAAAGGCCAACGTCGCCCTGCAGCACCAGCTGGGCGAGGCCAACACTGGGTTGTGTGTCAAGGAGGAGGAGTGCGGCCGGCTGGCGGCGGAGCGCGACCGGCTGGCTACGCAGCTGGCGGAGCAGAAGGAGCTGCTCAAGAAGGCCCAGAAGGAGGCGGATGACAAGGAGACCGCCAGTGGCGGAGCTAGATGCAGACTACGCCTGGGGTTGTGCTATGTTGAGTGATAAACTTCTACGATTTTCTATGCTTTGCATGAAGAAATTACAAAGGAAGTTGTTTCTAGGCCTGGGGTTATAGCCCTAGCTGCCCCAGGCCTATCTCCGCCACTGGAGACCGCCCTCCTTGCCGAATTCGCGTCCGAGCGCTCCTCCTGGACCAACACGGAGGCGACGCTGGTCTCCAGCTTCCATGGATCGAAGATCTCGTCGACGGTGAGCTTCCCCTTATTTTCCTTTTCTAAGATGTCGACTGCTAGTTGAATCGACCTCTAGTCTTTAATCTTGTTCTTCGTTCTTCTGCCTTGGTAGACTTCTTCCCTGGCCACTCGGTCGCTGCCAACCAAGCCATTGAAGCGGATCGCGAAGGGCGGACGGCAGATGGCGCACAGATCGCCGCCGACGCCCCTCGAACTTTTGGCGAGCAGATCCTGAGCATCGAGGCCCGCCTTCGGCTGGCTCACCGGATGTTGCGCTGGCTTCAACTTGTCGGCGCCCAGGCGATCGCCGCCCTGTGCCCGGATATGCAGGCACCGCGCACCCCCAGTCAGACTACCGACTAGCTGGAGGTAGCGGCTGGCCGCCTTGAGGCCTGGAAGGGCTCTTCGGCCCGGGCTGGAGCGCGCCGGGCCTTGGAGTTTGCCAAGGCGTGGTATCCTGGGCTGAGTCTAGCCCAGCTAGCCACTTTTCGGCTTGAAGCTCAGGCGGAGTTTGCGGTCCTGGAAGACGATCTCGTCAAGCGCACAGCGTCGATTGCCGAATACACCGACACCAGCTTCTTCGTCCCAGAGCGGGCTGAGAATGGCGAGGAGGCGCCGCCGGAATGGTTCGGGCTGAACCCAGACGACGGCGAGGACTCGGCGGAGGTGATAGACTTCAGTGGCGAAGAAGAAGGCGAGGAGGAGGAAGGAGACAAGGAGGAGGCGCCAGAGGACAGAGCAGACGGCCAGCCCCAGCTCGACCGCGGCTCTAGCAACGAGCCGCGCCCAACCAAGCCAGCTGTTGCCAGAGGTGACCAAGCGGAGACCAACCAGCCGACCGCTCCAGCAACTGGCACCGACGACCCCTCCGGTCCTCCGAATCCGTCTGAAGTGTGACGCCCCGAGACCGTTGCGCCAGGTGTCTTCCAGTTATTCGCCGCCGTTGCCATGTCATTCGCTTGCGTGTTGCATCTTGCCATGTCATCATGTGCATTGCATCATCATATTTTCAAACTTGCATCCGTCCGGGTTCCCCCAGTTATGTCTGTTGTCCGTTCTGAGCCCAGACACACTTGCACGCGCCCGCGGCACATCCGAATTATTATTTTATAAGTGGCCAGAAAATGTTCTCGGATTGGGTGGAAAGTTGGCGTGTGGTCTTATTATAGTGTAGATAGACCGCCTGTCAAGTTTCATCGCATTCGGAGTTCGTTTGATAGCCCAACCGTTAAACTATAGCGGCATTATAGCCGGGCACACATCGGACGTTTTCGGTCTCCGGAAACAGTCGCCGGGCCTCTCTCTCTTCTCGTCTCTCAGCTCGAGCCCCTCTGCACAGCCCACAAGTTCCAACCGACCCCTCGCGTGCGCGTCCGAAACTTCCCCGGACCCGACCTGGACAGTCGTCACCGATGGGTCCGGAACATCCCCAAACATCTACAAAATATCACCATTTTATTATTTGGACTCCCTAGCCTATTCTTTCTGAACCGTCTGATTTCAATCGGAGGGACTAGATCACCCCTAACCTGATCCACCTGCTCCTATATAAACTGCATAACCCTAATTTCTAGGGAGATGTCCCATCCATCCTCCTGCCGCCGCCACCTACCTACTCTCTCTCGGGATCCATCCCCTCCTCGTTTTCACTAACCAGCCAATTCCATCGATCCAGCCATCCAATCGCACCACCGCCCGCTCCTCCCGTCGCTCAAACCCTCCAACAAAGTGCTTCATCCTCACCGCGCCTCCCCCATCTTCTCTTTCTGTTCCTCTCTCTCACGGTCTCTCTCTCTCTCTCTCTCCCTCTCTCTCTCTCTCTCTCTTGTGCTGCACCGGGATGTAACAGTCGCCGCCGCCATCTTCTGCAGCTACTACTTCGTCGCCTTGCCCGTTGGTCGCCGGCACTCCTCTCTACTCGTCCCCAAGTCCTGCTTCTCCGCCTCCCCAAGCTGCGCCCTCGCCGTCCGGAGTTCCTACTGCCGCCGTCGTCGTTCGAGGCCAGCGCCTCGCCTCTTCCAACCAGGGACGAACGCCTTGCCCGATCCGCGCCTGCCCCGCGCCCAGCCTTCCTTCCCCTGCTCCTTTTCCCTCTCCATCTCCCTTCTCTTCCCCTGTATCTCCTTCATTCCTCTCGCCATGGATGCAGGAGCACGAGCTCCCTCCTCCTCATTACACGCATCACCCGTCGGAGTCGCCCCGGTGGCCGCCTCGCCAACCTCCGTCGCCGCCGGTGACCTTCACGTCGAGGTGCCAGAATTCACGCCCCCCTGCACCAGCATCACGCCTATGTCGTCCTATGCATCGAAGCAGTTGCAGAGGAGGACGAGCGCCTGGAGTCCCCTTGTATCACTCGCATTGACCGCGCCAGCGCGTGGGTCGCGCTAGGCCCAGCGCCCCTTCCGGCCTGCGACCTCCACCTCCTCCCACCGAGCCGTCCTGAAGGCCCATTGTGAGCAGCCCGCAGCTCCTCCTCTGTTGGGCCAGTTCAACTTTCGGCCCGTTGATGTTTTTTTTTCCTGCCTGCGTATTTATCTATATTCCAGAGAAGACCTATTTTGCAGAAAAGTCCCTCAACATCATGCATATCATAACTCACCAATCGTGCATTGGATGTAAATAAGTTATATATGAAACTTGTCTAAAATTTTGTCTAGTTTAGTAATATCCAACTTTCATCTATGTTTAAAATGTTTAAAATGCCGTTTGGTTAAATTTGCTCCTATGCCATGCTAAAATGCTTTAATTCATAACTTTTTAACCGTAGCTCCAAATTTAATAAACTTTATATGTAAATGGGGTAGAATTTTGCCTAGTTTAACATGGTGTACTTGCCTTGCATGTTTAACAACTCTAAAATTATGTTTAGGGCAGAACAGTACCAAACCTTAAAATATGCACATGATGAGTTTCCGGACTTGTTGTTTGTTGTTCCGGCCTCATTTAAACTTGCCTAGATAGGTAGTTTTCATTTGTTTCACCCTCTTGCCATGTTTAACAACATTTAATATTGTTGGGTACATAAACAAGATCGAACTAAATAAGTCACGTGGTGTTTCATCAATATGCAACGGAGTTGCATATTGTGCTCCACTTAATTTTAGGATTCTTTGTGCACTTTGCCATGCCATGCTTCATTAAACCGGACATGCATCATACTTGTTTGTGCATCGTGCCATGCTTTTGTGATGGTTGTTTACTATGTTGTTTGCTTTCTTTCCGGTGTGCTTCTTCTCGGTAATCCGGTAACGTTGCGTTTGTGAGGGTTCGTTGGCTATGTCCATTTGTCTTCTTCATGGACTCATTCTTCTTCCTTGCGGGATCTCAGGCAAGATGACCATACCCTCGAAATCACTTCTATCTTTGGTCGCTAGTTGCTCGCTCTTTTGCTATGCCTATGCTGCGATACCTACCACTTGCTTATCATGCCTCCCATATTGTTAAGCCAAGCCTCTAACCCACCTTGTCCTAGCAAACTGTTGTTTGGCTATGTTACCGCTTTGCTCGGCCCCTCTTATAGCATTGTTAGTTGCAGGTGAAGATTGGAGTTTATTCCTTGTTGGAACATGGATATTTTGTTGGGATATCACAATATCTCTTATTTAATTAATGCATCTACATACTTGGTAAAGGGTGGAAGGCTCGGCCTTATGCCTAGTGTTTTGTTCCACTCTTGCCGCCCTAGTTTCCGTCATATCGGTGTTATGTTCCCGGATTTTGGGTCCTTACACGATTGGGTTATAATGGGAACCCCTTGACAGTTCGCCTTGAATAAAACTCCTCCAACAATGCCCAACATTGGTTTTACCATTCGCCACCTAGCCCTTTTTGCCCTTGAGTTCTGTAGACTCAAGGGTCATCTTTATTTTAACCCCCCGGGCCAGTGCTCCTCTGAGTGTTGCTCCAAACTAGAGCCCTTTGCAGCACCCCCTCGGGGAAACTCGAGGTTTGGTTTTAGTTATACGGAGCGCTCATCTGAGTGTGCCCTGAGAACGAGATATGTGCAGCTCCTATCGGGATTTGTCGGCACATTCGGGCGGTGTTGCTGGACTTGTTTTACCATTGTCGAGGATGTCTTGTAACTGGGATGCCGAGTCTGATCGGATTGTCTTGGGAAAAGGAATATACTTCGTTGACCGTGAGATCTTGTGATGGGCTAAGTTGGGACACCCCTTCAGGGATTTGAACTTTCAAAAGCCGTGCCCGCGGTTATGGGCAGATGGGAATTTGTTAATGTCCGGTTGTAGAAAACCTGAAGTTGATCTTAATTAAAATACATCAACCGCGTGTGTTACCGTGACGGTCTCTTCTCAGCGGGGTCCGGGAAGTGAACACGGTGTTGGAGTTATGCTTGACATAGGTTGTTCTAGGATCACTTCTTGATCATAGTTTCTCGACCGTGCTTTTGCCTTCTCTTCTTGCTCTAATTTGCGCATGATAGCCACCATATATGCTTGTCGCTTGCTGCAGCTCCACCTCATACCTTTTCCCTACCTATAAGCTTAAATAGTCTTGATCGCGAGGGTGTGAGATTGCTGAGGCCCCCTTGACTCACAGATACTTCCAAAAACCAGTTTGCAGGTGCCGATGATACCGTGCAGGTGATGCAACCGAGCTCAAGGAGGAGCTCGATGAAGATCGTGTTCGTTATGTTGTTTCCGTTTCCAGTTGATCAGTAGTGGAGCCCAGTTGGGACGATCGGGAATCTGTGTAGCATTTGGGGTAGTCTTCTTTTATTTTGGTTCCATAGTCGGACCTTGACTGTATCTGGTTGATGTAATGCTTTATTCATGTATTGTGTGAAGTGGCGATTGTAAGCCAACTATGTATCTCTTTCCCTTATGTATTACATGGGTTGTGTAAAGATTACCTCACTTGCGACATTGCTTTCAATGCGGTTATGCCTCTAAGCCGTGCTTCGACACGTGGGAGATATAGCCGCATCGAGGGCTTTACAAGTTGGTAATCAGAGCCTTCCCCGACCTTAGGAGCCCCCTGCTTGATCGAATCGCTGGCGTTGTTGAGTCTAGAAAAATGTTTTGAGTCTTTTAGGATTATATATATTGGAGAGTAGGATTTTTTTTACTCCTCAGTCCCTTCGTCGCTCTGGTGAGGCATCCTGACGTAGAGTTTTGACTCTTCTCTTCTCAAATTTCACTAAAAAAATTTAGTATCACGCGGGTATCTTGGAATCGTTCCGATGGTTTTTTGACGAGAACATTGTTCTTGGTGCCTCCTGACATTTAAGGGTTGTGGCAGTGTCCCGAGGAGTTGAGCTCCGAGGTGTTGTCGTCACAATTTTATCGTTGCAATTCTGGAATACCTGAGTTTTCGCTGACATTGAAAATCTCTTTTATGCAGTTGTTGGTGAGATAACCTCGACGCCACCCAGCACTGGGGTGGGAGTTCGGGAGTATTGCCATAACTCGTATAACGGATGCTTTTCGAAGGTTGAGGTAAACGATTTCCGAAGATTTCTTGGTTATGTGTTGAAGGATGGATACAGCTGGATGTAGGATTTGCTAGTTTTGTGTGAGATATTATGCTTCCCCTGTATCCCCAACACCTGATTGCATAACCGGAAAATTTCGGGAGTTTATAAGTGGGAATTCAAGTAGCTCTTAGGATATCTTTCCGACAGATGTATGATATGAAATTGGGGTTCGACGTCGAGTGGTCCGCCTATCCATGGTTGGTTTTACAATTGTCTCGTTGTGTCTTAGAGAGTCCTTGGCTATGCTGACTCGGGGACGCTTCGTATGTCATGTGCACTGCCTTGTACATGATGGTGCTGTACGATCGAGCCCGTGTAGGCCCCACCACGAAAACTTCTGACGAAATCTCTTTCATATGTTTGTGCCGTCTTATTCTGCAAGCCAATCCTTTGTTTTCTTTTCAGTTGTGGTATTCGAGTTGCTTCGAAGTCAAATGTTGATTCCATACCTTTTCTAAGCGGTGTTCTCATATTTCTATGTGAATACCAATCCTTCATGATAATTGAGATTGTCATGTTAATCCTTTTCAACCGGTGTGTTTTCTCTTCAAGCGGATCCGTTCATTTTCAACATCCGCAAGATTCAATCTTAGTTTTCTCAACGGTGTTCGTTTCATCTATCCCAAGTTGTCTTTGTTGTCCCTCCCTCCCAACACTTGTTTCTTCAAGGACTCGGATTTCTTTATCAAGTATCCATCTTATTGATGTGAGGTCTCTCCATTTTTTTCCGTCAATGTTCGTATACGGTGTTTCTCAAGAAGATTCTAACGAAGCCTCAAGTTCATCATTCTTCATTCTTTTTCTTCTCCGGTGGATCCAAATCAAGCTTTTGGTGTTGATCATATCCCTTTTCCTCATTTCAAATACCATCTCATACCGGTGCACCTCATAATAATTCACTTCTCGCTATTCAATTGTTCCGGAGTGCTCAAGATATCTCGAAGATTCGTGTTTCCACTCTGCATTCGTTCAAGATCTTTCGAGGATGTTCTCTCGTTCAAGCCATTTAACTCAACCGGAGCATTCTCTCTTTTAAATCGTTCTACGGTGTTTCTTTTGAGTGGTCCCTAACCCACAGGTCTTTTTCCGGGATCTTACCTGACTCTTCTTATTCTCCTGGAGATATTCTCAAATCTTCTAAAGCTTGACGTAAGAATGAATTGTCATCAGTCATATGTATTTCTCCAAGATCTTTCAAATACTTTCATCGTTGGTTCAACCTTTCTAATTTTCATACCAGAGTATCTCAACAATTCATGGTAGTGTTTCTTGTCGACGTTCTCGGATTTGAAGACCGAAGAAGAGTTTCTCTTAAATCTTGCTCCATTCTCTTCAAGATTCATAGTTCTAGCTTTGTGTCATCCCCTCATAATTGTTTTGATTGTGCGAATTCTTTTCACCCATCTGGAGTAATTCAGGAGTCTTTTTAGTTTGATTCTTCGGAGCCCATCATTTCGGGATTATTCATTCTCAGCTTTCAGTTATCATTCTCTAAATCTTACCGGTGCTTCATTCAAGTATTATCTAATCAGCTCGTGATCTCTTCATTTTCTTGTATCTAAATTTCCCCAAGTATCTTTGTTCGTTTTCATTATTCTTACCAGTGATTCATCTCTTTCTTCGTTCATTTTCAATTCTTACGGTGGTTCTTTCAAGATTCTTCTTCCTTCGTTTATCATATCAATGTATTCGTTGTTTTTAATCCTACCGACGATTCGTTGAAGACATTCTCAAGTTTGCGCTATATCTATCTTAATCCTTTCTACGAGAATAAGTAGTATGCCAAATTCGTTGCTTGTCATCAATTTAAATTGGTGAAGGATACGCATAACATAATTGTTATTCTTGTTTCATCCAAATGATTGATTCATTCTTCCGGAGTAAATTCACGATGAGTAAATTCTCGGTTCAAGTGCTTCATACTTTTCCCGGAGTTCCAAGCTCTCTCATTTATATCATCATGAAGATCCATCTAAAGCATTGCAAGGCCTCAATCTTATTCGGTCATCCTTCACTTCTTTTGATCATTCTTTTATTACCGGAGTTCTTCACGGAGGCTCTACATGATGGTTCACCAATGATTTAATTCCTTCTCGAAGTGCTAATCAAGATTCTTTTTAGAGGAGCTCAAGTATTCTTCATCTTGCATTCCAAAATGCAATTCTTTCTACCTTATCATCTGATGTGGTGTTATGTCATTGTTGATAATTTCCCTTCGTGTTTAATGATTCACGGGTTTTCAAGAGTGACATATCTAAATCCATCGCTCAAGACATCTTTTCAACCAATCAACCTCTTCATTGGATTTATCTTGGGTTATATTTCACCTAAATCTTTCCCTAAGGATTGTTGCTATTTATGGTGCTCATAAATGACCCAAGTTCTTCATCTGTTCTCCCGGTGAAATAGTTTTTCTCGTCTCCTTGTCATATCAATCCAATCTATCATTTCCGTCAGTGGCTGAATTTCAACTCAGTTTTGAGATGTTTTCCATAAGCCCACAACAAGCTTACTCTTTTCGTCGTTGGTTTTCCAACAACTCCATTCGACCCTTCTCCTAAAGATGCCTTTTCAAGCTCTTTTGTGGCAAAAGTTGGCATTTTCTTCTCCATTCTCCTATTTCAATTATCTATCTTCTATTCTTTTGTTCCGGAGGCATTGTGATGTTGCTCTCTTCAACCCATCTTCTTGCTTTGTCAGGATCGTGTTCTTTTTTTGGTTTATCCATTTAACCGGAGTGTTGTGTCCTTTGCTCAAGTTCTTTCATCTTATCAAGTCTTTCATCTCTTTTCAACCGGAGTGCTACCTGGATCGGTTCTTTCCTATTCCTCTTTCTTAACGGAGTGCTTTCAACTTCGTTCATCGCCGTTGCTTTCTTTCTTTCAATTTGCTCAACCTCACAATGTTCTTTGGTTTCACTCTTTTGTCAAAGAAGCAACTTAATATTACCTCTTCTCTTCCTCTTTCGTTTTCCCTCCGGTGCCATCCTAGATCTCGGGACGAGATCCTCTCATAGTGGTGGAGTGTTGTGACGCCCCGAGACCATTGCGCCAGGTGTGTTCCAGTTATTCGCTGTCGTTGCCATGTCATTCGCTTGCGTGTTGCATCTTGCCATGTCATCATGTGCATTGCATCATCATTTTTTCAAACTTGCATCCGTCCGGGTTCCCCCAGTTCTGTCTGTTGTCCGTTCTGAGCCCAGACACACTTGCACACGCCCGCGACACGTCCGAATTATTATTTTATAAGTGGTCGGAAAATGTTCTCGGATTGGGTTGAAAGGTGGCGTGTGGTCTTATTATAGTGTAGATAGACCGCCTGTCAAGTTTCATCGCATTCGGAGTTCGTTTGATAGCCCAACCGTTAAACTATAGCGGAATTATAGTCGGGCACACGTCGGACGTTTTCGGTCTCCGGAAACAGTCGCCGGGCCTCTCTCTCTTCTCTTCTCTCAGCTCAAGCCCCTCTCCACAGCCCACAAGTTCCAACCGACCCCTCGCGTGCGCGTCCGAAACTTCCCCAGACCCGACCTGGACAGTCATCACCGATGGGTCTGGAACATCCCCAAACATCTACAAAATATCACCGTTTTATTATTTGGACTCCCTAGCCTATTCTTTCTGAACCGTCTAATTTCAATCGGAGGGACTAGATCACCTCTAACCTGATCCACCTACTGCTATATAAACTGCATTACCCTAATTTCTAGGGAGATGTCCCACCCATCCTCCTACCACCGCCACCTACCTACTCTCTCTCTCGGGATCCATCCCCTCCTCGTTTTCACTAACCAGCCAATTCCATCGATCCATCCATCCAATCGCACCACCGCCCGCTCCTCCCATCGCTCAAACCCTCCAACGAAGTGCTTCGTCCTCACCGCGCCTCCCCCCCCATTTTCTCTTTCTGTTCTTCTCTCTCACGGTCTCTCTCTCTCTCTCTTGTGATGCACCGGGATGTAACAGCCGCCGCCATGGACTGCCGCCGCTATCTTCTGCAGCTACTACTCCGTCGCCTTGCCCGCTGGTCGCCGGCACTCCTCTCTGCACGTCCCCAAGTCCTGCTTCTCCGCCTCCCCAAGCTGCGCCCTCGCCGTCCGGAGTTCCTGCTGCCGCCGTCGTAGTTCAAGGCCAGCGCCTCGCCTCTTCGAACCAGGGATGAACGCCTCGCCTGATCCGCGCCTCGACAAGATCCTCGCCTTCCCCGCGACACGGACCCACGCCCAGCCTACATTCCCCTGCTCCTTTTCCCTCTCCATCTCCCTTCTCTTCCCCTGTATCTCATTCATTCCTCTCGTGTTCCTCCGCAGGTCACCGCCATGCTATGCCTATGCTGCGATACCTACCACTTTCTTATCATGCCTCCCATATTGTTAAGCCAAGCCTCTAACCCACCTTGTCCTAGCAAACCATTGTTTGGCTATGTTACCGCTTTGCTCAGCCCCTCTTATAGCATTGTTAGTTGCAGGTGAAGATTGGAGTTTGTTCCTTGTTGGAACATGGATATTTTGTTGGGATATCACAATATCTCTTATTTAATTAATGCATCTATATACTTGGTAAAGGGTGGAAGGCTCGGCCTTATGCCTCGTGTTTTGTTCAACTCTTGCCGCCCTAGTTTCCGTCATATCGGTGTTATGTTCCCGGATTTTGCGTTCCTCACACGGTTGGGTTATATTGGGAACCCCTTGACAGTTCGCCTTGAATAAAACTCCTCCAGCAATGCCCAACATTGGTTTTACCATTCGCCACCTAGCCCTTTTTTCCCTTGAGTTCTGCAGACTCAAGGGTCATATTTATTTTAACCCCCCCAGGCCAGTGCTCCTCTGAGTGTTGGTCCAAACTAGAGCCCTTTGCAGCGCCCCCTCGGGGAAACTCGAGGTTTGGTTTTAGTTGTACGGAGCGCTCATCTGAGTGTGCCCTGAGAACGAGATATGTGCAGCTCCTATTGGGATTTGTCGGCACATTCGGGCGGTGTTACTGGACTTGTTTTACCATTGTCGAGGATGTCTTGTAACGGGATGCCGAGTCTGATCGAAAAGGAATATCCTTCATTGACCGTGAGAGCTTGTGATGGGCTAAATTGGGACACCCCTGCAGGGATTTGAACTTTCGAAAGCCGTGCCCGCGGTTATGGGCAGATGGAATATGTTAATGTTCGGTTGTAGAAAACCTGATGTTGATCTTAATTAAAATACATCAACCGCGTGTGTTACCGTGACGGTCTCTTCTCGGCAGGGTCCAGGAAGTGCACAAGGTGTTGGAGTTATGCCTGACGTAGGTTGTTCTACGATCACTTCTTGATCACAGTTTCTCGACCGTGCTTTTTCTTCTCTTCTCGCTCTCATTTGCGCATGATAGCCACCATATATGCTAGTCGCTTGCTGCAGCTCCACCTCATACCTTTTCCCTACCTATAAGCTTAAATAGTCTTGATCGCGAGGGTGTGAGATTGCTGAGTCCCCCTGACTCATAGATACTTCCAAAAACCAGTTTGCAGGTGCCGATGATACCGTGCAGGTGATGCAACTGAGCTCAAGGAGGAGCTCAATGAAGATCATGTTTGTTATGTTGTTTCCATTTCTAGTTGATCAGTAGTGGAGCCCAGTTGGGACGATCGGGAATCTGTGTAGCATTTGGGGTAGTCTTCTTTTATTTTGGTTCCGTAGTCGGACCTTGACTGTATCTGGTTGATTTAATGCTTTATTCATGTATTGTGTGAAGTGGCGATTGTAAGCCAACTATGTATCTCTTTCCCTTATGTATTACATGGGTTGTGTGAAGATTACCTCACTTGTGACATTGCTTTCAATGCGGTTATGCCTCTAAGACATGCTTCAACACGTGGGAGATATAGCCGCATCGAGGGCGTTACATGAAGTTTCCTAGGCTGCCACTTCATCTTTGTTTTTATCTGCTTAGTAGTCTCAATGAACTTGTTAATTTGCACAATTCCACCTGTGGGGTGTATCTTGAACCTTTGTTTTGAAGATTCTCCCAAGGGCCTTTTCTACGTAAATATTTCTCCGTGTTCTATCTCTTTGCCCATTGCTCTTTGGCTTTTTCCTTTGCCGCCTTCCCTTGGTTGTCGTCTTGCCAGTCGGACAGCCGCTCTACGGACTGTTGTTGGATCAAGTACTTAGCTTCTTTGGGAAGTCAAGTACTTAGTCGTTTAGAGTTTTTTTTAGCAAATTGATTAGAAACGGCGATCCGGCTGCTCAAGAGTCGGTTGTAAAAGGCTAGAAGCCGGCTTAAACTATGTACATGCTTTGAGTCCTTAGCCATTTTTCATGTGGACACCCACACTAACTTACTCCTGCCCCACCAGACAGTCGCTCTGCGAGCTGCGGCTTCTGACAGGAGACGGCTTAAGTCACTACTAGGAAAAGGCCTACTAGTGGCGCACATGTTTTGCCTACTAATGGCGCACTACAGGTGCGCCACTAGCACCACGCCATTAGATTTTTTTACTAATGGAGCACCACTGGTGCGCCATTAGTATCTGGTATACTAATGGCGCACCACAGGTGCGCCATTAGTATCCCACAGGTGCGCCATTAGTATCCCACAGGTGCGCCATTAGTATGTGGTATACTAATGGCGCACCTCATGGAAGTGCGCCATTAGTAACAAATTTTTTTAAAAAAAATCGTTTTTTCTTAATCTCAGGTCACTATTTCACATATGAGATATCCAACACATATATATACAACAAGCATCCATATAACAATCATATCCAACACACAAGTTTCATCATATATACATACATAGCCAACACATAGTTCCATCGTTACATATTACAAAAGTTTCACATTGTTCATCCAACACCGTTATCCATCAATTCATAAAAGTTTCACATTGATACAAAATAAAAACACAAATGGAAAAGAAGCACTCCATCCATGCAAGCTTCCGTGAATTAAATCAAATCTGCAAAATGATAAACAAGAAGTTAGAAGAAGAAGAAGAAGAAGAGAAGAAGAAGAAGACTAGAAGAATACTAGAAGAAGAAGAACACTAGAAGAATACTAGAAGAAGAATAAGAAGAAGAATAAGAAGAATAAGAAGAAGACTATAAGCTTATTATGTAAAATTGATCATTTTGTGCTAACATAAGTAATTTTGGAGCTAACCTATAGGAAACTAAGCATATAAGCTCTCTAAGTTAGCATATTAGAGCCAACTTAGGTAAAATGAAGCTAACCTATGTCATTTTGGAAAAGAAGAAGAATAAGAAGAAGACTATAAGCTTATTATGTAAACTTGATCATTTTGTGCTAACATAAGTAATTTTGGAGCTAACCTATAGGAAACTAAGCATATAAGCTCTAAGTTAGCATATTAGAGCCAACTTAGGTAAAATGAAGCTAACCTATGTCATTTTGGAAAAGAAGAAGAATAAGAAGAAGACTATAAGCTTATTATGTAAACTTGATCATTTTGTGCTAACATAAGTTATTTTGGAGCTAACCTATAGGAAACTAAGCATATAAGCTCTAAGTTAGCATATTAGAGCCAACTTAGGTAAAATGAAGCTAACATATGTCATTTTGGAAAAGAAGAAGAATAAGAAGAAGACTATAAGCTTATTATGTAAACTTGATCATTTTGTGCTAACATAAGTAATTTTGGAGCCAACCTATAGGAAACTAAGCATATTAGAGATAACATAGGTAACTAAGTATATATATGTATATATATATCATTTTGGAGATCTGACATACCTGACATAGTTCAGTTCTCATTGTTCTTCTCCTTCTCCTTCCTCAGCCTGATGCGCCAAGAGCGGCGAGGCGGTGGAGGCAGCTGTGGGATGTAGTCTTCTACCACAATTGGCGTGGTCATGTCGCCCAGCTGTGGGATCGCCGGCGCCACCACCGATGCGTGGTCATTGTCAGGCACCACCACCATCGCGAGGCCACCTTCAGGCAGGACGGGCACGACCATCGCTAGGTCATCCTCAACCACCACCATCTCTTGCCCATGGTCAGCCACCACCATCTCTTGCCCTTGGTCAGCCACTACCAGCGCTAGGTCATCCTCAGCCTGATGCCCATCGTCATCCTGCAGCTCCTCATCCCCACTCTGCTCCTCTTCTCCCCCACTCCAGTCCGGATCATCCTTCTTGTTGCCTTTGCTGCTGCCAGAATCGCTGCTGCTTTCGCTAAAGCTAGAATCGCTGTTGCTTTTGCTACAGCCATAATCGCTGCTGTTTTGGCTGTAGCCAGTGTCGCTGCTGCTTCTCCCATTGCCTGTCCAAATGCAACAATGACCGTTAACAATCGATGTGAGACAAAGCCAAATGTAGAGGAATAAGAAGAGGCAGAATGCACTGGCATCTTCGTCGTCAGCGTAGCGCATGCGACACATAGTCACGTTGAAAACCTTCACGATGAGCATTGTGGCGTCATCATCGTACCTGAAGAGAAGAAAGTACCCGATCCGTAGGTCGTAGGCACTCTAGAACTTCTCCCAGGCACGGCACAGGTACATGTGGCCCTCCTCGATCACCAACTCCACGTCCCACAACCTGCGAACCCTGCTTCCGGCCTGTCGGAGCTTCACATTATCTGGCGGATCTTCACCCATCATGTTCATAAAAGTGTCAGGCTGCCTCTGCAATTTGGGACAAGGAGTGATGTAGCAAACAACAGAGTTATCATAATGAGATGGGTGAAGGGGAGATCTCTCGTTTTATATATCTGCCTCGTGGCTGATACTGAAGAACTCGAAAGCATCCAACTCGTACTCTGGTGAGGCAGAGCAGCGGTGGTTGCTTCCCCCATCTCTGATAAGCAGCAGAAGAGACCAATTAGTAACCTTACAACATTATAGCAGCATAAATTTTGAGCAGAAGATAATCAACTACACCAATGCACTTCCGAAGTTCCCGCTTCCCACCCATGATGTTGTTAAGCGAGGACTAGTGCCAAATGCATTTTCGGTACAAAAATACATCACAGGCCACTATGTTATTTAATATCATTCTTCTCGAAGACTAATGATTGTTACATCCTACTAAAATGATGTTTTGTCCTCAGAGATGTCTCATTATGAAGAAGCAGCAAATAAACACTTGAAAAAAGCTCTCGTCCTCGAAGATGCATTCTTGGTTATATTACCGTTCTGAGTTATGTGTTCTGTTATTTTATTTGAAGACATGAAGGGTTACTTATTTAAAGATGCTAATCCTAAGAAAGGTCAACTTTTCGATCATCAGCCTCTACAATTAAACAATGATGCATTCTTCCTTTTCCTTTCCATCTTCTTCTTCTCCACCTCTCTTCTTTTCTTGTTCACCTTTTTCTTTCTTCTCCTTCCTCCTCCTCCTCTTCTCCTTCTTCCTTTCTTGTTCTGTTTTTCAACTTTCTTTTTATTCTTCTTCCTTTTTTTCCTTTTTCCTAGTCTTCTTTTTTTCAACTTTCTTCTTCTTCTAATTATCTAAACCTAAATCTAGCACTAACCTAAACCAATCACTAACCTAAACCTATCAATAACCTAATCAAACCTAAACAGCAAAGAAAAACAGTAGAAAAAAACAAAAAAAATGCTCACCTTGGCTCCGGGGGCAGGGGGTGGTGGTGGACGGCCGCGGTTAGGGCAGCGGCGGCGGGCCTGGCTCCGGGGGGCGCGAGGC
>NC_041384.1:711504106-711511049 GCF_002162155.2 Triticum dicoccoides
GTGGTTGGGACGGTGGGGCGATGGGGCGAGGGGAGGTGGGGCAAGGGGCGGCGAGGGGAGGGGGCGACAGGGCGAGGGGTGGTGGGGCTCGGCATTACTAACGAATTTTTTTTATTTTTTTTCAAAACTACTAATAGCGCACGGTGGGTGTGGTGCGCCATTACTATGTCACTAGTAATGGCGCACTATATCACGGTGCGCCATTAGTAACAAATTTTTTTCCAAAACTACTAATGGCGCACCACACACCAGGTGCGCCATTAGTAATATATTACTAATGGCGCACCAACACATGGTGTGCCATTAGTATATAGTAATGGCGCACCACATGTCTGGTGCGTCATTAGTGGTCATATCATCTATAGCCCTTTTCCTAGTAGTGAGTGCCACACACTACTTGTCCGACTACAGGAAGTCATTTCATAGTATAAGGCGGCAAGTCCCCGGGCCGACTAGTCGAACCCGGTGCCCAACGGCATAACAATGAATAACATACTCATCGGCATAATTCTTATCATACAGATAAAAGAGGTCAGTCCCCGAGCTCTTCTCGGGGGGCCCGAGGTCTTCGTACTTCAATACAAAAGGTAGCGTGGTACATATTGCATTAACTATAAAATCTTCGGAGGAGGTTTGCATTCTATGGCCTCTCCATCTCTTTGCCGGAGTCGTCACTCTTGTGTGCTCGGGGCTTCTGAGCGTCCATCAGGTAGTAGGAGTCGTTGCCCAACACTATGCTGATGATGAAGGGGTCTTCCCAAGGTGCCGGGAGCTTGTGCTGGCCGGCTGTTCGCTGGATCAGCCGGAGCACAAGATCTCCTTCTGGAAAGATCTTGGCTTGACCTTTCAGTTGTAGTATCGGCGCAGGCTCTGCTGGTAGATGCTGGACCGGCTGAGTGCCAACAGCCGGCCCTCTTCCAGCAGATCGACGCCGTCTTGACGTGCTTCTTATGCTTCCTCCTCGGTGTACATGGTGATTCGAGGGGAGTCGAATTCTATGTCCATTGGGATGACGGCTTCGGCACCGTAGACAAGGAAGAAGGGCGTGAAGCCGGTTGACTTGTTTGGAGTTGTGTGCAGGCTCCAGAGGACGGCTAACAACTCGTCAAGCCAGCAGACGGCCAAGCGCTCCAGAGGCTCGACCAGTCGAGGCTTGATGCCGGACAGGATGAGGCCGTTTGCCCGTTCTACCTGGCCGTTGGATTGCGGATGGGCAACGGACGCTAAGTCCAGTCGAATGCCCTGTGTCGCGCAGAAACGGGTCAAGGCACCTTTGGCAAAGTTCGTGCCGTTGTCGATGATGATGCTGTGTGGTATGCCGTACCGAATTGTGATGTCAGAGATGAAGGTCACAGTAGTCGGACCATTCAACTTCTTGATTGGTTTTACTTCATTAGTGCAGAACCGGGCAATAGCACCGGTTCGTAAGGCCCTTTAGTGCCGGTTTGGTAACCGGCGCTAATGTGTAGGCACTAAAGCCCCCCCCCTTTAGTACCGGTTCAGCACAAACCGGTGCTAAAGGGCAACCACGTGGCACGAGCCAGCTTCGGGGGTAGGGAGCCCTTTAGTACCGGTTGGTGTCACCAACCAGTATTAAAAGGTTGGGGGGTTTTGGGTTTATGATTTCTTTTTCATTTAATTTTGTGTTTTCCATTTAATTATTTTTCGTTTGCTGGTATTTTACGATACTACATATTGTACATGTTATGCATAGATATAAATAGAATTTCTAGTAGAACCGATCATAATATATATATATATAATTTCTCCTAATTGGTGCCTTAGGAGCCAGTGGCATTAGCCTAATTGGTGCCTTCGGAGCACGATAACAATTGGAAGTGGTTCATGGGGGCGGTAGCGGGTAATTGTATTCTCCTTTGGGATCTATGACATAGTCGAGCAAAAATCCCGCTATTTCCTCTTGAATTGCTTCTATGTGGTCCTCTATTAGGAGCTTCTCTCGCACCTCTTTGAACTGTTAAGAAGAAGATCAATATGCATGTGTATTAGTTGTGTGACTAGATATCGATTATGGTGTAAAAATTGTGAATAGTGTTCTGACAAACGTACCCACTCCTGTCTTTGAGATTTGCTCCTTTCGGACGTCATCATGCGAATGTTCTCACAAACGTAGTATGCACACAGATTATTCCCCGGCGCCTGCTTCAGGGCCTTTACGAGAATGGAATTTGATCAGATAATAATTAATCAAGGATGATAATTAAAGAGATGGCAGCCAGGTAGTACTACTTAACTACTTACCTGGGATCGATACCATTTCAGATTTTGTTTCCATGGGCCTGGAGTGACCCTGATGAACTTTGCCCAAGCCCTGCCCGCCGACAAAGAAAATGAATAAATGGGTTATTAAATAGTTTTTATCAGGAAATGACGAACTAATTAAATAGGCTGAGATATAGTTAATAATGACTGAAATTACCTGTTGACTATCCCCTTCACGATGGTGTAGTCACTTGCTTTCTTAAGTAGTGAGTCTAGTACTTCAACTGTTTCTTCATCAACTTGAATGATTAACAAGATCCAGTGAAATCTGCATGCACACACGTTTTCATGTCTTAATTAAGCGGGCATATGTAAGCAAAAACATGCATGTAGCTAGCTAGTAGGCAAAAACAGAATTTGTAGTACAAGACAGTGTGACTCACTCGAACTTGTAAGGAAGTAGTATATCTTCATTGTATTTGAGGCGCTTGAAGAACTCTAGCATGCTTTCCTCTACACTTTTTTCATAATATGAATCTATTTTCCATGTGTATTCATTAATGGTATTTGGGTCAACGAACCCAATGCCATAGCGTCCACCTTTTTTCATTTCATAAATCTTCATCCTGCATAATACCACAGAAAAGAATATAGTGAGGATAATTATAGGTAATGATTGATCAAAATGATCACTACAGCTAGCTTGAGACTTAAATTACAGAAAGAAACCACTTACAGACAATAGCAACTGACGATAGATTTGTCGAGTGCGTCTTGATTGTATAGCTAAAATAGTTCTGAATACTCAACGGTCACAGCTTTCTCATGGTAGTAATGATCCTTCTTGACATTCACCAAGAGGGACTCTCGATTGGAAATCTTGGTAATGTCCATGTACCATTGATGCAATTCATACATTCTCGTTGGGAGCTTATTGACCTCGTCTGGCTCGACCAAAGGTTGGCCCCGGACATATTTCTGTTTTATTTCCTCCTCTCTAGTCGGAGACATGGGCTCGATATCGAGGAGTTGTCCAACAGTGATCCCGATCGTTTCAGCCTACGCAATATGCTCCTCGGTTATTACCACATCGCCCACCCCGGGAACGTTAACGGTTTCCCCACAATAATATTGGACGCGCCTACTCTCATGTGTTGTTGGCACAACAAGCAGGGGGATTGATTGCGCCGCCTGTTCTCCTAGTTGGGGAACGGTTTTACCGCTCCTTTTGCCAGCTGATTTGCTCGAGCTCGAGCTCGCCTCTTTCTGTAGACGTGCTCGATTTAACTTCTTGATGTGGCGCTCATAGTCTATGTCAACAGGCTTGGGAGCTGGTGCTCTAGCCATACGAATGAAGTGGTCAATCTTTTACACACGCATTTTCTCCCTTGGCGACGGTGGCGGTTTCGGTGCAAAATGGGCTTCCAACTCGGCCTTCGATATGGCTACGTTTTCCTCCTCGGACTTGTCGTAAGGCCTCTGCGGAAGAGGCGCGAGGCTTGGACCATATTGAAATCGCTTGCCTCCGCCTGTACCTCCAGTACTCCCTCGACTTGTACCGCTACGCACCATAGCTGAGGCGGCTCCTTTCCGTGATTGCCGAGGCGGCAAAGACGGCTAACGTGGCTGAGTTGGAGGAGGAGGAGTGGCCTGAAGCTGTGCCGGTCTTGGAGGAGGAGTGTCCTGAAGCTGTGCCAGACTTGGAGGAGGAGTGGCCTGACGCTTTGCCGGACTTGGAGGAGGAGGAGTGGCCTGAAGCTGTGCCGGACTTGGAGGAGGAGTGGCCTGACGCGTTGGTGGACTTGGAGGAGCGGGAGTCTGCTGACTCGGTAGCGGACTTCGACGAGGAGTCGGATGACGCGGTGTCGGTGGCCTTCAAAAGATGATGCAATCCTTTCTCCATAGGATGATACGATGGTTGGCCTCTCCCAGTGTGTGCTCATCGTCACCTCCAGGAATGTCAAGCTCTAGCCCCGAATATTGGTCCACCACCTCATCAACCAAGACACGAGCATAGCCCGCTGGAATCGGGTTGCAATGGAAGGTTGCCTCGGGGGATTTGTAAAAGCAAGGGCATCTGCCACCTTCATGGATATGTTCTTCATTTTGAAGTGTAGCTCGCAGTTAGTGTTCTCCATGATGTAATCCACTGGGTAGCTATCCAGCAATGCGTCGCCCGGGGCGGAACCCACGCTGCTTCTCGGCATGGATGGGATTGTGCTATCCAATGGTGGATCATCCACTAGCTGCTGAGACCCCCTTTGCTGCTAAGTGAGTCGATCTGCTCCTGCTGCCGCTGGAATTTGACTGCCAAGTCCGCGTGCGCTGATTCTAGGCCTTGAAGGCATTCATAGTCTAGCTTCCTCTGCTCCTCCTCCATCTTCCTCCTCTTCTCCTCCGCAATCTTCTTTCTCGCACGGGTTCTGTAGTCGGTGTTCCAGTCCGAAAACCCCTCATACCACGGAATAGCGCCCATGCCTCGTGTTCTTCCCAGGTGTTCAGGATTTCCCAGGGCACGCGTAAGCTTGTCGTTCTCTCTGTTGGGCTCGAACACCCCCGATCAAGCCTCTTCTATTGCAACAAGTAGCTTATCTTCGGCTCCGTCCAGACATGCCTTCTTCGAAACTTTGCCTATCTTCGGGTCCAACTCGCCCCCATGCGCATAGAACCAAGTCCTACACCTGGGGGGGCAGCTCAATGTTTCTGGAGTGACACCTGCATCCAGCATCTCTTTCTCAGACTTATCCTTTTTGCGGCATTGGCCTTGTTTATTCTCGACCGTACCTTAGATAATTCCGAATCCTTGAATTTCATGAAATCGTCCCAATGAGCACTTTGCTTCTCTAGTGTTCCCTCAAATACTGGAGTCTTCCTTCCTCCCTTGACGTACTTGGCCCATTCACGAATCTTGTGGTTCTTGAATGCAACCGCCATCTTCCTAAGAGCAGCGTCCTTGACTTTCTCCACATCTGCATCTGTGAAATGATCTGGTAGGGTGAAATGTTCCATGAGCGTTTCCCAAAGCAGAAGTTTTTGTCTGTCGTCGACAAAAGTAACTCCCGGACGTGGCTTCGCTGGCTCTCTCCATTCTTGAAGGGAGATCGGGAGTTGGTCCTTCACAAGAACTCCGCACTGACGAATGAACTTGTCCGCAATCTTCTTAGGCGCTAATGGTTCGCCATTAGGTTTGATGGCCTCGATATTGTACTTTACGCCCTCCTTCAACTTTTTGTTCGGGCCTCGTTTCCTATTGCCTGAAGATTTGCTCGATCTGGATGGCTAAAAGAAGAAATATCAATTCATTAATATATCTTCAAGTCATTTAAAACATGTGATGATCACCAGATGCCTGCTTATATAAATATATATACCTTGCCGGTCTTTGTTGTTTCAAGATTAACATTTTCTTCGTCATGTTCATAGTTCATGACTTCATCAATTCGGTCGTCGCGATCGAATATCACATCACCCTCCCCGGTGTTGTTCAGCTATTCGGAGCCGTCATAATCTTCTTCATTCTGATCATCTGGCCTGCGAGGATTGTGTATGATATTGAACAGGGCCTCTTCTCCCTATCTGCCGGTATTGTCCGCCATAGGTTTTGTTTAACTAATCCAAAAGAAATATATTCAAATTACAATGCATGGATGCAATCAATTAATAAGGAAAAACTGAATCAATCATAGTACATAATAAGCATCATCGAATATAATCTCGAATACGTCGTCTCGAATAATAGACATCATCTCGAATACATCGTCTGGAATAATATATATAATCTCGAATAAATCATATCGAATATTACATATCAAATACATCACTAGCTAGCTAGCTAGCTAATAAAGATCGAATACTAGAGAGTAATCTAGGCGGTGGACAACCATAGTGAAGGAACCAACACTGGATCATAGCTCGGGTGATCTCCCCAAAGAACCTGCCAGGTATTGGAGAACCTGACGTCCATAGCAGCCATGTAGCGAGGGACGTGCTCGTCCTCCTCCCTGACACGGCGATGTACCACCTCCGGCGGGGCCGGCTCCCTCCGCACCGAAAGTGGCCCACGCGAACGCCACCAAAGGATATGAGCGTCGACGACGGGACCCGGGGCCGGGTTCCCCACCAAGCGTCGCGCCCCTAAAGGTAGCACCTCCCAGTGCCAGCCCAGCGGAGCCCAGTCCCGGACATGGGTCCTCTGAAGCAGGACGTCATCGCGAACGGGTCGATGGCGAGGATGCAGGCCAGCCATCATCGACAACAAATACTATATATATGCCGCAAAAGTAAAGTAACATTTTTAAATGATGGATTGTGATTTCATATATGCAAATTCTAAATTTTATAACTAAAGCTAACATTTCTAATATTTCTATAACTAAAACTAACATTTCTAATATTTGTATAACTAAAAAACATTTCTACATAACTAACATTTCTATATAACTAAAATTTCTAATATTTCTATATAACTAACATTGCTATATAAGTAACATTTCTATAACTAAAACTAACATTTCTAATATTCTATAACTAAAAAACAGAAATATTGCTAACAATTCTATAACAATGTGTGTGTGTGTGTGGTTGGCGGCCAGGGCAGGAGCTCACCGGCGAGGCGCGACGACGGTGGGCGGCGCCGGGGACGGGGACGGAGACGGAGACGGCAACGGGGACGGGACGGCGACGACGGCGACGGGGATGGGCCAGGCGGGGACGACGGGAG
>NC_041384.1:711511452-711530551 GCF_002162155.2 Triticum dicoccoides
GGGACGGGGACGGCGACGGCGACGGACGGCGACCGGGACGGCGACGGACGGCGACGGGGGCGGCGACGACGGGCGGCGGTGATGGGGCAGAGGAGAAAGAAGCAGGGAGAGATGAGAAACTGACAATTTTTTTGAAGTATTTTCTTATATAGAACCCACCTTTAGTACCGGTTGGAGCCACCAACTGGTACTAAAGGTCTGTTTTGGCCAGGCGAAGCGGCGGGAACCGCACCCCCTTTAGTATCGGGTCGTGGCGCCAACCGGTACTAAAGTCCCCCCTTTAGTACCGGTTGGAGCCACGACCCAGTACTAAAGGGTGTTCGCTGCCAAGCGAGGGGCACAAAAGTTTAGTCCCACCTCGCTAGCCGAGGGGCACTCGCACCTGCTTATAAGCCCCGTCGTCGCTGCTGTCTCGAGCGCCTCTCTTAAGCAGGCCTTCTGGGCCTACCTCTGCTGCGGTGCCCTGTTGGGCCTACTGGGCTAGCAGGCCTGCATCTTGGCCCAACTAGAATTTGGGTTTCTAGTCGTATGCAGGCCACTGTCGCCCAGTAGGTGGGCTTTTTTCTTATTTTTTTTGCTTTATTTATTTTTGAGTTGTTTTTTTGCTGTATTTAGAGTTTCTTTGTGAATCTTTTTGCTTTAGGTACAAAAAATTACAAACTTTCTGTTAGTACCGGTAGTTTACAAATTTGAATAGTTTCAATTTTGAATTATTTGAAATTTGTGTGAATCACTAGTGTGTGAATAACTTAACTTTGAAAATAGATTTTTCAGTGATTCTTTTTTTATGTTTAATATTAGTGTGTTTTATCATTATATTCAATTTGGTAATGCTTAGGTTATTTAAAAAATGAAATGCCTTTGTAACGGATGAGTTTTCGTCTGAAACCCTGATACTTCGAAAGAGATTGTCCATTTTGTACACGAAGTGCATCCAGTTTTTGCGGTAACCCTCTCTACTTTTTTGCACATGCTATGTGGGTGAAATTATGATACCATGCCAACTTTCAACCTTTTCTGAGTTCATTTGAAATGCTTTTCAATTTCAGGGTCATTTAGCTGAAAAAATCAGTAAATGCATGAAAGAATTTGCTTGCACATAAAATTTCTTCGCGTTTCAAACGCCAAAACACATAACTAGCTACCCTAACTATTACAGAGATTCCCTCCTAGGTGTGAAACACAGAAGAAAGTGATGATAGTGAAGCCGATCACATCCTAGATCTCTGGGTGTGAAACTTTTTCTTCGCGTGTGTCCCTTTGCGCCGTAGCCATGGAAAATCTTCATCATTTAACTGGATGCTCGGGTCAATATTCACTGTGAATGGAGCAATTTCATCAAACTTTTCATAATCTCCTGACATGTCCGTCTTGTCATCCACTCCCACGATGTTTCTCTTCCCAGAAAGAACTATGTGCCGCTTTGGCTCATCGTATGATGCATTCGCTTCCTTATCTTTTCTTTTTCTCGGCTTGGTAGACATGTCCTTCGCATAGAAAACCTGTGCCACATCATTGGCTAGGACGAATGGTCCGTCTGCATATGCAAGATTGTTGAGATCCACTGTTGTCATTCCGTACTGCGGGTCTTCCGTTACCCCGCCTCGTGTCATATTGACCCATTTGCACCAAAACAAAGGGACCTTCAAACCACGTCGATAGTCAAGTTCCCATATGTCCTGTATATAACCATAATATGTTTCCTCCCGTCTTGGTTTCTGCATCAATGCGGACACCACTGTTTTGGTTGGTGCTCTTCTTATCTTGGGCGATCATGTAAAATGTATTACCATTTATCTCGTACCCGTTGAAAGTCATTATATTCGAAGATGGTAACTGGGACAGCAAGTACAGGCCATCTTCAATAGAGGCGTCATGCATGTTACGTGTCTGCAACCAGCTGGCGAAACTCCTGGTTTGTTCACGTGTAATCCAGTCATTAGACTGCTCTGGGTGTTTGGAGCGTAGCAAATTCTTGTGTTCATCCATATACGGAGCCACCAAGGCGGAATTCTGTAGAACTGTGTAGTGTGCTTCAGTGAGAGAATGTCCGTCCATACATATTATTTGTACCCCTCCTAGTGTGCCTTTTCCATCCAGTCTGCCCTTATGCCGCGATTCAGGAACACCAATCGGCTTAAGGTCAGGAATAAATTCAATACAAAACTCAATGACCTCCTCATTTTCATGGTCCTTGCAGATGCTTCCTTCTGGCCTAGCACGGTTATGAAAATATTTCTTTAAGACTCCCATGAACCTCTCAAAGGGGAACATATTGCGTAGAAATACAGGACCCAAAACGTTAATCTCTTCACATAGGTGAACTAGGACGTGCGTCATGATGTTGAAGAAGGATGGTGGGAACACCAACTCGAAACTGACAAGACATTGCACCAAATCATTCTCTAACCTTGGTATGATTTCTGGATCGATTACCTTCTGAGAGATTGCATTGAGGAATACACATAGCTTCACAATGGCTAATCGAACGTTTTCCGGTAGAATCCCCCTAAATGCAACCGGAAGCAGTTGCGTCATAATCACGTGGCAGTCATGAGACTTTAGGTTCTGGAACTTTTTCTCTGCCATGTTTATTATTCCCTTTATATTCGACGAGAAGCCATACGGTACCTTAATACTGAGCAGGCATTCAAAGAAGATTTCCTTCTCTTCTTTGGTAAGAGCGTAGCTTGCATGACCCTGATGTATGCCGTCTTTTTTGTGCATACGTTGCTGGTCCTCCCATGCCTCAGGTGTATCTTTTGTCTTCCCATACACGCCCAAGAAGCCAAGTAGGGTCACACAAAGATTCTTCGTCACGTGCATCACGGCGATTGCGGAGCGGACCTATAGGTCTTTCCTATAGGGCAGCTCCCAAAATATAGATTTCTTCTTCCACATGGGTGCGCGTCCGTCAGCGTCATTCGGAACAGGTTGTCCACCAGGACCCTTTCCAAAGACCACCTTCAAATCCTTGACCATATCATGTACATCAGCACCAGTACGGTGGCGAGGCTTCGTCCGGTGATCCGCCTCACCTTTGAAATGCTTGCCTTTCTTTCTTACGGGATGCCTGCTCGGAAGAAATCAACAATGTCCCAGGTACACATTCTTCTTACAATTAGCCAAATATATACTGTCGGTATCGTCCAAACAGTGCGTGCATGCGCGGTATCCCTTGTTTGTCTGTCCTGAAAGGTTACTGAGAGCAGGCCAATCATTGATGGTCACGAACAGCAACGCCTTTAGGTCAAATTCTTCCCCCATGTGCTCATCCCACGCACGTACACCTGTTCCATTCCATAGTTGTAAGAGTTCTTCAACTAATGGCCTTAGGTACACATCAATGTCGTTGCCGGGTTGCTTAGGGCCTTGGATGAGCACTGGCATCATAATGAACTTCCGCTTCATGTACAACCAAGGAGGAAGGTTATACAAACATAGAGTCACAGGCCAGGTGCTATGGTTGCTGCTCTGCTCCCCAAAAGGATTAATGCCATCTGCGCTTAGAGCAAACCATACGTTCCTTGCGTCATCTGTAAACTCCTTCCCGTACTTTCTTTCGATTTTTCTCCACTGCGACCCGTCAGCGGGTACTCTCAACTTTCTGTCTTTCTTACGGTCTTCTCTGTGCCATCACATCGCCTTGGCATGCTCTTTGTTTTGGAACAAACGTTTCAACCGTGGTATTATAGGAGCATACCACATCACCTTGGCAGGAATCTTCTTCCTGGGGCGCTCGCCCTCAACATCACCAGGGTCATCGCGGCTGATCTTATAGCGCAATGCACCGCATACTGGGCATGCGTTCAAATCCTCGTACTCACCGCGGTAGAGGATGCAATCATTAGGGCATGCATGTATCTTCTGCACCTCTAACCCTAGAGGGTAGACAGCCTTCTTTGCTTCGTACGTACTCTCGGGCAATTCGTTGTCCTTTGGAAGCATATTCTTTATCATTACCAGCAACTTTCCAAATCCCTTGTCAGATACACCATTCTCTGCCTTCCATTGTAGCAATTCCAGTGTGGTGCCCAGCTTTTTCTTGTCACCTACGCAATTCGGGTACAACATTTTTTTGTGATCCTCTAACATGCGTTGCAACTTCTTCTTCTCCAAATCACTTGCGCAGTTTCTCTTTGCATCGGCAATGGCCTGACCTAGATCATCAACGGGCTCATCCGATGCCTCTTCTTCAGCTTCTTCCCGCATTGCCGGCTCAGCTTCTTCCCGCATTACCGGCTCAGCTTCTTCCCTCATTGTTGTATCATCGTATTCAGGGAACCCATGGCTAGGATAGCTGTCGTCGTCCTCTTCTTCTTCATTGTCTTCCATCATAACACCTCTTTCTCCATGCTTGGTCCAAACATTATAGTGGGGCATGAAACCGGACTCAAATAGGTGGACGTGAATGGTTCTTGACGTAGAGTAATTGTGACCTTTCTTACAGCCAGCACATGGACAAGGCATAAAACCATCCGCCCGCTTGTTTGCCTCAGCCGCAAGCAGAAAAGTACGCACGCCATTAATGAACTCGGGAGAGCATCGGTCATCGTACATCCATTGCCGTCTCATCTTCAATACACAGCACCGAAAACACCAAATTAATACAATACATAAAGTTCATACATAAAGATCATACAACACTTAAATGCAACAAACGAATAACTCTCTAGCTAAATAATTTAAATGCAACAACAAATGCGATCAAGATCGCAACTAAGGTAACAATTGATCCAACAGCATAATGATACCAAGCCTCACTATGAATGGCATATTTTCTAATCTTTCTAATCTTCAAGCGCATTTTCTCCATCTTAATCTTGTGATC
Source organism: Triticum dicoccoides (assembly GCF_002162155.2). NCBI lineage: Eukaryota > Viridiplantae > Streptophyta > Magnoliopsida > Poales > Poaceae > Triticum > Triticum dicoccoides. The sequence continues at coordinate 711,516,284 of NC_041384.1, forward strand.
ATCGACAACATCGGCAACATGCAACTCCAATTCCATCTTCTCCCCCTCAATTCTTTTCAATTTTTCCTTCAAATCCTCGTTTTCTCTTTCAACTAAATTTAACCTCTCGACAATAGGGTCGGTTGGAATTTCCTGTTCAACTACCTCCTACATACAAATATCTATGTCAACTTGATGGGCATAATTTGCCATAAACACGAAATGCAATGAATAGTTTTAAAAGAGAATATACCACATCCGAATCATAAACCGGACGAGGGCCGACGGGGACGGATATCAAAACCATGGCACTTTGTATAACAAACAACGTATGGGTAAGATAATTGTACGAGTAACTATATATCCAAATCACACAAACATCAATTTTTTATATAAAACTTCATGAACAAGAGGCTCACCACAAGGTGGTGCCGGCGACGAGACGTTGCGAGCGATCCACGGTGGTTACGACGGAGATTTAGAAGGTACTAAGTAAACCACACCTACATATGGAAACTAAGTGTTATTTTTGACCTCAAATTGCATATAAATCAAATACTAGCACATATATATAATTCCTCCCAAATTACTAAACTCAAAAATCAATCACTATATAAAGCATTGCACGAGCTAATCTAGCAATGAGAGATGAAAGGACAAAGTTGCTAACCTTTGTGATCATTTGAATGGATGGGGGCCTTCAAATCTTGACAAATTTTGGGCAAAATGTGTGATGAGCTTGAGAGGAAGAGGGAAGAGAACAGAGAGGAGAGGGGAATGGGGAATAACAGAGCGAGCTCCGGTGGACGAAGGGTCTATGTAGGACGACCTTTAGTACCAGTTCGTGATACGGCCCGGTACTAAAGGTGCTGGAGGGGCCTCGGACTGACAACATCCTACCACCACTCACTTTAGTACCGGTTTGTGGCACGAACCGATGCTAAAGGTTCGCCACGAACCGGTACTAATGAGAGCGGCCGGCTAGCCGTTGGAACCGGCACTAATGCACACATTAGTGCCGACTCAAATTCAAACCGGCACTAATGTGCTTCACGTTTGACCCTTTTTCTACTAGTGCTTCTATCCACTTGGTGAACTTGTCCACTGCGACAAGTAAGTGAGTCAAGCCGCCTCGTGCAGTCTTGAATGGTCCCACCATGTTCAGGCCCCAAACAGCAAAGGGCCAGGCAATGGGAATAGTCTTGAGTGCAGAAGCCGGCTGATGTGGCTTGGAGCAGAACTTCTGGCACCCCTTGCATTTTTGGACCAAGGCCTTGGCGTCTTCAAGAGCAGTTGGCCAGAACAAACCATGGCAGAAGGCTTTGGCGACGACTGCTCTTGAAGCCGCGTGGTGACCACACTCGCCTTGATGGATGTCCTTGAGAATTGCTTGGCCCTGCTCCGGCTCCACGCAGCGCTGGTAGACACCAGTGATGTTGCGCCTTACAAGCTCTCTATTGGCTATGGTGTAGGCTGCCCCCGGCGTTGCACTTGTCGAGCTAAGATCTCATCAGTTGGCAGCTCTTTGTTCACCAGGAATTTGAGGATGGGCTGGGCCCACGAAGGGGCTGCAATTTCTGCAACTGTCAGGACTGCGACTTGGACGAGGGCGGCTGGGCCGGGAGGCGGTGGGTTGGAGTCGGCAGCCGCTTGTTGTGTCGATGAAGTCCCCGGGCTGATTGGGGCAGTCCCCGGGCCGGGTGCGACTGCCATGATCCCCGCGCAGCCTGCCGGAATACTCGTGCCGTCTGCGGGGGCTCTCGAGCCGGATCCGACTGCTTCAGGAGGAGCCGGCACGAAGATAGAGTCTGACTCTGGCGATGGCTTGACAGACGGCTTGAGGAGGCGCTGAAGGGCGACACCGAACGGTATTGCTTGACGGGTGGAGCCGATTCGTGCCAGGGCGTCTGCTTGGTCGTTGTCGTTTCCTGGCACATGGAGAAACTCGCACCCCTCAAAATATCCACTTTGTTGTTGTACGAGGAAGCGGCAGCTCACCATGTTTGCGTCTTTGGTGTCCCAATCGCCTGACGACTGCTGGACCACCAAGTCGGAGTCACCATAGCACAGGATCCGGCGAATGCCGAGCTCTTTGGCCAGCCGGAGCCCATGAATGAGTGCCTCATATTCGGCGACGTTGTTGGAGGCGGCAAAATGGATTTGTAGCACATATTTGAGCTTGTCGCCTTTGGGGGAGGTGAGGACGATGCCGGCTCCCAAGTTGGTGCGCATCTTGGAGCCGTCAAAATGCATTCGCCAATGGGTCGAGTCAGGCGCTGGCGGCAGATACTGGGTCTCGGCCCAGTCGACAAGGAAGTTGGCCAGCGCTTGCGACTTGATGGCGGTGCGAGGCTGGTAGTAGATGGTGTAGGGGGTCAAATCTATGGCCCATTTGTCCACTAGGACCGACGCATCCCGGCTCCCGATGATCTCGGCTAGCGGAGCCGTGCAAACCACAGTGATTGGATGCTCTTGAAAGTACGGCTTCAATATCTTGGCGGCAAAGTGCACGCCGTAGCACATCTTCTGGTAGTGGGGTAGTTTTGCTTGGAGGTCGAAAGCACTTCACTCAAATAATATACCATCTCTGGATTGGTAGTGCCTTGCCTTCCTCCTTGCGCTCTACCCCGATGACTGTGCTGACTACTCGGCTGGTGGCGGCGATGTAGAGGAGCATGGTTTCCTTAGGAGTCGGAGCCGCCAGGACAGGTGGAGTAGTAAACATCTTCTTCAGTTGGAGAAAAGCTTCATCCGCCTTGTGATTCCACTCGAAAAAGTGGTCTTCTTCATGAGTTGGTATAGGGGGAGAGCCTTCTCGCCTAGCCGACTGATGAATCGGCTGATGGATGCCAAACAGCCGGTGAACTTTTGTACGTCCACAGTCGGCTGGGTACCTCCATCCTTTCAATGGCCTTGATCTTCACAGGTTGCACTCTATGCCGCGTTCAGAGACCAGGAAGCCAAGAAGCTGGCCGGCTGGTACTTTGAAGACGCATTTCTCTGGGTTGAGCTTGATTTGAAATCGGCGCAAGTTCTCAAAGGTCTCCTTGAGGTCTTCCAGCAGTGTTCCATGCTTCTCCGTCTTCACCACCACATCGTCCACGTAAACATGGGCATTTCTGCCGAGTTTCTTGAGGAGGCACTTCTGCATGCAATGTTGGAAGGTGGCGCCGACATTCCTCAAGCCGAACGTCATGGTCAAGTAGCAGAAGGCTCCAAACGGCGTGATGAAGGCGTTCTTCAGCCTATTAGCCGGGTTCAACTTGATCTGGTGATATCCCGAATATGCATCCAAGAAACTCAACAGCTCGCATCCGGCTGTGGAGTCTATTACTTGGTCGATCCTTGGCAAAGCGAACGGGTCCTTGGGGCATGCTTTGTTGAGGCTAGTGTAGTCAATACACATACGCCTTCCTATTTGGCTAGCCATTCTAGAAAGAACACTTCCATGATAAAGCCGGCTGCCAGCAGCCGGGCTATCTCTTCTCCAACAACTCTTCTCTTCTCTTCTGACAAGCGGCGCAAGGGCTGCCTGACTGGCTTGGCATCAGATCGGACATGTAATTTGTGCTCGGCGAAATCCGTCGGGACACCTGGCATGTCTTTGGGGGACCATGCGAAGATATCCTGATTCTCACGGAGGAAGTCGACGAGCTCGCCTTCCTATTTGCTGTCGAGGTTGGCATCTACGACGGCGTACCTCTCTGGGTGTTCCGGGTCCAAGGGTATCTTCTTCGTTTCTTTGGCCGGCTTGAACGAGCCCTCAGCTTCCGACTCCCTGGGATCGGGCGACATCTTTGGCTGCTTGCTTGCCATCTCCACAACCCGGTCAAGGAGCCACTTCTCAGTTGCGATCACGAGGGACTCGGCCAGTCGACTGCTCTCAGCTGCGCAAGCAGACGACTTCTTGTAGTCGCCAGTTATGGTCAGAATCCCCTTGGAACTCGGCATCTTCATCTTGAGGTAGGCATAGTGGGGGACAGCCATGAACTTGGCCAGGGCAGGTCGGCTAAGTAGCGCATGGTATGGGCTCTCAAGGTCCACCACCTCGAACCAAATTGACTCTCGGCGGAAGTGATCTTTGTCTCCAAAGAGGACGTCAATCAAGATCTTGCCGATTGGTGAGCAGGAAAGGCCAGGAACTATGCCATGGAACACCGTCCGACTGGACTAAAGCTGTCTCTGTCTGATTCCTAATTTCTCCATGGTATCCTTGTATAGGATGTTGATGGTGCTGCTGCCGCCGTCCATCAGGACCCTGAAGAAGCGAGCAGCTCGCTTGTCCGTGGCAAAGGTGGCGTCCAAAATCAAGGCATAGGAGCCGGGTTTGGGCATTACTTTCGGGTGGTCAGCTCTGCTCCAGCTGATGGGCTTCTCAGACCAATGCATGAACTCTGGTGTATCAGTGTTGGAAATATGCCCTAGAGGCAATAATAAATTAGTTATTATTATATTTCCTTGTTCATGATAATCGTTTATTATCCATGCTAGAATTGTATTGATAGGAAACTCAGATACATGTGTGGATACATAGACAACACCATGTCCCTAGTAAGCCTCTAGTTGACTAGCTCGTTGATCAATAGATGGTTACGGTTTCCTAACCATGGACATTGGATGTCGTTGATAACGGGATCACATCATTAGGAGAATGATGTGATGGACAAAGACCCAATCCTAAGCCTAGCACAAGATCATGTAGTTCGTATGCTAAAGCTTTTCTAATGTCAAGTATCATTTCCTTAGACCATGAGATTGTGCAACTCCCGGATACCGTAGGAGTGCTTTGGGTGTACCAAACGTCATAACGTAACTGGGTGACTATAAAGGTGCACTACGGGTATCTCCGAAAGTGTCTGTTGGGTTGGCACGAATCGAGACTGGGATTTGTCACTCCGTGTAAACGGAGAGGTATCTCTGGGCCCACTCGGTAGGACATCATCATAATGTGCACAATGTGATCAAGGAGTTTATCACGGGATGATGTGTTACGGAACGAGTAAAAGAGACTTGCCGGTAACGAGATTGAACAAGGTATCGGGATACCGACGATCGAATCTCGGGCAAGTATCGTACCGCTAGACAAAGGGAATTGTATACGGGATTGATTAAGTCCTTGACATCGTGGTTCATCCGATGAGATCATCGTGGAACATGTGGGAGCCAACATGGGTATCCAGATCCCGCTGTTGGTTATTGGCCGGAGAGTCGTCTCGGTCATGTCTACGTGTCTCCCGAACCCGTAGGGTCTACACACTTAAGGTTCGGTGACGCTAGGGTTATAGAGATATTAGTATGCCGTAACCCGAAAGTTGTTCGGAGTCCCGGATGAGATCCCGGACGTCGCGAGGAGTTCCGGAATGGTCCGGAGGTAAAGAATTATATATAGGAAGTGCTATTTTGGCCATCGGGACAAGTTTCGGGGTCATCGGTATTGTACCGGGACCACCGGATGGGTCCCGGGGGTCTACCGGGTGGGGCCACCTGCCCCGGGGGGGCCACATGGGCTGTAGGGGGTGCGCCTTGGCCTACATGGTCCAAGGGCACCAGCCCCTAGAGGCCCATGCGCCAAAGGGACAAGAGGAGGGGAGAGTCCTAAAGGGGGAAGGCACCTCCGAGGTGCCTTGGGGAGGATGGACTCCTCCCCCCTTGGCCGCACCCTTCCTTGGAGGAAGGGGCAAGGCTGCGCCCTCCCCCTCTCTCTTGGCCCTATATATAGTGGGGGGAAGGGAGGGCAACCATACCTAAGCCCTGGCGCCTCCCTCTCCCTCCCATGACACATCTCCCTCCTCCCGCAGCGCTTGACGAAGCCCTGTTGGAATCCCGCTACTTCCACCACCACGCCATCGTGCTGCTGGATCTCCATCAACCTCTCCTTCCCCCTTGCTGGATCAAGAAGGATGAGACGTCACCGGGCTGTACGTGTGTTGAATGCGGAGGTGCCGTCCGTTCGGCACTTGGTCATCGGTGATTTGGATCACGACGAGTACGACTCCATCAACCCCGTTCACTTGAACGCTTCCGCTTAGCGATCTACAAGGGTATGTAGATGCACTCTCCTTCCCCTCGTTGCTAGTCTCTCCATAGATAGATCTTGGTGACACATAGGAAAATTTTGAATTATTGCTACGTTCCCCAACAGTGGCATCATGAGCTAGGTCTATTGCGTAGATTCTATGCACGAGTAGAACACAAAGTAGTTGTGGGCGTTGATTTTGTTCAATATGCTCACAGTTACTAGTCCAATCTTGATTCGGCGGCATTGTGGGATGAAGCAGCCCGGACCAACCTTACACGTACGCTTACGTGAGACCGGTTCCACCGACTGACATGCACTAGTTGCATAAGGTGGCTGGCGGGTGTCTGTCTCTCCCACTTTAGTCGGATCGAATTCGATGAAAAGGGTCCTTATGAAGGGTAAATAGCAATTGGCATATCACGTTGTGGTTTTTGCGTAGGTAAGAAACGTTCTTGCTAGAAACCCATAGCAGCCACGTAAAACATGCAAACAACAATTAGAGGACGTCTAACTTGTTTTTGCAGGGTATGCTATGTGATGTGATATGGCCAAGAAGAATGTGATGAATGATATGTGATGTATGAGATTGATCATGTTCTTGTAATAGGAATCACGACTTGCATGTCGATGAGTATGACAACCGGCAGGAGCCATAGGAGTTGTCTTAATTTATTTATGACCTGCGTGTCAACATAAACGTCATGTAATTACTTTACTTTATTGCTAACCGTTAGCTATAGTAGTAGAAGTAATAGTTGACGAGACAACTTCATGAAGACACGATGATAGAGATCATGATGATGGAGATCATGGTGTCATGCCGGTGACAAGATGATCATGGAGCCCCAAGATGGAGATCAAAGGAGCTATATGATATTGGCCATATCATGTCACTATTATTTGATTGCATGTGATGTTTATCATGTTTATACATCTTGTTTACTTAGAACGACGGTAGTAAATAAGATGATCCCTCACTAAAATTTCAAGAAGGTGTTCCCCCTAACTGTGCACCGTTGCGAAAGTTCGTCGTTTCGAAGCACCACGTGATGATCGGGTGTGATAGATTCTTACGTTCACATACAACGGGTGTAAGCCAGATTTACACACGCGAAACACTTAGGTTGACTTGACGAGCCTAGCATGTACAGACATGGCCTCGGAACACAAGAGACCGAAAGGTCGAGCATGAGTCGTATGGTAGATACGATCAACATGAAGATGTTCACCGATGTTGACTAGTCCGTCTCACGTGATGATCGGACACGGCCTAGTTGACTCGGATCATGTAATCACTTAGATGACTAGAGGGATGTCTATCTGAGTGGGAGTTCATAAGATGAACTTAATTATCCTGAACATAGTCAAAAGGTCTTCGCAAATTATGTCGTAGCTCGTGTTTCAGTTCTACTATTTAGTTATGTTCCTAGAGAAAATTTAGTTGAAAGTTGATAGTAGCAATTATGCGGACTAGGTCCGTAAACTGAGGATTGTCCTCATTGCTTCATAGAAGGCTTATGTCCTTAATGCACCGCTCAGTGTGCTGAACCTCGAACGTCGTCTGTGGATGTTGCGAACATCTGACATACACATTTTGATAACTACGTGATAGTTCAGTTAAACGGTTTAGAGTTGAGGCACCGAAGACGTTTTAAAACATCGCGAAACATATGAGATGTTTCGAGGGCTGAAATTGGGATTTCAGGCTCGTGCCCACGTCAAGAGGTATAGGACCTCCGACGATTTTCTTAGCCTGCAACTAAGGGAGAAAAGCTCAACTGTTGAGCTTGTGCTCAAATTGTCTTAGTACAACAATCATTTGAATCGAGTGGGAGTTGATCTGCCAGATGAGATAGTGATGTTTCTCCGAAGTCATTACCACCAAGCTGCTAGAGCTTCGTGATGAACTATAATATATCAGGGACATATATGATGATCCTTGAGATATTCGCGATGTTTGACACCACAAAAGTAGAAATCAAGAAGGATCATCAATTGTTGATGGTTGGTGAAACCACTAGTTTCAAGAAGGGCAAGGGCAAGAAGGGATACTTCATTAAACGGCAAATCAGCTGCTGCTCTAATGAAGAAACCCAAAGTTGAACCCAAACCCGAGACTAAGTGCTTCTGTAATAAGGGGAACAGCCACTGGAGCAGAATTACCCTAGATACTTGGTAGATGAGAAGGCTGGCAAGGTCGATAGAAGTATATTGGATATACATTGTGTTGATGTGTACTTTACTAGTACTCCTAGTAGCACCAGGGTATTAGATACCGGTTCGGTTGCTAAGTGTTAGTAACTCGAAATAAAAGCTACGGAATAAACGGAGACTAGCTAAAGGTGAGCTGACGATATGTATTGGAAGTATTTCCAATGTTGATATGATCAAGCATCGCACGCTCCCTCTACCATCGAGATAGGTGTTTGCGTTGAGCATAGACATGATTGGATTATGCCTATCGCAATACGGTCATTCATTTAAGGAGAATAATGGTTACTCTATTTATTTGAATAATACCTTCAACGGTCTTACACCTAAAATGAATGGTTTATTGAATCTCGATCGTAGTGATACACATGTTCATGCGAAAAGATAGTAATGATAGTACCACCTACTTGTGGCACGGCCACGTAAGTCATATCGGTATAAAACGCATGAAGAAGCTCCATGTTGATGGATCTTTGGGCTCACTCGTTTTTGAAAAGATTGAGACATGCGAACCATGTCTATTGGTAGATATGCATGAAGAAACTCTATACAGATGGATCGTTTGGACTCACTTGATTTTGAATCACTTGAGACATGCAAATCATACCACACAGGCAAGATGACTGAAAGCCTCGTTTTCAGTAAAATGGAACAAGATAGCAACTCGTTGGAAGTAACACATTTTGATGTGTGCAGTCCAATGAGTACTGAGGCGTATAGTGGATATCGTTATGTTCTTCACAGATGATTTGAGTAGATGTTGAGTATATTTACTTGATGAATCACGAGTCTGAATTATTGAAAGGTTCAAGTAATTTCAGGGTGAAGTTGAAAGATCATCGTGACAAGAGGATAAAATATCTATGATATGATCATAGAGATGAATATCTGAATTACGAGTTTGGCATAGAATTAAGACATTGTGGAAATTGTTTCACAACTAATATAGCCTGGAACACCATAGTGTGATGGTGTGCCCGAACATCATAACTGCACCCTATTGGATATGATGCATACCATGATGTCTCTTATCGAATTACCACGATAGTTTATGGGTTAGGCATTAGAGACAACCACATTCACTTTAAATAGGGCACCACGTAATTCCGATGAGGTGACACCGTATGAACTATGGTTTAGAGAAACCTAAGCCGTCATTTCTTAAAAGTTTGGGGCTGCGACGCTTATGTGAAAAAGTTTCAGGCTGATAAGCTCGAACCCAAAGCGGATAAATGCATCTTCATAGAATACCAAAAACAGTTGGGTATACCTCCTATTTCAGATCTGGAAGCAAAAGTGATTGTTTCTGGAAACGGGTCCTTTCTCGAGGAAAAGTTTCTCTCGAAAGAATTGAGTGGGAGAATGGTGGAGACTTGATGAGGTTATTGAACCGTCACTTCAACTAGTGTATAGCAGGGCACATAGAGTTGTTCCTGTGGCACCTACACCAATTGAAGTGGAAGCTTATGATATTGATCATGAGACTTCGGATCAAGTCACTACTAAACCTCGTAGGATGACAAGGATGCGTACTACTTCAGAGTGGTACGTAATCCTGTCTTGGAAGTCATGTTGCTAGACAACAATGAACCTACGAGCCATGGAGAAGCGATGGTGGGCCTGGATTCCGTTAAATGGCTCGAGGCCATAAAATCCGAGAGAGGATCCATGTATGAAAACAAAGTGTAGACTTTGGCGGAACAGCTCGATGGTCGTAAGGCTGTTGAGTACAGATGGATTTTAAAAGGAAGACGGACAATGATGGTAAGTATCACCATTAAGAAAGCTCGACTTGTCGTTAAGATGTTTTCCGACAAGTTCAAGGAGTTGACTACGGTGAGACTTTCTCACTCGTAGCGATGCTAAGAGTCTGCTGGAATTATATTAGCGATTACTGCGTTATTTATGAAATCTTGCAGATAGGATGTCAAAACATTGTTTCCTTGACGATTTTTCTTGAGGAAAGGTTGTATGTGATACAACCGGAAGGTTTTGTCAATCCTGAAAGATGCTAATAAGTATGCAAAGCTCCAGCTATCCTTCTGAGGACTGGAGTAAGCATCTCGGAGTTGGAATGTATGCTTTGATGAGATGATCAAAGATTTTGGGTGTATACAAAGTTTATGAGAAACTTGTATTTCCGAAGAAGTGAGTGGGAGCACTATAGAATTTCTGATGAGTATATGTTGTTAACATATTGTTGATCAGAAATGACGTAGAATTTCTGGAAAGCATATAGGGTTATTTGGAAAGTGTTTTGCAATGGAAAGCCTGGATTAAGCTACTTGAGTATTGAGCATTAAGATCTATGAGGATAGATCAAAACGCTTAATGGTACTTTCAAATGAGCACATTCCTTGACATGATCTTGAAGGTGTTCAAGATGGATCAGTCAAAGAAGGAGTTCTTGCCTGAGTTGTAAGGTATGAAGTTAAGACTTAAAGCTCGACCACGGCAGAATAGAGAGAAAGGACGAAGGTCGTCCCCTATGCTTTAGACGTAGGATCTACAATATGCTATGCTGTGTACCGCACCTGAAGTGTGCCTTGCCATGAGTCCGTCAAGGGGTACAAGAGTGATCCAAGAATGGATCACAGGACAGCGGTCAAGGTTATCCTTAGTAACTAGTGGACTAAGGAATTTTCTCGATTATGGAGGTGGTAAAAGATTTCGTCGTAAAGGGTTACGCCGATGCAAACTTTGGCACTAATCTAGATTATTCTGAGTAGTAAACTGGATTCGTATAGTAGAACAGTTATTTGGAATAGCTCCAAATAGAGCGTGGTAGCTGCATCTAGGAGATGACATAGAGATTTGTAAAGCACACACGGATCTGAAAGGTTCAGACCCGTTGACTATAACCTCTCTCACAAGCATAACATGATCAAACCCAGAACTCTTTGGGTATTAGTCACATGGGGATGTGACCTTGAGTGTTAATCACATATCGATGTGAACTGGATTATTGACTCTAGTGCAAGTGGGAGACTGTTGGAAATATGCCCTAGAGGCAATAATAAATTAGTTATTATTATATTTCCTTGTTCATGATAATCGTTTATTATCCATGCTAGAATTGTATTGATAGGAAACTCAGATACATGTGTGGATACATAGACAACACCATGTCCCTAGTAAGCCTCTAGTTGACTAGCTCGTTGATCAATAGATGGTTACGGTTTCCTGACCATGGACATTGGATGTTGTTGATAACGGGATCACATCATTAGGAGAATGATGTGATGGACAAAGACCCAATCCTAAGCCTAGCACAAGATCATGTAGTTCGTATGCTAAAGCTTTTCTAATGTCAAGTATCATTTCCTTAGACCATGAGATTGTGCAACTCCCGGATACCGTAGGAGTGCTTTGGGTGTACCAAACGTCACAACGTAACTGGGTGACTATAAAGGTGCACTACGGGTTGGCACGAATCGAGACTGGGATTTGTCACTCCGTGTAAACGGAGAGGTATCTCTGGGCCCACTCGGTAGGACATCATCATAATGTGCACAATGTGATCAAGGAGTTGATCACGGGATGGTGTGTTACGGAACGAGTAAAAGAGACTTGCCGGTAACGAGATTGAACAAGGTATCGGGATACCGACGATCGAATCTCGGGCAAGTATCGTACCGCTAGACAAAGGGAATTGTATACGGGATTGATTAAGTCCTTGACATCGTGGTTCATCCGATGAGATCATCGTGGAACATGTGGGAGCCAACATGGGTATCCAGATCCCGCTGTTGGTTATTGGCCGGAGAGTCGTCTCGGTCATGTCTATGTGTCTCCCGAACCCGTAGGGTCTACACACTTAAGGTTCGGTGACGCTAGGGTTATAGAGATATTAGTATGCGGTAACCCGAAAGTTGTTCGGAGTCCCGGATGAGATCACGGACGTTACGAGGAGTTCCGGAATGGTCCGGAGGTAAAGAATTATATATAGGAAGTGCTATTTCGGCCATCGGGACAAGTTTCGGGGTCACCGGTATTGTACCGGGACCACCGGAAGGGTCCCGGGGGTCCACCGGGTGGGGCCACCTGCCCCGGGGGGGGCACATGGGCTGTAGGGGGTGTGCCTTGGCCTACATGGGCCAAGGGCACCAGCCCCTAGAGGCCCATGCGCCAAAGGGACAAGAGGAGGGGAGAGTCCTAAAGGGGGAAGGCACCTCCGAGGTGCCTTGGGGAGGATGGACTCCTCCCCCCTTGGCCGCACCCCTCCCCCTCTCCCTTGGCCCTATATATAGTGGGGGGAAGGGAGGGCAACCATACCTAAGCCCTGGCGCCTCCCTCTCCCTCCCATGACACATCTCCCTCCTCCCGCAGCGCTTGGCGAAGCCCTGTTGGAATCCCGCTACTTCCACCACCACGCCGTCGTGCTGCTGGATCTCCATCAACCTCTCCTTCCCCCTTGCTGGATCAAGAAGGAGGAGACATCACCGGGCTGTACGTGTGTTGAACGCGGAGGTGCCGTCCGTTCGGCACTTGGTCATCGGTGATTTGGATCACGACGAGTACGACTCCATCAACCCCGTTCACTTGAACGCTTCCGCTTAGCGATCTACAAGGGTATGTAGATGCACTCACCTTCCCCTCGTTGCTAGTCTCTCCATAGATAGATCTTGGTGACACGTAGGAAAATTTTGAATTATTGCTACGTTCCCCAACAATCAGATGCTACTGCATTCACCTCCTGCTGCTGCAACCGCCTGCTGCATCGATCAGCGGCCACGCTGGTGAACATGACATAGGATCCGTGCTCTTCTGGGTACTCGTCTTGTATTGCGCCGACTGGTCTGACCGCCGGTTGCTAGGGCGGAGGAGGAGGCGGCTGCCCAGCTGGTGGGGGAGGCAAAAGGCCGTCTCCCTTGGCGATCCTCGTGAGCCAGTGGCACTTCCGAGTGGTGTGGTTGGACGGCTTCGCGCCACTATGGAATTTGCAGGGTCCATCCAAAGTCTGCTCATATGAGAAAGCCGGCTACCATGTGGGCTTGCCGCCCTTCTAGCATTTGGGCGGAAGCTGCCCTTCCGGTTGCTGGTCTTCGACTGTCGCCACCTGCCGACTGGTGGAAGTTGGCTGTGGGGCTTTGCGCTTGTGGTCGTTCTGCTGCTGACGCCGACTGGTGTCTCCAGCCGGGGTTCGAGGAGCCTGAGGAGCCACCATACCTGTCGCACTAACTTGGATCTCCGTCTTCATGGAGGAGTCGGCCATGGCATATTTGTCAGCTATGATCAGCAGCTCGTCAAGGGTCTCCGGCTCATCGCAGAGAAGCCTGTGCTTGAGGAGGGTGCCCTCTCGGCATCCTGCAGTGAAGTACTCAATGGCCTGCACCTCGTGCACGCCCTCGCAGGAGTTGCGGAGCTTGGCCCAGTGCGTGAGGTAGTCGCGAGTTGACTCGTTGGGGCCTTGCACGCACAAGGAGAGCTGGCGAGGTTTGGGTGGCCGCTTGTATGTGTTGGTGAAGTTGCGGACGAAGGCGTCGGCGAAGTCCACCCAACTATTGATGCTGCGGGGCCTTAAGTTGTTTAGCCATGTCCAGGCCATGCCCTGGAGCATGAGCGGAACGTACTTCACGGCAACACACTTGTTGCCGTTTGCTATGCTGACGGCCGTGGAGTAGTCGACTAGCCGGTCTTCCGGCTTCATGGAGCCGGTGTATTTGGGCGTGTCTCTTGGGAGCGTGAACCCTTTGGGGAAGGGCTCGTCTCTAATGCGGGGGCCGAAACACGGCGGACCCAACTCAACTTCTTCTTCAAGCGCCAGGGATCGGTGAAGACGGTCGATCCAAGGCGGTCGTCATTCTCTCTGATTCCCTCTCGGCGGCCAAGGCGGTCGCCGAGCATCGGGTGATCAATAGGCAGCAGGGAGACTCGCCTTTCCCTGCGAGGGGGAGGAGGCGGACAGTAGTCCCGTCATTCCATTGTTCATGGGCGGCCGTCTTGGTCGCGCTCTATGGTGATGCGAGTCCGACTGCGGCTGGCAGCCGGCTCCTTGTCCTCTCTTCCACGGACGCCACCAGTCGGTGTCCGAGATGTCACGCCTTGGTCTCAGTGGG
>NC_041384.1:711531079-711600755 GCF_002162155.2 Triticum dicoccoides
ATCGGTTCGGCAGTCGGCCTCGTTCTGCTCCGCAGCCGCGTCAAGGAGTCGCTGGACGCGCTTGATACGTCTCCAACGTATCTATAATTTTTGATTGCTCCATGATATATTATCTACTGTTTTGAATGTTTATGGGCTTTATTATACACTTTTATATCATTTTTGGGACTAACCTATTAACCCAGAGCCCAGTGCCAGTTTCTGTTTTTACCCTATTTTAGGGTTTCGAAGAAAAGGAAAATCAAACGGAGTCCAATTGGCCTGAAACTTCACGGAACTCATTTTTGGAAGGAAGGAAGCCCAGAAGACTTGGAGTGCACGTCGGGGGCTCTACGAGGAGGTCACGAGGCAGGGGGGCGCACCCTCCACCCTCGTGAGCCCCTCGTGGCCCCCCTGACGTACTTCTTCCGCCTATATATCTCCATATACCCTAAAAACATCCGGGAGCATAATAGATCGGGAGTTCCGCCGCCAGAAGCCTCCGTAGCCACCAAAAGCCAATCTAGACCCGTTCCGGCACCCTGCCGGAGGGGGCAATCCCACTTCGGTGGCCATCTTCATCATCCCGGTGTTCTCCATGACGAGGAGGGAGTAGTTCTCCCTCGGGGCTGAGGGTATGTACCAGTAGCTATGTGTTTGATCTCTCTCTCTCTCTCTCTCTCTCTCTCTCTCGTGTTCTTGAGATGATACGATCTTGATGTATCGCGAGCTTTGCTATTATAGTTCGATCTTATGTTTCTCCTCCCCCTCTTCTCTCTTGTAATGAATTGAGTTTCCCCTTTGAAGTAATCTTATCGGGTTGAGTCTTTAAAGATTTGAGAACACTTGATGTATGTCTTGCCGTGCGTATCTGTGGTGACAGTGGGATACCACGTGATTCACTTGATGTATGTTTTGGTGATCAACTTGTGGGTTCCGCCCATGAACCTATGCATAAGGGTTGGCACACGTTTTTGTCGTGATTCTCCGGTAGGAACTTTGGGGCACTCTTTGAGGTCCTTTGTGTTGGTTGAATAGATGAATCTGAGATTGTGTGACGCATATCGTATAATCATACCCACGGATACTTGAGGTGACATTGGAGTATCTAGGTGACATTAGGGTTTTGGTTGATTTGTGTCTTAAGGTGTTATTCTAGTACGAACTCTAGGCTGTTTGTGACACTTATATGAATAGCCCAACGGATTGATTGGAAAGAATACTTTGAGGTGGTTCCGTACCCTACCATAATCTCTTCGTTCGTTCTCCGCTATTAGTGACTTTGGAGTGACTCTTTGTTGCATGTTGAGGGATAGTTATGTGATCCAATTATGTTATTATTGTTGAGAGGACTTACACTAGCGAAAGTATGAACCCTAGGCCTTATTTCCACACATTGCAATAGCGTTTACGCTCACTTTTATCATTAGTTACCTTGCTGTTTTGATAATTTCAGATTACAAATACTATTATCTACTATCCATATTGCACTTGTATCACCATCTGTTCGCCGAACTAGTGCACCTATACAATTTACCATTGTATTGGGTGTGTTGGGGACACAAGAGACTCTTTGTTATTTGGTTGCAGGGTTGCTTGAGAGAGACCATCTTCATCCTACGCCTCCTACGGATTGATAAACCTTAGGTCATCCACTTGAGGGAAATTTTCTATTGTCCTACAAACCTCTGCACTTGGAGGCCCAACAACGTCTACAAGAAGAAGTTTGTGTAGTAGACATTAGCGCTCTGTCATCAAGCGACGTTCTTCACCCTCGAATTTTTCCATCTCGTCCGCCGCCGCCTGGGCAGCTCGGATGTTCTCCGCAGGCGTGGCGTAAACGGGGCGATTTGCCCCGAACAGGTCGGCGATGGCCACGCCGCGCTGCCGGACCGTGCCAAGGCGGCTAGGTCCAGCTAGAGCCGGCGTGCCGCCCACAGAGTGGTCCATCTCACGCCGGTAGGCCTCTGATAGGCATCTCATGCTGGCCAGCTTCCTGGCGCCTTCGACTAGCTGAAGGCGGCGTGCCTCCAGCATTTCGGCGTCGGCATCTTCGGGAATGGGCGCTGCCAAGTCTTGCAGCGCCGCGTTGAGCGGGTAATAATCACCCCCGCCGGAGTGCTCACCATGATCAATGACAAGCACTTTCGTGACGGTGCTTCCGTCGCTCTCCGCGCAAGGGAGCAGCTCATCGTAGACCACCACGTTGGTGGGGAATGTGTCAAGCGACGCGGTGTCGGAGTTGACCAACATCGGATGGTGGAGCCTACGGACTCCAAGTCCCCAGCTGGCTCGCTGGCGACGTGGAGTTGATCGAGGAGGCCCGCGAGGAGGCTCTCGGGGCCGCCTGTGCCCGCGTCGGATGCGGGCTCGTCGGAGAGGCGGACCTCGCCGACAAGATCGGCGAGGCAACTGGCCGCGCAGCCGATTTCAGCGCCATGCAGCGCGTCGGCGCAGACTTCGTCTGGCGTACCGGGCTGGCTGCGCTCGCCAGGGAGGAAAAGGGTTCCCATCCAGAACAGGTCTCCGGACGATAGTGCACCAGGCCCAATGGTGGGCGCCAAATGTCGGGGGTTGGGTGCGACATATGCCAATGGATGGCTTATCATGGTGGGGGCGAGTAGAATGTCGCCGGTGCCTGGAAACGGGATGAGGCGTAGACACGTACGCCAGCGTACTTTACCCAGGTTCGGGGCTCTCCTAAGAGATAACACCCCTAGTCCTGCTCTGCGGGGTCTCCGCGTGATCAGTAAGGCAAAGTGAATACAAGGGCGCTCCTCGAGCTGTATGCTGAAAGTTGGAGAAGGCAGGGCTAGCTCTCTCCTCCTTCTATGATCTGGTCTAGTTCTAATGGATCGGAACCCTTTGCATGGGTGCCCTGGGGGTTTATATAGTCCTACCCCCCGGGGGTACAATGGTAAACTGACTGGGCGCAGGGCCCAGCCGTCAGTCTCTTCGCCTGCCGGCTCTTCCGCCGACTGCTGGGGCCCGCCGACTGGTGGGCCCCGCCGACTGGCCTGGTACGGAGCCGACAGGCCGTACCCACCTCTTGCGGGTCTTGCCGGCTGCTGATTACTGTAGTCGTGCTCCAAATGACGCAGGCTTGGTCATGGGGTAGTGGTTACAGCCCCGTCGTCTGGCGGGTGATCACTGTAGCCACTCCCTGTCTCGTCTCGTTAATGGCGTGGGGAACCCGTGGGAGGGGCAGGCCGACTCCCGGGGGCCGGCTCCCTATGGGTCCGACTGGAGGCGCGCTTGCCGTCTTCTGGACTCTCGCTGACCGGTAGGGCCCGTCGTCCGTGGGCCGTACTGATAGGTCGTCATGGGCACAGGACTCCGCCTACTGTTGCTGATGTCAGGAATGGCATGGCAACTGTGCCGCACCAGACGGAGATCTCCGTTGGTACAGCGCACTGTGGCCTAGCCATCTCCTGGAAAAGGGGAGGGAGTGGGCTGCACTGTCGCCACTCCCTGTCCCATCCCCCCTGATGAGGGCATAGGCTTTGTTGGTGCCGTGGGCCGACTCCCCGTGGCCGGCTTCCATGGAAGCCGCCAGGCAGGAGTCGGCCGGTCTTGACCTCGCCTCTAGGACTCGGCTGCATGCGGGCAGCCGACTGTTCCTTCAGCCCTCCTGCAGAAGGTGGCTCTTCATCTGTCATCTTGAGGGGCGCAATCAGCCCCGATGTCTTGAAAGGTTTTGGGCCTCGGGTTAGCCTACCCGTGGCCCATTACTCCGACATGGGTCGACGCCGCGGCGGCGCCCCTCAAGGCCGAAGGACTTCAAATTTGATTGCTGCGATAGAATAGTGTGCAGGTACATTTGTTATTTGTAGTTGTTGCACAGTATTTTATTTATCCTCTTAGGTTGTTAATTTTTTTTCCATTTAACTCCGAACGCGGTTTGCTGAGATGATGATTTTGGTGATCAATACGGTGGCCTACACAGGCGAAACCTTACACCATTCCCCTTTACTGTTATTGTCAACACCGCAGGCCATTCATGCATGCAACCGACCATGCATGAAGCCCCATGCAGCGGCCGCGTTTTCTGGACTAAACGAATTAAGTGGCACCGATTATAACAGCGATCGCAACTGCAGGTGGATCCTGGGAAGACGCACACACGGGCAACCAATCACGCGGTGGCGACAACAAAGCGTATCTCAAACAGAAAAAGGAAGCCCACGCACATACGCAAAATCTTAGGCCCCCAAGTCAACGGGCAGTGCTTGCCCACAAACACCCATAATTGCTAACCGCACCAAGAAGATCACTACGCACGTTAAGAAAATTGTGATCGAGAGTCTGCAGTCACACGCGATTTCTACCCCCAGCCTCCCAATTAAATACACGTGCCCTTAATAGGTTTACCATGATGTCATTTTCAGCCAAGTGGCGAAACATAGAAGCGAAAACATCCCCGGGAATAGGTTTCTGTTATCTTTCTGTTTTTCTTCTGAGTCAAAAAAAATTGATTTGGTGAGATCTCTTTTTTTTTTTAGCATCACTACAAACACCTCCGAGAGACTGAGCCGGCATATCATCTTGAGATTTACGAAGTCACCGTAGGCGCCTCGTCGTCGACGGGAACGTCTCCTCCCACTGAAAGCGCATCGCCGAAAATCCTGAAATAAATCCAGGAATAATGCGAGCACCAGGATTTAAACCCTGCTGGATTGGGGATACCACTGTCCACCTAACCAACTCAACCACAGGTTGAGCGGAACTGGTCTGTGGGTTGGAAATATTTGTGATGGGCAATTAGTAATGCGCTACCTCTAATCCTAAATGAACATAGTTCTATTACTTTTGCTAGTAGAATATTTCTAAGTTTGAACTTCACAAATGAACATCAAGTTCATATGAATAGATTTTCATGATATATGATTTTACTATACTTTAGGAAAATAGGAGCTATCCGTTGTCCTATTCCATTTCATCAGAGGAAGAAAATGTTCACGATCAGACTAGGTGCTGCTTGACAGAGACCAACATTACAAGCCGGTAAGGGCCAAAACAATCAGAAAAGCACAAAAGAGATCAGCCAATCTTCAAACAGCCAGTGATCAAGGAGTATTAGGCAGCAGGATCTGCCTCCGTTCCTCATCCGAGCACTCAAAAGCTTTTACGTTTATCTTCCCTTTGCGAGATGATTTGTTTTCACATGCATCCCATTCACACCATTCGGCCCATCACAATTTGCATTGCTCTCTTTCTCTATCCGTGGGTTGGCTAGTAGTACTAACATACTTATGAGCTACATGAAAAATAGAACAAGCGCAATGCGTCTTTTATAACGGGACAGTCACGCTTCGAACATGGCAGGTTGGTGAAAGCATTTGATCCATCTATTGGATCCATACACTTAACTTTTAGTAGAAAAGAAAATCTTAACATTAAGGTGTTTTGATTCATCTCAACATTTAAGAACTAAACATGCCGGAAAAGAAAAGCACGCGAGCGTGGCATGAACGCGCTGCACCTTGTCCAGCACACACGCCACCCTGCCACAACCTCGTCGCTGTCGCTCTTGACGGTTGACCGGTCTTTGGCTCCTTCTCAAAATCTACTAACGGCAGAAAAAAAACATGTTCCTAATGATTAGCAGACACAAACATTTATTTATGGGGCATATGCTACGAGTCGGTAGGCTAATCTTTTGAAAAGACCATCCGGGTTATGAGTAGTCCGATCAATGATGGTCACCATGCGATCCTACTGTGTGTTCTTATTCTCTTGTTCCCTCATTGCAACAAGAGCCGCAATTCCTACAGGACCCTTGTTGCGGAAACATCTCCGGCTTGCGGCCGCCAACGCCATTGCAACAAGAGGCTTATTGCAATCGCAATAGAACCC
The DNA here is from genome assembly GCF_002162155.2 of Triticum dicoccoides. Taxonomy (NCBI): domain Eukaryota; kingdom Viridiplantae; phylum Streptophyta; class Magnoliopsida; order Poales; family Poaceae; genus Triticum; species Triticum dicoccoides. The sequence continues at coordinate 711,536,915 of NC_041384.1, forward strand.
TGGTTGCAAAACATCTCCATCTCCTGATTTTTGTCACCACTGCAAGAAGACCTTTGTTGTAATTGCAACAAATCATAGTTCCGCACCTACTTCTGTCCATTCAGCAGCGGGTACGATAGTAAAAGTAGCTTGCCTAGCGTGACATGGACCAAAATAAACTACAGCGAAGGTACGGTACGTACAACGGACTAAACCGAGGATAGGAGCGTCCAACACACGCGCCACCCTCGCTACAAAACCCAAACCCCAGGCCGCCACCGACGACGACAAACCGGCCATGGAGCTCGCGGAGGCCGTCCAATCCGACACCTCCTTCGGAATGCGCGTGCTCCAGCACCTCACGGCCAAGTGCGACGCCGACGGCAAGAACCTCGCTGTGTCCCCGCTCTCCATCCACGCCGCACTGGCGCTCCTCGGCGCGGGCGCCACGCTCGACGAGATCGTCACCCTCCTTGGCCCCGCCGGCGGCCGCGCCCGCGCGCTGCTCGCCTCGCATGTCGCCATGCACGTGTTCGCCAACAGCAGCGACGGCGACAGCGGGCCGAAGGTGCAGTTCGCCAACACCGTCTGGGTCGACGCCGCGGCGGCGCCCCTGAAGGCCGAAGGACTTAAAATTTGATTGCTGCGATAGAATAGTGTGCAGGTACATTTGTTCTTTGTAGCCGTTGCACAGTTTTTTTCCATTTAACTCCAAATGTGGTTGCCGAGATAATGATTTTGGTGATCAATATGGTGGCCTACACAGGCGAAACCTTACACTATTCCCCTTTACTGTTATTGTCAAAACCTAAGTTTTGACTGTGAATTTCCAAGAACCCTTACATGTTTTTTAGGAGTAAGAGAGGAATATGGACACCCTCATTTTCTCCTAAGTATGTACTCCCTCCGTTCCAAAATAGATGACCCAACTTTGTACTAACTTTAGTATAAAGTTGGGTCATCTATTCTGGAACGGAGGGAGTATGTATTTTGTCTTATTTTGCTACTAGGTTTATCCCTGTTCTACTGCCATCCTCAATACTGTGCTACCTTACCGCCTGAAAGAACCAGCAAAATAGAGATGTTCGTAAATCTTGTTTACAATGCTACTATGCTGTAGGAAAATTGGAGCCATGACGCCTGTTCATTGCATTGCATTGCATTAAAGAAAGAAAATGGCCAGTTTGAGTGCTACGTCGCAAGACTAACATTACAAGCCATCAATGGCCAAAATGAACAGAAAAGCACCAAAAAGATCAGCGAGTCATCAAGGACAGTAGGATTTGCTTCTGGTCCTCATCGGAGCCCTCCACAATTTCTACGCAGATGTTGATTCCGGCAGATGATTTGTTTCCACATGCATCCCATTCACACCATTCGCCACATCCCAATTTGCATTGCTCTCTTCCTCTATCCATGGGTTGCCTACTAGCACTACATACTTAATTATGAGCTACATGAAAAATAGAACAGGTGCAATGCGTCTTTTATAATGAGCAGGGCAGGTCATGCTTAGAACAGGGCAGGTTGGTGAGAGCATTTGATATCTATCTATTAAATCTATATACACTGAACGTTTTCTTTTTTCTTGAAATTCATACTCTGAACGTCCAGTAGAGAAGAGAATCTTAAAATTATGGTGTTCCGATTTACCCCAACGTTAACAAACTAAACATGCCGAAAAGAAAAGCACACAAGTGTGGCATGAGCGCATTGCACCGCGTCCAACACACACATCACCCTGCCGCAACCCCGTCGTTGCCTCTCCTCATGGCAGGGCTGTCTTCGGCCTCTTTTCAAAATCTATTAATGCTAGAAAAAAAAACATGTGCCTAATAGTTAGCAAAGGCGAACGTTTATTTTTTGGGCGTGCTACGAGTCGGTAGGTTAATCAGTTCAGAAGACTGTGCGGGTCATGAGCCGTCCGATCTATGATTACCATGCAATTGAATTGTGTGTTCTTATTCTCTGTGTTCCCTCGTTGCAACAAGATTCAGTTGTGGAAACACCTTCGGCTTGCGGCCGCCAACTCCATTGTAACAAGAGCCCTGTTGCAATCGCACTAGAACCCTTGTTGCAGAAACATCTCCATCTTGTGATTTTCATCGCCACAGCAAGAAGACCTTTGTTGTAATTGCAACAAATCATAGTTCATTTTTTCCCTTAAGCAACGGGTACAACAGAAAAAGTAGCTTTTTCGCATGGTAATACGTTTCTCATTCATATGAAAAAGATCAAAGTACAAGTCACATAAAGACCGACATGACAAAACTGAAATGATAGCAGAACATCTCTGAGTTTGACACCAACGTCCATCATCTGTGAAAGTGCATTATATCGACTAGAGGGGGGTGAATAGGGGATTTTTATGAAAGTCTTCAAAACGTGGAAGTTTCGAAGACAAACGATAGAAATAAACCTATGACCATGCAGCGGAAGGTAAACTACACTAGGCAAACCATAGTCAAGTATTCAATGAAGTGAAAGCACAATGACTAATAGCAGCTAGGTAGTAAGGATCAGGTAGGAAGATATTATGAAGCCAAACAGAACACGCATTCACTCAGTGAAGACAAAAGATAGTGCAATCATACAATGACTTCACAAGGAACAACAGTAAGTAAAGGGAAGGGAAGGATGAAACCAGTGACTCGTTGAAGACAATGATTTGTTAGACCAGTTCCAGTTGTTGTGACAACTGTACGTCTGGTTAGGGCGGCTAGGTATTTAAATCTGAGGACACACAGTCCCGGACACCAAGTCCTGAACACGCAGCTCAGGACACCCAGTCCTCACCGTATTCCCCTTGAGCTAAGGTCACACAGACCTCGCCCAATCACTCTGGTAAGTCTTCAAGGTAGACTCCAAACCTTCACAGACTTCGTTCACCGGCGATCCACAATGTCTCTTGGATGCTCAAAACGCGACGCCTAACCGGCTGGAGGATTCACAGTCCTCAAGTGCAATAAGTCTTCAGATCACACAGACAAGAAGACTTAAGTGATGCCTAACACTCTTTGGCTCTGGGTGGTTAGGGCTTTATCCTCGAAAGGAATTCTCTCTCAAAGGCTTCGAGGTGGGTTGCTCTCAAACGACAAAAGCCGTACTCTAACTCTGAGCAGGCAACCGTTTATGGTTGTAGGGGGTAGGCTATTTATAGCCACTAGGCAACCCAACCTGATTTGTCCAAAATGACCCTGGGTCACTAAGGAACTGACACGTGTTCCAACGGTCAGATTTCAAACACACACGGCAAATTTACTTGGGCTATAAGCAAAGCTGACTTGTCCGACTCTGGACAAGATTCGCTCTCATAGTCTTCACTCGAAGACATAGGTTTTGGTTAAGCATCACTTCAGTCATTCTGACTGGTTCACTTGGACCCCACTTAAACAGTACGGTGGTTCCTATGACTCAACAAAGAAGAAAAAGAACTACGAAAGATCTAAGTCTTCGAGCTTCATAGGCTTCATGCGATGTCTTCTCTTGTCATAGTCTTCAATGAGAATATCTTCATATACCACCTTTGACATAAATGTCTTCATACATTTTTAGGGGTCATCTCTGGTAGGAAAACCGAATCAATGAGGGACTTCTACCTGTGTTGTCCTGCAATTCTCACAAACACATTAGTCCCTGAACTAGGTTTGTCGTCAATACTCCAAAACCAACTAGGGGTGGCACTAGATGCACTTACAATCTCCCCCTTTTTGGTGATTGATGACAAACTAGTTGAAGTTTTCAACGGGGAATATAATATGTGAAATTGTAAAGGATAAGGAATTGTCTTCATAAGTTGCAAGGGCTCCCCCTGAAGATGTGCATATAAGTAATTTGCTTTTGGAATGCAAATGCACATGGCGGGTTGTACTCGTGGAGATCCTCTTCAACTTATGATGACAATTCATTATGCATGAGAAGGTATGTGAAGATAATGACATGCATAATGGAAAATGGACGTCAGCAAAATGATCTAATTGCGGAATTTATCGTCTCCCATGCGGAATTTATCATCGCATCACAAAGTGGCAAATAAGTAGCAGACGACCATCGAGTTTAAGTGTTACAACTCAAAGAACCAAATGTATCAAAACGAGAGTTATAAACACGAAGCAAAATATAAAGCAACCGCCCATATGGACCTGCTTGAAGACTATCAAACTCATATGCTTCTCCCCCTTTTGTCAGTAAGGACCAAAAAGGTTTGAAGACACAGAGCATCTACTCATTCCCATGAAGATTAGGTGAAGCAGTAGGGTCGTAGGTGTGGAGTCAAACTTGAAGCGTTCAGAGAAGCCATCCTCTTGAAGATCATCTTCAGAGCACATTAGCGTCGGCCCTTTCCAGGTGCGTCGAGAGGTTTCATGTGCAACAAAGGCATTCTTGGTGGCAAGATTGCGAATGCGGTTAACATCTACCAAGAGGCTTTGCATTTGGCGCTTCAGCCAGTCATGATGCCTATCCTGTTTCTGATGAAGAGCCACAAGAAGCTTTCGGTCGTTGAGAACATGAGATCGCTTCTTGGGTCATTGGCCAATAGTGCTATCGGTGGCTTCAGTAAGGGCTGGATGTGGTGCACGTGTAGTTCCAGCCAAAGGATAAACACGAGTGACTGCTTCAACTCCTTTAATGTGTTGAGAAAAACTTTGATGCTCTGCATTCTGAAGACTTAGAGGTTCCTTGGCAGGCTCAGGATAAATGGCTTCAACAGACATATCCACATTAGGCAGAAAAATCCGATGATTGCGAGCAGATGGCTGATATGAGATAGCGGAGTGGAGTTTAATCAGCCGCATTATCCATGGAGCGTAGAACTTCAAGCCAAAAAGATCAGAGCCTGATGCAGCAAGTTGGCGGATGAAGAATTCCTGTGCATTGAAGCATTTGCCATGAAGAATATAGAAGACCAAAGTCTTCATTGCACCTTCCAGCTTGCATGTGGAGAATGTCCTTTGATGGGCCAGAGAGTTCGCCTTATGATGTGATAAATAGTCCTTGGCAGATACTCAAGGTCTTCAACAAGGAACTCCTTAGGATATGCAGCATCTTGGGCAATGGCTTCATCATACTGAGCATCTGACTCATGTTTGGTTTAGGCTTCTGAAAGATGCTCTCCATAGCTTCACTGTGAAGCTGACAGCCAGGTTCGTAGAGATCGCCAGGAGTGGGCAGACCAGTGAGCTCAATGATATCAAAGGCTTTGGCTGCGTGATGAACATTTCCTGTCATCCCCTCCAGGACCCAAGTCTTTGGATCTCTGTTGTACCCACGGATGTGAAGTGTAGCATAGAATTGGAGCAGCAACTCTTCATTCCAGTGCTCTTGGTCGGTGACAAACAGCAGCAATCCAATCTCTTTGAAGCAATCCAGAGCTTCTTCCAAACAGGGCAGACCAGCTATTGCTTCAATGTCAAGACGCTTATGTGGGAAGATGCGACCTTGATTGTATAGAATACAGGAGTAATAGCTTCGCTGCGGATAGCTCCAGAACAGATCAGAAGATATTTTTTCCCTTGAGTAGGGGTTCCTGGAGCTATTGAAGAAAGTGTTGTCTGCTTTGAAGCCATTGACATTGAAGGATCCAGGTGCTGATGCAGGACCTGGAAACCTGAGCAATCTGGGGATTGGCTTCTGTACCTGAGGCCTGTGCTCAACATGATAGTCAAACTGAGGACCAGCAGCAGGCGCAAGAACAGAAGCAGTAGCATCAGTGGCTTCATTGGTGTCGGTGGTGGCAGCCTCAAGATTTTCAACCTCCACTTGATGAGCTGGAGGGTCGGTCACAGTCACGTTCTTCTCGAGAACAGCTTCTTGGTGAGATGGGGATGTAGCAGCGCTTGGGGTTTCTTCTTCATCGGCTGATGCAGCCGGAATGTTTTCAGCAGCTTTAGCTTCAGACTCAGAGACTGAAGGCCTTGGTCCTTTGCGAAGCCTGCGTAACGCTGGTGACGCCTGTGGAGTTGGAGTTGGCTGGGTCTCAAAGTCTTCTTCCTCTTGTGCTTGTGGGCGATCAGCCCATGATGCATCCTGAGCAATTGGCGTCAGAGGACGACCAATGCTGATGAGTTCGCTGTGCATTAGCACAGGCGATGATACCTGTTGGTGCTCAAGCTGAGGAAGAACAGCATCATCTTCAACATGGTCATGGCGACCAATTCAGCAGCGGTGGGATCAGCTGCTGGAAAGTCTTCAGCTTCATGAGCCTCTGTGAAAGCAGGCTCATGGATAGTCAGTTGATGCTCTTGATGTTCAGCGTCAGGGCGAACCATGGAGATGGGTTCAACAATCAAGGGCTCTGTAGGAGCAGTCCGTTCTTTCTTGGTCTTCCGCTTCTTCTTGGAGGGAGCAGTAGCAGAGGCTTCAGGATGTTTCCTCTTTCTGGCTTCAGCCTCAGCAGCCCTCATCTTCTTCAGTTCTGAAGCGGTTGACCTGGCCTTTGGCTTTGAGCCAGTCATGCTAGTTGGGAAGACAATGGGATCTGCTTCCTGCCTTGGTGCGTTGGGTTCGGCCACAGTGGGCTTCTTCTTCTGCTTAGCAGCCATCCTGGGATCAATGCCCGGACGCCCAAGGGCCTTGCGCTTCTCAGCCTCGTTGTAGCCTTGCACACACTTGTCAGCCAGGCTCTTCATGCGCTCACGAGAACCTTGAGCTTCTTCACACTTCTTGAGAAAGGCTTCTTTAAGCTCGTGCAGCATGATCTTGAAGTTCTTGACCTCTTGCACGCTGAGCTTGGCCATATGCTTCTTGAACTAAGCTTTTTCATAGTCAATCTTTTGCTTCAGTTCAACAATGCATTGGGCGATAGCTAACTCTGAAGCAATGGCGCCATGGAAGGCGACACTGAGGCCAATTGGAAGTTGCAGATCTTCGAAGCTGAGGTTGGGCGTGTCAAACCACTCATCAATGAAGTTATGGATGATTGCCACGTCAAAGAGAGGCAGATCATTGAAGATTTCTGCTTCTTCTTTGCTCTTGATCAGTTGCTCAAGAGCGTCATCAGCAAGATCTTCATCACTGGACAGATCGATGGCATCGTTGCGCAGAATGGCAGCAGCTGTCAGTTCTTGGCCGGTGTGTGGCAGAGGCATCTTGACTTTCTGGGGCTTGGAGATGCGTGACAAATCTTCAGACTGCACACTGTCTTCAGGAGGTGCAGTGGCCAGTGGCTTCGCCCGTGAGATTTTTGGTGTAGAGGCAGGCTTTGAAGCTTTTGGCTGCTTCAGTTTCTTTGGCTTCGGCGCGGCAGGCGCTTCATCTGATTCAGCGTCATCTACAGGCTCATTCACGGTTGTCCCTTGAACCAAGATATGGGTGATGAGACCTTCAAGGTTGTAGAAAGGACCGATGACATTGGGTTCTGCATCGCGTGTGCCGTCAGCCCGGGGAGCAGAAGGACCAGGGTTGAAGTCTAGTCCCAATGACTTCTTGTTTTCCTTGGCCGATGCCTTTGCGTGCTGGAAGTTGCGCTTGAAGAGATTATCGTCACGACACCATAGCAATGATGATGGGTCGGCATCTTCAGGCTGAGGTCCACGGACCATACACGGATAGAAACCCTGAGCAATAGCTTCAGCTTTGTTCTTGGGTGGAAGGCCTTGGAAGAGAATGTCACCCCAAGGACTTTTGATAGCACTCTTCTCAGCATATTCCTTGGTCACGAATCTGTATTTGTACCACTGTTCTGCCCAATATCTTCGAATCCACTGGATTCGGGTCTTGCGCTGATTATAATCCTCTTCAGGATCTGCCTTGTAAAGCTCTGAGAGGTCATCAGGCAAATCTTTTGATGTTCCCCCATGACGCTGTCTGCCTCCCTTCCTGGCAGATTTCTCTGAAGCCATGAACTTTAAACTGAAAGGCTTCAATACGTTCAAAGGCTTCAAAGGCTTTCGCTTGCTGGACAAACAGGAACTAGCTTCGGGAGAATTTATATGATGTTGTAAGAATTCTGCAAATGAATGCAGACTATGAGAACCAAGGGATTCTCCTATGGACATGTATCTGTGACAGCATTAAGGTGCGAGGGAAGGGGAAGAGGTCATATGCATTCTTAGAAGATTTTGAAGATAAATCAGTTTAGAAGACATTGACCTCATCAGGCGAAGACATTCACTCATAGATAAGGAGTTGGTTCCAGATTTGTACGAATCCATGGATCAGTACAAGTGAGGAATCTAACTACTTTGTGAGGCATAAATGAATATACTAGGCATATTATGAGATGAAGTATGAAAGAGATCCAACTTGTGTGAATAGAAACTTCTTGTGGAGGAAAGTGACGAAGCTATAGGATCAAAGGGGCCGTAAAAAGGAAGTTTTATTTACCACACGAAGAACTGCTAGACGGAGTGGAAGAGGAGGCCGAGCAGTTCGATCATCCGTGCCCTAAATTGGCGACGGAGGACACCTACGGCGACGGCGGAGAGGACGATGTCCGCGGTCGGCGTGAAGACGGCATCGGAGAGGTTGCGACAGCGAAGCGCTTCGTCACCGGCGTCGTCGAGGGCTAGCGGTGGCGCTAGGGTTCGTGCGAGAGTGGAAGAAGAGATAGTGACTGTGGTGAGGCGTATATTTATAGGGACAGGGGCGGCTTAGTGTTATTACCTAGGTGCACCTGGCGATTCACATCTGAGGAACACGTGGCCATCATGGAGCATATCGGGGGTCGGGTGGTCGTTCCCACTTCCCACGCACGCCTGGATTGTCGGGTGGTCGATCCCACTTCTCCGGGTTTCAGGTGAAGGAATGAGCATTGAAAACGGACTTAATGTTTGTCTCTGTATCTTCTGCTGACAAGGACGCAGAGAAGACATTCGACAGTTTCAATAGAATGCATATGATTTGGAGAGATAGAGTTTGAGATAGAAAGCATATAGAGGTTAGGGTCCAATCACATTCACTTAGTTCAAAAGATTCAACAAGAAGACATAGCTATAAGTGAATGTTGTAGAGGACAGAACACTAGTATATATATATATATTCAACATAGTGAAGATAATCATGAAGACATGTTGAGATTGAAGCCAAACCAAATGTGAAGACATAGAAAATGTAACGCCATGACTGAAACACTTCGAACAGAACCTTTGGTGGTGGTGTTACCCACCGTATAGGAAGTATTAGACCCAGACACGGCGCACAATTATCGTGGCGCTCCGAAGTCAAATTCCACATTAATATATTCACACTTAGAATTTATGTCTTCATTGATTGAAGATATACTTTACTTCGTGTGTTGCACATCTAAGTCATCAATATGCATAAGTATTAGGATGTGTGCCTGATCACAGGACATTTGAGGATTCCAAGATATTTAGCTCACACCATAACTTGCAAAATCTCTTCTCATCCAAGGGCTTGGTGAAGATATCTGCCAATTGCTCTTCAGTGTTGACGTGTATGATATCAATATCTTCCTTCACAACATGATCTCTGAGAAAGTGATGACGAATTTCAATGTGCTCTGTCTTCGAGTGCTGAACTGGGTTGTTGGCAATCTTGATGGCGCTTTCGTTGTCGCAGTAGAGTGGCACTTGCTTCAGATGAATGCCATAGTCCTTGAGTGTTTGCTTCATCCACACAAGCTGAGCGCAGCAAGATCCAGCAGCAATGTATTCAGATTCAGCAGTGGAGAGAGATACACAGTTTTGCTTTTTTGAAGACCAACATACAAGTGATCGTCCCAGAAAATGACATGTGCCTGATGTAGACTTGCGATCCACCTTGTCACCAGCATAATTAGCATCCGAGAATCCAACCAGATCAAACTCTGAGCCCTTTGGATACCATAATCCTAGAGTTGGGGTGTGAGCCAAATATCGAAGAATTCGCTTCACAGCTAAGTGATGCGACTCCTTTGGTGCCGCTTGGAATCGAGCACACATGCAAACACTAAGCATAATATCTGGCCTAGATGCACATAGATAAAGTAAAGAACCAATCATGGAGCGGTATACCTTTTGATCGAACTCTTTACCATTGTCGTCGGGACCTAGATGATGTTTGGCTGGCATTGGCGTCGTGAAGCCTTTGCAGTCTTGCATATCGAACTTCTTCAGGCAATCTTTGAGATACTTCTCTTGATATATGAAGATGCCGTTGCGTTGCTGTCGTATTTGAAGACCGAGGAAGAACTTCAGCTCTCCCATCATGGACGTCTGATATTGCTCTTGCATCATATATCCAAACTCTTCACTGTACTTCTGATTGGTGCAGCCGAAGATAATGTCATCCACATATATTTGGCATACAAATAGTTCACCATCATATGTCTTCGTGAAGAGAGTGAGATCGAGGGAACCAGGTATGAAGCCTTTGCTCTTCAGGAAGTATTTGAGTGTGTCATACCAAGCCCGAGGGGCTTGTTTGAGGCCATACAGTGCCTTGTTGAGCTTGTATACCATGTCAGGATGTTTTGGATCTTCAAAGCCAGGCGGTTGTGCAACATACACTTCTTCTTCAATCTTGCCATTGAGAAAAGCGCTCTTCACATCCATTTGATATAGAAGTATGTTATGATGATTTGCATAGGCCAGCAGTATGCGTATAGCTTCAAGTCGAGCCACAGGAGCAAATGTTTCATCGAAGTCAATTCCTTCCACTTGAGTATATCCTTGAGCAACAAGACGAGCTTTGTTTCTGACAACTTGACCATGCTCATCTTGCTTGTTGCGGTATATCCGTTTGGTGCCGATTATATTGTGCTCCGAGGGTCAGGACGCTTAACCAGTTCCCATTCATTATTCAGCTCAAACTGTTGAAGCTCTTCTTGCATAGCTTGAATCCGTTCAGGTTCCATGAAGGCTTCTTCAACTTTATTGGGTTCTGTTATTGAGACAAATGCAAAGTGCCCACAGAAATTTGCTAGCTGTGTTGCCCTTGAACGAGTGAGCGGACCAGGTGCATTGATTCTATCAATTATTCTCTCAATCTGCACTTCATTGGCAACACGAGGATGTATAGGGAGAAGATTTTGCTCTTGCTGATCATTGTCGTTGTTAGAGGGATTGTCTTCAGGCTGAGCATTGTCTTCAGGTTGATCAGGTGCGGAGATGATAAGTTCCTCTTCAGGTTGAGCTTCAGAGGGTATGTTTTCTCCAGTTCCCATTAGTTTGATTGATTCACTGGATGGAACTTCATCTAGCACGTTTGGCAGGTGCTCTCTCTGTGAACCGTTAGTCTCATCGAACCGCACATCCACTGTTTCAACCACTTTATAATGAAAGAGATTGAAGACTCTGTAGGAGTGCGAATCCTTTCCATATCCAAGCATAAAACCCTCATGTTCTTTTGGTGCAAATTTTGAAGTGTGATGTGGATCCTTGATCCAGCACCTGGCTCCAAATACTCTGAAGTAACTGACATTTGTCTTCTTGCCAGTAAGGAGCTCATAAGATGTCTTGTTCAGAAGCTTGTGAAGATAAACACGATTGATTGTATGGCATGCACTAGTAGAAAAAGGGCCTGCAGTCCCGGTTCATAAGGGCCTTTAGTCCCGGTTCTTGAACCGGGACTAGAGGGTCGGTACTAATGCCCTGACCCTTTAGTCCCGGTTCAATCCAGAACCGGGACTAAAGGCCCTCCACGTGGCCGCTGCCTGGAGGTCCACCTTTAGTCCCGATTGGTAACACCAACCGGTACTAAAGGTAATTTTCTGATTTTTTTTGAAAAAAAAAAATTGGAATTTTTTTTTAAATTTTTTTATTTTCAAATTTCTGATTTATTTTAACCTCTAATCTCTAATCACCCCTCTCATCACTGCTCAATTTAATCTCTAATCACCCCTCATCATTCCAAATCATCTAACTTCCCAGACGGTCACCCATCCTCCCACTCCCCCAGCCTGAGCACGCTTAACTTCCAGGTTCTATTCTCCCTCGTTTCCAAGTCTGCACTCGTTGTTTTCCTGACAATAGTAAGATGTTAATCCTATTAACCCTCAGGATTTTAGCTTGAGCATGAAGTCACACATTTCACTGTTTGAGTTTGAAACTATTGTTCTAAAAAACAATAATTATTTAGTAACACTAATATTTCTTGAATAAGTAGTTTGACCATTGTTTGACCACAGTTTGACCATAGTTTGACCAGATTTGACCAAAATTCAAAAAAAATTGAAATAATTATTTAATAACACTAATATAATTATTTAGTAACACTAATACTTCTTGAATAAGTAGTTTGACCATAGTTTGACCAGATTTAATGAAAATTTAAAAAAACTGAAATTTGAGCATAACTTTTTTTCCTTTTGGAATTTGAGGATTCTACAAATTTGCAAACAGGCCGTAGGGGTCTCCATCGGATGTGACTTTTCGAGTAGATGATTTTTCATATAAAAATCTTTTTAATCCGAGTTCGTATGCAAAAGTTATGCCCATTTTACAAATTCCAGAGAGATTTTGTAAATAAAGTCGAAATTCATATTTGTAAATTTTCCCAACAACTAGACCACATATCACATGGAAAACTTATTTTATTTTATCTTATTGACATTTCCATCATTTTATTTTGTTTTTTCTAAAACTGAAAAGGCGGTCAAACTATGGTCAAACTACTTGTAGCGCCAAGGGCTTGAAGCTCATTTGTGATGTCAGTGAGTCGATCAAACGTGAGTTGGACATTCTCATTGTCATTTCTCTTGAAGCGGTTGAAGAGGTTGCGAAGAACACTGATTCTCTGATCTCTCTGGGTTGAGACGCCTTCGTTGACCTTGGAGAGCCAGTCCCAGACTAGCTTAAATGTTTCCAAAGCACTCACGCGGCCATACTATCCTTTGGTCAAATGACCACAGATGATATTCTTGGCAGTAGAGTCCAGTTGAACAAACTTCTTGACGCCAGCAGCAGTGACACCTTCTCCAGCATTGGGAACGCCGTTCTTGACGACATACCATAGGTCGACGTCAATGGCTTCAAGATGCATGCGCATCTTATTCTTCTAGTAGGGATATTCAGTTCCATCAAAGACGGGGCACGCAGCGGAGACTTTAATTATCCCTGCAGTCGACATAGCTAAAACTCTAGGTGGTTAAACCGAATCACACAGAACAAGGGAGTACCTTGCTCTGATATCAATTGAAAGTGTGTTATATCAACTAGAGGGGGGATGAATAGGTGATTTTTATGAAAGTTTTCAAAACGTGGAAGTTTTGAAGACAAACGATAGAAATAAACCTATGACCATGCAGCGGAAGGTAGACTACACTAGGCAAACCATAGTCAAGTATTGAATGAAGTGAAAGCACAATGACTAATAGCAGCTAGGTAGTAAGGATCAGGTAGGAAGATATTATGAAGCCAAACAGAACACGCAGTCACTCAGTAAAGACAAAAGATAGTGCAATCATACAATGACTTCACAAGGAACAACAGTAAGTAAAGGAAAGGGAAGGATGAAACCAGTGACTCATTGAAGACAATGATTTGTTAGACCAGTTCCAGTTGCTGTGACAACTGTACATCTGGTTAGGGCGGCTAGGTATTTAAATCTGAGGACACACAGTCCCGGACACCCAGTCCTGAACACACAGCTCAGGACACCCAGTCCTCACCGTATTCCCCTTGAGCTAAGGTCACACAGACCTCGCCCAATCACTCTGGTAAGTCTTCAAGGTAGACTCGCAAACCTTCACAGACTTCGTTCACCGGCGATCCACAATGTCTCTTGGATGCTCAGAACGCGACGCCTAACCGGCTGGAGGATTCATAGTCCTCAAGTGCAATAACACTCTTTGGCTCTGGATGGTTAGTGCTTTATCCTCGCAAGGAATTCTCTCTCAAAGGCTTCGAGGTGGGTTGCTCTCAAACGACAAAAGCCGTACTCTAACTCTGAGCAGCCAACCGTTTATGGTTGTAGGGGGTGGGCTATTTATAGCCACTAGGCAACCCAACCTGATTTGTCCAAAATGACCCTGGGTCACTAAGGAACTGACACGTGTTCCAACGGTCAGATTTCAAACACACACGGCAACTTTACTTGGGCTACAAGCAAAGCTGACTTGTCCGACTCTAGAAAAGATTCGCTCTCATAGTCTTCACTCGAAGACATAGGTTTTGGTTAAGCATCACTTCAGTCATTCTGACTGGTTCACTTGGACCCCACTTAACAGTACGATGGTTCCTATGACTCAACAAAGAAGAAAAAGAACTACGAAAGATCTAAGTCTTCGAGCTCCATAGGCTTCATGCGATGTCTTCTCTTGTCATAGTCTTTAATGAGAATATCTTCATATACCACCTTTGACATCAATGTCTTCATACATTTTTAGGGGTCATCTCTGGTAGGAAAACCGAATCAATGAGGGACTTCTACCTGTGTTATCCTGCAATTCTCACAAACACATTAGTCCCTCAACTAGGTTTGTCGTCAATACTCCAAAACCAACTAGGGGTGGCACTAGATGTACTTACAATCTGCCTCCGGCACAACCACAGTAGCCACACCGAAGAATAGAATGACGGATCACCTCCTCACCTGAGCTCGACGCGGCTCCATTGCTGATATGCAGCTTTGCGGACCTTCAAGGTGTCTCCCCAAAAGTGAAGCCATTGTCGTTGAACGAATCAGACCAGGGCAACACCGGGACATGCCATCAAACTCCAGATCTGACACCCCACCACGAATAAGACACCGAAGGAGGAGACTGCACCTGCCATCCATCAACCACGAACCCAGCACTCCTTCTGTCTCTCAGATGTCGTCGATGCAGGGCACAATCTGCATCCGCTCCTGGACTACCTCCCAAGCTCTGCACCAACGCTGGAGCAGACGTTGTCGCAATGACGGAGCCGGAGGACACATGTCCACCACAAGGATGCCGCCACCGCCACACCATGCTTGCTTGAACATACTGGATTCCAAATGCATCCCCAACGATAAGACCAATCGTCTCATTGAAGTAGGATCTGAAGAAATTTTATTCAGTGTCAACATCGTCGTCGCCGAAGCCAAGGTAATGAACCACCTAAAAAACTCAGCTACTTTGGCCTAAATTCTATCCACACACACATGGATCCGGCGACCCCCTCACCGCCAATGACCGAGGTCATCGACGGAGAACGGGCGGTGGAGCGTGAGTCCCTGGCGGCGGAAAGCTAGATACAACAAAAGTAGCTTGCCTAGCGTGACATGGACCAAAATAAACTACAGCGAAGGTACGGTACGTACAACGGACTAAACACACGTGACATGGACCAAAATAAGAGGATCGGAAGCGTCATATGAACGCGACGCGGCGTAATCTCTGTGTCCTACACGCGCGCGTCACCTTCCCTACAAAACCCAAACCCCAGGCCGCCACCGATGACAGACCCACCATGGAGCTCGCGGAGGCCGTCTGGTCCGAGACATACGGAAGCTTTTGCTAGAAGACATACGACAAGCTGTGGTCCTGCTGAGAAATCTACCACGTACAAATCATCTTTCCGATACCCTTCAAACACTAGAGACTTGTTAGATTCCATTAGAACAAGGCAGCGATATTTTCCAAACATTACGATCATGTTCAAATCACAAAGCATTGAGACAGACATTAAGTTGAAGCCAAGGGATTCAACAAGCATGACTTTATCCATGTGTTGATCCTTTGAGATTGCAACTCTACCTAGACCCAATACCTTACTTTTACCAGTGTCAGCAAGTGTGATGTGACTCTTGTCGGATGGACGTAAGGTTGAGTCCATAAGAAGGCTTCTTTTGCCAGTCATGTGATTGGTACACCCACTATCAATAATCCATTCTGAAGACGCTGGTGTCGTACCCTACAGTGCAGTTAGGGGGATAGGCTTCACGAAGAGAATTGTGAAGCAAAAACATTTGACGAACCAGTGGGTTATGAAAGCTTAGACCCAGATTAGGACTGATAGGGAGAGTAGCAAGCGATTCAGGAATGAAGTACATAGTAAGCCATTCGGGCATTTGATCTTGCGCCCTACAAGATGTTTAAGGTCCCCAGCAATAGCGTCAGACGATTTTGGTTTTCTGCTGGAGACCTTTCCCTGCAAAAGAGAGTTAAGCTTTCTTAGCCACCCACATCTTCAAGGGTGGCTTAGAAGCAATAAGTCTAAGTGCAGCGTCTGAGAACTTTGGCTTTGGAGCCCTAGCAAAAAGTCTTGCAGGCGGACAATAGTACTCATAAGAATAAGCAGAATAGTTCTTGGTCTTATGAACATGGCGGTTCGATGAACCGCGCTCATATTCATAGGCCTGAGTATGGTTTCCCTGTAAAACATTTGCGTTAGTGCGACTCAGGTGAGTCCTCTATCTGTATGAAGTCTTTGGACCGTATGAAGCCTATGGTTTGGGGTTTGTCTTCTTCACCTGTGGTGTCATGATGACATTCACAGGAAGATTTTTCAAACACTTTTTCGGCACCCAGATCTTCTTCATAGGCAGTCCATTCCTGTAGTTAGTACCAATGTACCTGGCAAACACTTCACCATTCTGATTCTTAAACAGTTTATAGTTTGCATCAAAGGATTCATCAATGACAATGGGGTTAGCACAAGTGAAGCCAGATAGATTGGATGGATCTGTTGAAGGTTCCTTTGCAGCAACCCATGTGGTTTTGGGGTACTGCTCATGTTTCTAGTAAGAGCCATCGGCATTCATTTTCCTTATGAACCCAACACCCTCTTTCCTCGGGTTTCGGTTCAAGATCTGCCTTTTGAGGACATCACATAGTGTCTGATGCCCTTTAATACTTTTGTACATCCCTGTTTCAAGCAATGTCTTCAACCTAGCATTCTCATCAGCAATAGCAGTGGTATCCTCAGCAGAGGGGTTACTTCCCACATCAACAGTTGAAGATATTGCAACAGTAGCAGCAGTAGAACATTCAGTAACATAAGTAGCATTATCACGCTCAATGCATTTAAGACATGGTGGTTCAAATCCTTCCTGAGCGGAACTGACCTGTTCGGCGCGAAGTGACCCGTTTTCCTTTTGAAGATCTTCATGAGCCGCTCTCAATTTCTCAAGATCTTACTTCCTTTGAAGATAATCATAGGAAAGCTTTTCATGAGTTGTTGAGAGCGTTTCATGACGACTTTCAAGTTCCTCATACTTAACGTGAAGATTTTTTATGTCTTCAATTAAGGACTCAGATCGAGTCATTTTAGCGCCTAACAGATCATCACTTTTGTCTAACAGTTTTTGAATATGTTCCATAGCTTTCTGTTGTTCAGTTGCAATTTTAGCAAGTGTTTTGTAGCTGGGTCTTGAACCACAATCAGAGTCATCTTCACTATATGTTTGATAGTGAGTAGTGCGTGTGTTTACCTTGACACCGCGTGCCATGAAGCAGTAGGTAGGAGCGAAGTAGTCCTTGTCAATTGCATCGGTGTCGGTGATGAAGTCATTGTCTTCAGTGTTGAAGATGGACTTGGCAACGTATGCTGTAGCCAGACTTGCAACGCCAGAATCGGACTCCTCCTCAGACTCCACCTCCGCCTCCTCAGAAGCGGACTCCTACTCTGAATTCATTTCCTTGCCAACAAACGCACGTGCCTTGCCAGATGAGCTCTTCTTGTGTGATGAAGACTTTGAGGAAGACTTGGAAGAAGACTTTGAGTATTTCTTCTTCTTCTTGTCGTCAGAGTCATATTCCTTGCTCTTCTTCTTCTTTTTGTTCTCATTATCCCACTGCGGACACTCAGAGATGAAGTGGCCAGGTTTCTTGCACTTGTGACATGTTTTCTTCTTGTAGTCATGAGCAGAAACTTCATCATTCCTTGAGCTTGATCGTGAAGACTTTCTGAAAACTTTCTTCTTGGTGAATTTTTGGAACTTCTTCACAAGCATAGCAAGTTCCTTTCCAATGTCTTCAGGATCATCAGAACTGCTGTCAGATTCTTCTTCTGATGAGGAGACAGCTTTTGCCTTCAAGGCACGAGTTCGCCCATAGTTTGGACCGTAGATATCTCTTTTCTCAGAAAGCTGAAACTCATGTGTGTTGAGCCTCTCAAGTATGTCAGACGGATCGAGTGTCTTGAAATCAGGACGTTCTTGAATCATCAGGGCTAGGGTGTCAAACGAACTGTCAAGTGATCTCAGTAGTGTCTTGACGACTTCATGCTTGGTGATCTCAGTAGCGCCAAGGGCTTGAAGCTCATTTGTGATGTCAGTGAGTCGATCAAACATGAGCTGGACATTCTCATTGTCATTTCTCTTGAAGCGGTTGAAGAGGTTGCGAAGAACACTGATTCTCTGATCTCTCTGGGTTGAGACGTCTTGGTTGACCTTGGAGAGCCAGTCCCAGACTAGCTTAAATGTTTCCAAAACACTCACGCGGCCATACTATCCTTTGGTCAAATGACCACAGATGATATTCTTGGCAGTACAGTCCAGTTGAACGAACTTCTTGACGTCAGCAGCAGTGACACCTCTCCAGCCTTGGGAACGCCGTTCTTGACGACATACCATAGGTCGACGTCAATGGCTTCAAGATGCATGCGCATCTTATTCTTCCAGTAGGGATATTCAGTTCCATCGAAGACGGGGCACGCAGCGGAGACTTTAATTATCCCTGCAGTCGACATAACTAAAACTCCAGGTGGTTAAACCGAATCACACAGAACAAAGGAGTACCTTACTCTGATACCAATTAAAAGTGCGTTATATCAACTAGAGGGTGGATGAATAGGTGATTTTTATGAAAGTCTTCAAAACGTGGAAGTTTCGAAGACAAACGATAGAAATAAACCTATGACCATGCAGCGGAAGGTAGATTACACTAGGCAAACTATAGTCAAGTATTCAATGAAGTGAAAGCATAATGACTAATAGCAGCTAGGTAGTAAGGATCGGGTAGGAAGATATTATGAATCCAAAAAGAACACGCAGTCACTCAGTGAAGACAAAAGATAGTGCAATCATACAATGACTTCACAAGGAACAACAGTAAGTAAAGGGAAGGGAAGGATGAAACCAGTGACTCATTGAAGACAATGATTTGTTAGACCAGTTCCAGTTGCTATGACAACTGTACGTCTGGTTAGGGCGGCTAGGTATTTAAACCTGAGGACACACAGTCCCGGACACCCAGTCCTGAACACGCAGCTCAGGACACCCAATCCTCACTGTATTCCCCTTGAGCTAAAGTCACACAGACCTCGCCCAATCACTCTGGTAAGTCTTCAAGGTAAACTCCCAAACCTTCACAGACTTCGTTCACCGGCGATCCACAATGTCTCTTGGATGCTCAGAACGCGACGCCTAACCGGCTGGAGGATTCACAGTCCTCAGGTGTAATAAGTCTTCAGATCACACCGACAAGAAGACTTAAGTAATGCCTAACACTCTTTGGCTCTAGGTGGTTACGGCTTTATCCTCGCAAGGAATTCTCTCTCAAAGGCTTCGAGGTGGGTTGCTCTCAAACGACAAAAGCCGTACTCTAACTCTGAGCAGTCAATCGTTTATGGTTGTAGGGGGTGGGCTATTTATAGCCACTAGGCAACCCAACCTGATTTGTTCAAAATGACCCTGGGTCATTAAGGAACTGACACGTGTTCCAACGGTCAGATTTCAAACACACACGGCAACTTTACTTGGGCTACAAGCAAAGCTGACTTGTCCGACTCTGGACAAGATTCGATCTCATAGTCTTCACTCGAAGACATAGGTTTTGGTTAAGCATCACTTCAGTCATTCTGACTGGTTCACTTGGACCCCACTTAACAGTACGGTGGTTCCTATGACTCAACAAAGAAGAAAAAGAACTACGAAAGATCTAAGTCTTCGAACTCCATAGGCTTCATGCGATGTCTTCTCTTGTCATAGTCTTTAATAAGAATATCTTCATATACCACCTTTGACATCAATGTCTTCATACATTTTTCGGGGTCATCTCTGATAGGAAAACCGAATCAATGAGGGACTTCTACCTGTGTTATCCTGCAATTCTCACAAACACATTAGTCCCTCAACTAGGTTTGTCGTCAATACTACAAAACCAACTAGGGGTGGCACTAGATGCACTTACAATCTGCCTCCGGCACAACCACAGTAGCCACACCGAAGAATAGAATGACGGATCACCTCCTCACCTGAGCTCGACGCGGCTCCATTGCTGATATGCAGCTTTGCGGACCTTCAAGGTGTCTCCCCAAAAGTGAAGCCATTGTTGTTGAACGAATCAGACCAGAGCAACACCGGGACATGCCATCAAACTCCATATCTGACACCCCACCACGAATAAGACACCGAAGGAGGAGACTGCACCTGCCATCCATCAACCACGAACCCAGCACACCTTCTGTCTCTCAGATGTCGTCGATGCAGGGCACAATCTGCATCCGCTCCTGGACTACCTCCCAAACTCCGCGTCGACGCTGGAGCAGACGTTGTTGCAATGAAGGAGACCGAGGACACATGTCCACCACAAGGATGCCGCCACCGCCACACCATGCTTGCTTGAACAGACTGGATTCCAAATGCATCCCCAACGATAAGACCAGTCGTCTCATCGAAGTAGGATCTAAAGAAATTTTATTCAGCGTCAACATCGCCGTCGCCGAAGCCAAGGTAATGAACCACCTAAAAAACTCAGCTACTTTGGCCTAAATTCTATCCACACACACGTGGATCCGACGACCCCCTCACCGCCAATGACCGAGGTCGTCGACGGAGAACGGGCGGTGGAGCGTGAGTCCCTGGCGGCGGAAAGCTAGATACAACAAAAGTAGCTTGCCTAGCGTGACATGGACCAAAATAAACTACAGCGAAGGTACGGTACGTACAACGGATTAAACACACGTGACATGGACCAAAATAAGAGGATCGGAAGCGTCATATGAACGCGACGCGGCGTAATCTCTGCGTCCTACACGCGCGCGTCACCTTCCCTACAAAACCCAAACCCCAGGCCGCCACCGACGACAGACCCACCATGGAGCTCGCGGAGGCCGTCCGGTCCGAGACGGCCTTCGGGATGCGCGTGCTCCAGCACCTTGCGGCCGAGCCCGACGCCGGCGGCAAGAACCTGGCCGTGTCCCGCTCTCCATCCACGCCCCGCCGGCGGCCGCGCCCACGCGCTGCTCGCGTCGCACGTGTTCACCGCCAGCAGCGACCGCGACGGCGGGCCGAAGGTGCAGTTCGCCAACGCCGTCTGGATCGACGCCGCGGCAGCGCCCCTCAAGGCCGACTACGCCCGCGTCGTCGCCCAGCACTACCGCGCCCAAGCTCGCCAGGCATCCTTCACGACCATGGTAAGTCACCTTCCCTCTGGCTTCTTGGACTCATGCATGCACGGATGCTTATGTGCTCGTCTGAGTTTCTTGATCGATCTTTTTTCCAGCCGGAGGAAGCGAGGCGCGAGATCAACGAGTGGTTCGAGGCGGCGACGGCGGGCCGGATCAAGGAATTCCTGCCTCAGGGCTCCGTGGGGTACGACACGGCGGCCATCCTCGGGAACGCGCTCTACTTCAAGCGCGTCTGGGAGAGCACGTTCGACGCCCGGCTCACGCGGCACGACGCCTTCTACCTTCAGCCCGCCAGCGATGATGGCCAAGTACGCGTGCCGTTCATGTCGAGCGGCGAGCGGCAGTACATCGCCTGCCGCCCCGACTACAAGGTCCTTAAACTCCTCTACGCGTGCGGCAGCGGCGAGCACCGGCGGCAGTTCGCCATGCACATCTACCTCCCGAACGAGCGCCACGGGCTGCCGGCCATGCTGCACAGGCTGGCCTCCAGCCCGGAGCAGCTCGAGGCGGACTCAATGGCGCTGACGAGCACCGTCGCCGTGGGCGCATTCAAGGTGCCAAAGTTCACCATATCGTACAAGACGGAGGCGAGCCTCGGGCTGCGCCTGGCGTTCAGCACCGCCACGGACTTCTCGGAGTTGCTGGATTTGGAACACATGAAGCCGCCGACGCTGCCGCTCTACGTGTCGCCGCAAGTCTATCACGAGTCCTTCGTGGAGGTGAAGGAAGAAGGGACCGAAGCGGCCGCGGCGACAGCAATGGTTGGTATCTTTGGTAGTTGTTCGGCGGGTTGGAGCAGGCCGGTCGACTACGTGGACTTCGTCGCCGACCACCCCTTCATGTTCTTGATCAAGGAGGAGCTCACCGGCGAAGACCACCGGCGTCGTGGTCTTCGCCGGCCAAGTTGTCAATCCTTCGCTCTAGATTGTTGCTTGTTCGCAGTCATAGATATGTTTTGCATGTTCTAGATGGTAAATTTCTGGAGCACTAGTGCCATTGGAATAATGTGTTTGAAAGATTTGGGGATTTGTAGTAGTATTACACAATGTATCAGACCTGACCGTTATAAGGGTTTAATACCATTCAACAGAGATGAATCATAGGAATCATACATCTATATTTTTCAAATGTAAGCTACATTCTCTCGATAATCCATCCACTCACTACTAACCAAATGATAAAGAAGACATCTAGGTTCTCCTTGCAGAGTAGAATATGATATCCGATTGTCCTAAAAAGAAGTACATGCTACATTGCAGGTGAACACCAAAGAAACATGCATCAAACAGATGTCACAGAAAAGAGCATGTCCAATCTCTTGAGTTACGATCATCCGTCAATCATGCACGTCTATGGGAGCCAATAGATGTGTCATTTGGATCCAGGTAGAGGTTAATAAAGTGGTACTTTGAGCTAATCTTTACGTCTTGCCACAAATAGTTTGCCCATATCTTCAGTAACAACGTTACTCCTGGCAAAACCAAAAGGGAAAACATTCTTCAGGGGCACCAAATGCTGAAATATATAACACGGAAGAAGTTTTCTTGGCATAATTGGCAGAACACTAGCCTTAGTTCACTTGAAACAAGAATTGCATGTCGCAACAACGTTTTAAGTAGATGAAAACAGGACTAACCTTCCACTAAGCTGTGGTGGAACTAATGTGCTCGCAGCAGCATTCCTGGCACCACGAGATTGTGCTGACTGGGCCCTTGGGAATTTACTACGGGGATCTTGAATAGCTGATCCATTTGATTCTCTTTTCCTTGATGAACTTCCCACCATACCAGCAGAACCTCTGTTGGGGAGAGAGGGGGAATCAAAAAGATCTGCAATGTCTGGTAGGTCAAATGATGGTGCGGGCAGGGAGACATTCCTGGACAATAAAAAAACAGAATATCAGCTTAAGAACTCAGATAGCATGGGCAGAACCTACAAAGGGAGGCCAATGAAATATATGCAAGTCAATTAATATGAGATACAGCAAGGAGATACAAATACATTTTGCATCCACATCAGCTGGAAACAAATTCAGTTTCACCACATGGATTAATATGAGATACAGCAAGGAGATACAAATATTTTTTCTGAATCAAGTACGGGTGTGTGATGGCATAGATCAAAGGAATTAAGAGGAAAATTAAGCCAAACAGCCTGCCTAAACGAATCCTGCAAGGTTATAATTAGCAAACTATGCATACACATTCAAACAGAGAAAGAATTGTACATACACGGAAACGACCCGCGCATGATACTCACAAGGGGCAACTGTGAACAAGCAACTGCAGCTTGTCAAACAATAAATCATTGGTTGAGAAATTCAATTATATTAAATTGTAAGAAGAGCCCTTCAATTGTGAGGGAAGCACACCCAAATTCATCTACGGATGCTACCCTATAAGCACATTTAGTTCAGGGCTGCTCAATATCCAACAAAACTATAAAACTATCAATTCAGATTCTTGAAATTTGAGAAGGACATTCTATGTATAATCATCATCCATGAGCGCTCCATGAAACATTTTCACCCTGACAAACCAACACAGGATATGCAGGTTTTCCTGCATACCAGGCAGGGAATCTGTCATAACAGGAACCCAACAAGCCACAGAAACAATTTTTTGGTATCATATATCAGTAGTTCAGCATAGGAGTTGCAATCTTTTATAACGTCACAGGACGCTCCTCTGGGTTGTGAAGCTACAAGATCCCCACCAGTAAGGAACAACTGAACACAGCATGAGCGTGCCTCCTCTCCTTTGAGATAAAACCTCCATCAGCAGATACAAACTGGTTACAGCCCTGACTTGAGCTGCCGGATGGTTCGCTACGGTGGCCTGGTGATTTGGTACCAGGTAGCTGTAGCTCTAGCACATCCACAGGCCACCCACGACATCAGTTAGTCAAATCTAAGTCCAAATCCAGCAGGCGCAATCACGGCCTCCGGTAAGCAATGCCCAAATCGACAACCCCCCATCGATCCCCATCACTGCAATCGAAACCCTAGAGAGAGAGGCGGCACGGGGGGCTTACTGGCTGGGGGCGGGCGGCGGCGCGGATGGCCGGGGCGCGGCGCGCACCGACGGCGAGGGCGACGGAGGCCTCGGCTGCGGCCCGACGGTGGGGGCGGGGCGGGGAGGAGGGGCCGGGGCGGGGGCGGGGGCGGCGGCGGCGGCGGGAGGGTCGCCGGCTTCGTCCTCGTCGGAGGAGGCGTCGTAGGCGACCAGCGACATCGGGTCCGGGTCCGGGTGCGGCTCGGTCGGTTGAGCCGGGTACTGGATAACGGTGGTGCGGTCGTTCGGGCTGGTGGGCTGGTTACATGGACGGACCGGTGCTCTTTCGGTCCGGTTTCCTCGTGGGCCGGTGCGCTGAGCTCGTGGGATCGAGCCCGGATGTTGTGATTCGAGTAAACTCGCACGTACCACTTCTAAAAAAAAAGAGAGAAGAGCAGAGTGCAAAAGTACTCTTTCCGTCCCGAGCTCAAATGAGGTCAGGATAAACAGTAAAACAAAGAAAATAACTAAAAAATGTTTTGGGTGGTTGTCAAATTTCAATGTGAAATGACATTTGTAGAAGCCGTGAAGTAAAAAACAAAATCTTCACTCCAAAATGCTTTTGGAAATGACATTTCTGCAGCATCGACTTTTTTGCCATGGCTTCTACCAATGTCATTTCACAATGAAACTTTGCAAGCATTGACAACATTAGACTTATACATTGTTTGCTAAAAAAAATTGACTTTTTTTATGATTTTACTGTTCATCCAAGCTCATACGAGCTGGAGCTAAGAAACTCCATGTCCAGCAGAGTGCTACCTCACAATAAACGCGTCTTGGTCATGTTATTTTCACTCATAATCCAAGGGGAACCAACAGAGTGGCTCATCCCCTCCAAGTTTAGGCCCAGCTCTCTCAGGGAAGCTATCGTAACTCGCGAGTGTCACCGTGGCTGTTGTGTTTCCCCCCTTGGTGTGTGCTTTGTAACATCGATTTTTCCTGGTTGGTTCGTGGAGGGAGCCAACTCCCTAGGACGAAAAGTAGTGTTCTTGTGATCAAGTGATCACAGCAGTGGGGCGACAACATGCAAAAAAAAACAGTTTGTCTAATTCACATCTAGATGTTTTTTAAGGATGTCACATCTAATCTCCCACAAATAAGGTAGCAACAAGGAACAAAAAAAAGTTGTGACAAAAAACAAACAGACCACAAACATAGTGGACATCATGTTAGATGTTACATAACTATGTCACATCTAGATGTGTCCTAGACAGACCCAAAAAAAACTATAGAAAAAAATTGCCTAGAACTTGTGAATCTGGCATTTCTTTGCAAGCTGCACACGCACGATGCATGTCATGGCTTGGCGTGGCAATAAAGATGTGAAGGAGCTTAGCATGCATGATCCATCTCCACATCTATCTATATAAGCCAAGGCTTCTCGACGATTGATTCAGAGTTGAGTACCTCTTGGCTAGAAAAGAAAAGCACTTGAGATTTTCATTTAGTTGGCTCATTGGGATATTAAAGGAAACCAAAAGCATGGCGAACTGATCTCGTCTTCGCCGTGGCCCAGCATCCGCCGGATCATTCTTGCCGGGGGAGTATGTTTTGCTGGACCCGGCCTGGGTCCAATGAAATTGTTAGGGTTAATTAACTAGTGTTACTTCTTGCAAAAAATAACTAGTGTTAATTAGTGGGTTAATCCCCGCTTAATAGGAACCATATGACAATTGCCTCTTTGGGACAATGGTGATGATTGCTCATCACGCCTTTCCAAACGCTTCTGTTCCCATGTATATAAATATCAACATCATCAATAAAGACTGATAGTTCACTTTACATCTTTGTTACTTTGTATTAGTTGTTCTCTGTCGATCTCTTCTTTAAACAGAAATGATGCTCTGAAAACTTTTAGTAAACTCTAGCTATGGCTTTAATTATATGTGAGTGCCAGGTTGCCATTAATTAGTGTACGTCCATGAATTACACCGATTCTTCGTAGTTAAGTACGGTTCTAGAGCATAGCACGCTAGCTAGCTCCATGGATCACTCTTCCGCTGCAGCTTGAGGAGCTCACTCTGGCCATCAAACATCAGACGAGGCTCCTCTGACATACTGCAGGAAGTAGTTGGCTCACTGACATGTGGGCCCAGAAGCAGGTTGGCCCACTTGTCAGTGAGCCAACTGCACCCTACATTCCTTTTCAGCTGCCATGTGTATGTTTCAAATATAGAAAATATAGAATGCCAAATATCTCTATTGTGTTGTATTGATCTGGCACTTATATGGGATATATATAGGAGTACAATGTGAAGGAAAAAAAACTTGAAGTAGATGGCAAGTCGTACATGTTTAAACCTATTCTATCTCTAACTCTTCTATATCTTAAGCACAATTATACTTCTAACATCGAATACACTGATGGTGCTGCAACAGAAATCAACTAATACTACTATAGTACTAACGTAACCCGACAACTGCATTCAATTCCATGACGATCTAGCTTCAGATGCAAACATACATACGTGCATACATGACAACAAAAATGCATACATGTATCTTTTTCTGAGAGATTAACATGTCCAAGTCTTTCATGATTATCATGAGTGAGTAATTAATACATGTGCCCCTATGCCTAAGTTGCCAATGACGTGTCAAACCTCTGCTTTTTCTCTGAGGGGTTGTGCTGCTGATACTGATTTGCTTGTCATTCATGTATATTCAGTCCTCTTCCACCTTAACAGCCAATTGTAATGTAGCCTTAACTAGTGAGCTCCGTCTCAGCTCTGGATAGATGAAGTCTGCCACTATACCCTCACCATCACAAATCATGTCTTGCAGCTACTCCTGTTAATGAGCTGACTACAAAGATTCAGCCATGTTATAAGCTCCTCCTAATAGTGACCTGACTTCGAAGATCCAGTCATAAGTTGCAGAACTGTTCTGTAATTTGGAGTACTATGGTGGTCTTAGAATAATTTGTGATTGCCAGGGTAATGATGATGCTTTTCTTGAGATAGAGAAAAATGAAACAAGTTTGTGAGGATGATACCATGCTGCTACTTACAATATTTCAGTGTTTTTTAGACTTTTGTTACCTAGCAGCTTCTGAAGGTTCAAACGGAAACTCTTAGTTACCATGTTTGTCTGTTTGATCATACTATGGTATCTGTTGATCTTAGAACAACCAGAGAATGTGACGCTATTTGGAAACAACAGTGGTGGCGTTATTCGGGATCATTTTGTTAAACATCATATCACGCTGGATGCCATCGGCCGGTACTAGGAGAAGATTACGCATATGCCAAGGATAGAATAGGTAGTTGGGTAGTTTAAACATCTATCTCAATTGTATCTATCTCCTTCTCCAGGTATTCTCCCTAGACTATCTCTCTGTAAACAAACTCTTGTATTGATCGCTCTAGGGTGGCTGCGCCCCCTCTTTATAAGAATGAAGCACGTCCCTCCCTCGAGGTAAGACGTTTTCCGCTATCGCACACATTTCACACATCAACTGTGTTAATTAGTTAGGGTGGGTTATAAACTTTGAGCCTGAATTGCTTGTTGAAGAACACTGTCATAAGTTTGTGAATTCTGAAGTCTCAGAAGCACTCTTGGAAGCTACTGCTCCATACAAATATGTTGTGACTTATCTCACAGTAGTCTTTTTTTGGCTTCTCAGTTCCTGTTCTGCCCACATGGACAGATTAAGTTATTTTTCTGGCTTCAGTTAGTACAGTAACACCTAAGCATCCCAATTGTAGCTGCAGTGTATAAATGATGCTACCACAACAAAGGAATGTCGACGAGGACAGCAATTTTTAGAAAAGGAAGTGCTTTCTGTTCTTTCACCAAGTGCAGCGGGAGAGAGCCTGCAGCGCGGAGGAGATCCACCAGCACCTCACCGCCCACGCGGTCAAGACGCCGTCCATCCACCCCCCGCAAACGTCACCAGCCGAGGGCGCCGTCGCCATGCCTAACAGGGCTGACACCTCAAGTCCAGGTTCCTCCACGATGGCCGAAGTGGCGAGATCCGCCACGAGCGACGAGATCCGGCACTGCGCGGCCGACGCCATCGCCCAAGCCCGCCGTCCACCGATCCCGCCGCCGCCCGGAGCCCGCACGCTGCCGGGAGTCCCACACCCATGGATCTGGGCGACCGTGCACCGCTGCGAGCCCGCCGCCTCTGGGATCCGCCACACCGCCGGGAGTGCCGCACCCCGCAGATCAGGACGCCCGCGCCACCACGGATCTGGGAGAGGGAGGAGAGACCCTTCGCCGCCGCCGTCGCACGCACGAGCTTTGCCCGACGCCGACCATCGGCAGCGGCGGAGGGGGAGGAGGGCGCTGGAGGGTTACTAGGCAGAGGCGGCTGAGGCCTCTCGAGCCGCCCGCGGGGGAGGCGACACGAGAGGCAGCAAGATAGGTTGGCTCCTAAAAAGCCAATTGTGATTTTTTCAATAAAGGGCGCTTTTATTATCTCGAAATGTAGCATCAAGCGGATACAAAACATTATGAGTAACACCCGGCCTCTGCATAACTAGGATGCACACAGCCCAACACGGAAAGTCTGACAAAATGAATGGAAAAAACGATAAATCGGCGACAGTAGAGTCCTATAGACCGACACTATGCCTATGTCACAATGGATGGTGGACCGATCCGGAGATTATGCTGCCACCCATGTTGGGTAAAAACCACCGTAGCCACCTGCTCCAACCGCGTACACACCGCCTTGAACAGCGGTTGGTACTCCACTCGTTGTAGCGTAGACCACGTACGAAGCGAGTGCGTACAACGGAAAATAACCTGCAAAGGAGAAGCATTTTTATCATTGAAAACCAAATCATTTCTACATAGCCAAAGCGACCATAGTAAGGTGTATGCTCCCACCTGTATTAGCGTTTTGAATCTATTTGGAATACCGTCCAACCAGTGACCAAAAATATTGGCGACACTTGTGGGCGGATATAAATTTGACGCTATTTGGATGATTGACCATGTAGTACGTGCAAAGTTGCATTGGAAAAAGAGGTGTTTGATTGTCTCTTCATGAGTACAAAAACAACACTTCTTACTCCCAGGCCAGTTGCATCGTGCGAGGTTGTCTTTGGTTAGAACAACTCCCCTACGAAGATACCACATGAAGATTTTAACTTTTAGTGGAATCTTCGACTTCCAGATTTTCTTATTGTTACTCACTGGTACCTCAGAATGCATGAGTGCACGGTACATAGAGTCTACTGTGAATGACCCTGATGTAGTAAGGTTCCAGTGAAACACATCCCGGCCTTGTCTAATATTAATCGAATCCAGACGGGATAAAAGATTGTGCCATGACATAAGTCGGGGGCCAATCAAATCCCGCCTAAACAAAATATTGGGTGGGGATGAACTGAGCACTTGTGCAATAGTATTATTCTTTTCGCGAGCAATGTTGTACAAGGCTGGATATTGTTCTCGAAGACTAGCATTGCCTAGCCACATGTCTTCCCAGAAACGAACCTCCGACCCGTCCCTTATCGCAAAAGACCCAAAGCGAAAGAAATGTTTCTTTGCCGCCATTAGGCCAGCCCAAAAGTGCGAGTCGCCGGGTGTCCAATATGCCTGAGACACTGCCTTTTGGCCTAGATACTTGTTGCGCAGCATGGTTTGCCAAACACCATCCCCAGTAAGAAGTTTGAACAACCATTTACTAAGTAGGGCCTCATTCTTGATTTGCAAGTCATGAATTCCAAGGCCACCTTGGTCTTTCGGCCTACAAACCACACTCCATTTGGCCAATTGTAATGTAGCCTTAACAAGCGAGCTCCGTCTCAGCTCTGGGATAAATGAACTCTGCCACTATACCCTCACCATCCCAAATCATGTTTTGCAGCTACTCCTGATAATGAGCTGACTACAAAGATCCAGTCATGTTATAAGCTCCTCCTAATAGTGACCTGACTTCGAAGATCCAGTCATAAGTTGCAGAACTGTTCTGTAATTTGGAGTACTATGATGGTCTTAGAATTATTTGTGATTGCCAGGGACATGATGATGCTTTTCTTGAGATAGAGAAAAATGGAACAAGTTTGTGAGGATGATACTTACTCTATTCCAGTGTTTTAGACTTTTGTCACCTAGCAGCTTCTGAGGGTTCAAACGGAAACTCTAAGTTACCATGTTTGATCATACTGTGGAATCTCTTGATCTCAGAACAGCCAGAGAATGTGACGCTATCTGGAAAGAACAGTGGTGGCGTTATTTGGGATCATTTCACACATCAGCCGTGTTAATTAGTTAGGGTGGGTTATAAACTTTGAGCCTGAATTGCTCCATACAAATATGACTTATCTCACACAGTAGCCTTTTTCTGGCTTCTCAGTTCCTATTCTGCCCACATGGAGAGATTAAGTTCTTTTTCTGGCTTCAGTTAGTACAGTAACAGCTAAGGATCCCAATTGTAGCTGCAGTGTATAAATGATGCTACCACAACAAAGGAATGTAGTAATACAGCGGTTGGTGTTTTTGCACTGCCTATTCGCTCAAATACATCAGTTTTGAAGTGATGCCATTACTGCAAAAAAATAAATGTCACATACCTCTAGATGTCAGCTGCGATACTGTATAGACTTCAGTACTGTTTTGCGTCGTGAGATGCGCCAGAGCAAACAGAAGAGGAGTAAAATCAGATCGAATGAAGAACAGAGGAGTCTGCACTCTGCAGGGCTTGTGTTGGATCTGATGCTCTTATCTTGGGGCAGGATTTCCGAAGACGTATGCTATCGTCCCTCTCTGATTGGCATTGGTAAGCTGCACCTTGATCACCTCGGAATCTCCCAAAAAGTTGTGGCTCAAGAACAGCCAGGCGAAGGTGATAAGCTCCCCTCCTCTGGCCAAGTGCGCCGCGTGCAGCTCCGGCCGGGACTTGGTGGCCGCATAGATGAGCAGCTTGGTCCATATGTCTACCAACTCCTGCAGTGTTTCCATGCTTGGCTCGATGTTGAAGAAACCTTCAGAATCCTGCTGCTCATCTATAAGATGTGGAAACAAGTGTGCCATTTTCTCCAGCGTATATAAGGCGCTGTCATTGAGCGGCAACAGCGAAGGGTGGGTAACCAAAAGGTATGCCATGTAGTTGGATAGTTTCGGGCATACTTCCACCAAGACACTGCAGCTGGTACCTGTGTCTGTCTCCATGTCCGAAGGAGGATATTTTCTCAAGTGTGCCTCTGTGATGAAATGCACTAAAGCAACCTTCCCA
Source organism: Triticum dicoccoides (assembly GCF_002162155.2). Classification (NCBI taxonomy): domain Eukaryota; kingdom Viridiplantae; phylum Streptophyta; class Magnoliopsida; order Poales; family Poaceae; genus Triticum; species Triticum dicoccoides. Next base: position 711,568,339 of record NC_041384.1, read on the forward strand.
CCAAAATCTTCACGAATATCTTGCAGCTCTTGCACTATGCCGCCAAGTTTTGGCCACTGCCGGGGATCTCTGTTGATTTCAGCATCGAAGTCGGTAATTCCCTTCACAACACACTCCATCGTCTCGTTATCTGCCTCCACGTGCTCGGTGTCTAGTAACCTGCTCATCCAGAACAACATTTTATCCTCTTTGATACCAACCAAATTCACCAAGCTTTTGATCACTGTGGTCATTGCTCGTCGACTGTATGACCTTGGCTGGTCGCTGCCTGCATCCAACCACCTGTAGTAGTTGTACTGCCCAATTGAATTTAGATATGGCTTCCTCTCTGGCCATCCAATGCCACTGCACAGGAGAAACCAGGACAACTTTGCAAGCGTGCCGCACCTTCGCATCTTCAACCACGCCCAGGACCATGGTGACATTATCAAAATAAACATGGCACATACTTCCAACAAAAAGCATCCTACGAAGAGCGACCAGGTGATTGCAATGTCGGCTCTATTGTACCTCCGTTTGTCGCTCGTGAGGAAGAGCACCAAGGCAACCAGAACAGACACCTGAGAGATGCATCGCAATATGATGCCACTCCTTGTTCTGAGCACACAGGACTTAGTATACAGATCATCGTACATCATGCCAAGCTCGAGCCTCATCCGCTTCACCCAATTGCTTGGGGTTTGTTGGATAACGTTACCGCTATCACCTGATCGTGCTGTAAAGATTCGAAAGACACGTGGCATACGATGCAGGACAGCGCAAACAATGTGAGAATAGGGATCCTCGGCAACCTCTCCCGGCACCTGTTGCTTGTACTGTTGTCCAGTGGAACCCTGGAGGGTTTCAAAGCTCCCACACTTGAGAGACCATACCCTTTCTCCATACTTGATAATTCCAGCAGCAAACACAAAGACATCCGAAACTAGAAGCTCCACGCCGTGTTTGTCAATGGACTTCCAGAAAACATATAAAGCTAGGACAACTTGCATAAACAGAGTCAGTAAATGTCTCAACCACAACTTGTTGTCCTCCATGGCGAGAGCAGTAATGGTGTCCTGCCCACCAAGATGGATGAGAAGAAATGGTGCCCAGAAGAAAGATAGTCCGGTAGTGGCATCCTCATGGCGCGAGAGGTAGCCCAGGGTGTAAACCGCCACTAAGTCCGCGCCCAGATAAGCTATCCAAGTGAAGAACCTGAGAAACGAGTTGGTGCTACGCCGGCGAAGGCTGCCAGCGAAGAAGAGGAACATTTGCAGCATGAAGCTAAGGAGCACAAGCACCTGGATTTCCCACTCGTAATATAGTTTCATGATACTCCCCATCTAGATTTCCAGTGGACCTGTTGGACAGAACAGTTTCATCACATTTTACTTTTTGCTGAAGCAATCAGGAGCTTCAAGGAGGAAAATCTCGGCTTGGTCGAACCAGACCAGGGGAAACGACCAACCCGAGGGCAAAATGGTCCTAAAACAAATGACGTGTGGGCCCGGACATGGAAAAGGAGGAAAAACGTTTCTTGCTGCAAGAGCAAGAGCAAGAGCAAGAGGGAAGAGGTTGTTGCTCTGTCTTGGGCATGGTCGTCGGGCCGTCGCCCACGTCGGAGATGGCCACAGCCGAGATTCTCGACGCGCTTGTTCCTCTAGCCGTTCTAAAAAAAAGTAATAACTTGCTCCTCTGACCAAAAGCAGAAGCAGAGTGGATCTTGGGGAGGAGCAGAAGAAATGATGAGTCGGGCGAGGCCTAACCTGAAGAGCGGATCGGTCCGGCTGGAGCTCAATGGCGGCGGCCACTGGTCCGGGTCTGGTGGGCGGCGAGTGCGGAACGGGGAGCTCAAGCTGGCTGTCTCTTCCAGGAAGCCAGATCTAGTCCGGAGGGGGGAGGCAGACTGGACCGTATTCTCACAGTGTATGCGTCTTACAAAAGCGGAAATTGATTTTCAAGCCTGGGACCGGTTGGAGCCGCCCCTTTGCTTTGCTTTGTTTTGGACACATGGAGCCGGCCTAGAATGGTCCAGCAACAACTAGCCTCATATTTTATCTTAAAATAGGTTTTCGCCCGCTTTATAAATAAAGCAACAAACCAAATTACATGGTCGAACGATGCAATATGGTGGGGAGACCCCTTAGAGCAACTCCAATGGGGCGACCCATTTCGTCCGCCCGCGTCCGCGGGCGATCCATTCCCAGTCCAATTTTAAGCTGGATTTGCATCGCCGCAGACACGAGACGGACGGGCGCGCGCCTACTCCTCTCCCCGGGTCCGTCGGTCGGTGACAGTCACCACCATTTCCCTCCATTTTTCCCAAAAACACTCCCGCCCGCGCGCGCTCTCGCCCCCCAGCTAGCCATGGAGGACGCCATCGACCTCGACCTCGACGCCGCCACCTGCCTCGTCTCCCTCGCCTCGTCCGGTGCCGTCACCCCCTCCGGGAAAGGCAAGCCTCGTGCCCCACGCAAGACCGCCGCCGCGACCAAGCCGAAGAAGGCGCTGACACCTGAACAGCGGGGAAGGGAGTCGGCCAAGAGGAAGGGCCGGAGACACGCCGCGGACGCGAGGGATGAGGTCGCCACGCAGCAGGACTTCACCAACGCCTGCGTCGCAACGGCAACGAGGGAGGCGCTCTACATGCTAGGGGTAGACCCTAGCCAGCACATCCTCATCCAAGCCGTTGTCGCCGCCGCCAGAACCGCCTCGTCGGCGTTTCCTCGGATGGTGCTGCCGGACTCACCCCGCGCGTCGGCTTGCAACCCGGTCCCCGGCTTCCACGTCTACCCGTAGGCCTCCCGCATCTCCAGGGAGTGCTCACCTGACATGAGCGTGGTCGCGTCTTCCACGCCCGCACCCGCGCCCATCGACCTCAACGCCACCCCGATGGTCGGTGGCACGTTGTCGGTGTCAAAACCGGCGGATCTCGGGTAGGGGGTCCCGAACTGTGCGTCTAGGCCGGATGGTAACAGGAGGCAAGGAACACGATGTTTTACCCAGGTTCGGGCCCTCTTGATGGAGGTAAAACCCTACTTCCTGCTTGATTAATATTGATGATATGGGTAGTACAAGAGTAGATCTACCACGAGATCAAGGAGGCTAAACCCTAGAAGCTAGCCTACGGTATGATTGTTGTATGATAAAGTTGTCCTATGGATTAAAACCCTTCGGTTTATATAGACATCGGAGAGGGTTAGGGTTACACAGAGTCGGTTACAATGGTAGGAGATCTTGAATATCCGCATCGCCAAGCTTGCCTTCCACGCCAAGGAAAGTCCCATCCGAACACGGGACGAAGTCTTCAACCTTGTGTCTTCATAGTCCTGGACTCCGGCTGAAGGTATAGTCTGGCTACCCGAACACCCCCTAATCCAGGACTCCCTCAGTAGCCCCTGAACCAGGCTTCAATGACGACGAGTCCGGCGCGTAGATTGTCTTCGGCATTGCAAGGCGGGTTCCTCCTCCAAATTCTTCATAAAAGTTTGTAAACACCAAGAGTAGTGTCCGGCTCTGCAAAATAAGTTTCCACGTATTGCCACAGAGAGAATAATATTAACACAAATCTAATCTGCTGACGTATTCCGCAGCGTGACATCACACTACGGCCATGTCTTTATTCGAATCGTTTTCACTTTTCCACCTCAGCGTGTTTCGCGAGGCGGTTTCCTTGGCACATCTTGTCAAAGCAGAGATCGTGTCCCTCATTTACGGGATTCTCATCAATACGAACGTGGGTAACCCAACCGCGTCATTTATCACGGCACTTGGGAGGCAAGCGAGTTTTACTAGGCTGGTGGGGATGCATAGTCGCATCCGCTCATATAAGGGGATAAGGATCCACCTTTTTACCTACGCCTTCTTCCTCCTTTGCCTATCCATCTTCTGCGCACCCGAGCTCCAGCGCCCAAGCCCGCACTTCCTACCTCAACCTTCTCCAACAATGTCCGGAGCGGGAGGCAAGTGGATGGTCTCCTCCGTCACGGAGGGCCATGTCAAAAGGCTAAGGAAGGCCGGATACCTATCCAAAGACATCGCGCACCGGCTTCCTAAGGAGGGGCAGCTCCTCCCCACCCCAAGGCCCCATGAGAGGGTAGTATTTCTTCCCCACTTCCTCCGCGGACTGGGTTTTCCTCTCCACCCATTTGTCCGCGGGCTCATGTTCTACTATGGCCTAGATTTCCACGATCTGGCCCCGAACTTCATCCTCAATATCTCGGCGTTTATCTCGTGTGCGAGGCTTTCCTCTGCATCCACCCCCATTTTGGCCTCTGGCTCAAGACCTTCAACGTCAAGCCAAAGGTGGTGCGCGGCAACCAGGCGGAGTGCGGAGGTGCCATGGCGGGTAAAATAGCCAACGTCCTATGGCTCGAGGGCTCCTTTGTGGAGACCTTGAAGGGGTGGCAGTCAGGGTGGTTTTACATCACCGAGCCACGCAATCCGAAGTGGATCGCAGCCCCTGAATTCCGATCCGGACCCCTACGCGGCTCACGTCCTGGAAAGAGACGGGCTTGTCATGGGGCGACGAAGAAGAGGTGACCGGACTGCAAAAATGCATCCAGTACCTGGTGAACAAGCAGCTCAAGCTTGTTAACGTAGTCCAGGTCATGCTCGTCCGCCGGATCCTTCCGTGTCAAGAACGGGACTTCAATTTGTGGGAGTTCAACCCGACGCAGCACCGAACTCTGAGCAGGCTCTTCGACACGACGTACGAAGATGTCTAGAAGGGGCTAACCAAAGGCGCCGAGGCTCCCACATCCGCCTCCGAAGACCGCGGATTCCGCTCGCAGCGTCCTGCTGGCGAGGTAAAATATTTTCACCTTTTATAGGATGTTAAGTTTTCTTCATAGTTTGACTCTATGCGGGATCTAAACTCCCTCACCTTTGATAGGATTGGCAGGCGAAATCCGGACTGATTAACTGTCCGGCTCCCTTGCCCAAAGACCCAGCCCCTGCTCTCCTAGTGAAGCTGCTGGTTCCGGCACCTTATGTGGTGCCGGAGAAGAAGGCCAAGAAGAAGAAGGCCACGGGGACTCGAAAGAGTTCCCGGCATATGGTGGTGTCGGACTCGTCGTCCGATGAGTCCGAGACGCACTCCTCCCGTGAAGACGAGGAGGAGGAAGAAGAAACCTCTCCCCCTCCAGCGGGGGGAGGAAAGAAGAGGAAGGTCGCCCCAATAGGGGAGGCCGACGGGTCCACAAAGAGGAAAACCCCTCCGCCGGACTACGCCCCCGACGCCGACGAGGATGAAGAGGAGTGGCCGGACAGGGCCAACCGTCTGGCGAAATCGTAAGTGTTCAGATACCAGAGTAACTCATGATATTCCTTTTGTTGCACAGCTTTCCCTAATGTCGAATGTAATCATGCAGCCCGCCCAAGGACGGGCTCGACGAGACGTCGAGCGGCTCCCTGGATTCATCGGACGTGAATTCAGTTCCGCCCGCTGCCTCCCCCTGTGCTGCGGATGACGCCAAAGTGGCGTCGCGACAAGCTCCGGGGCAAGAGGAGGCGGTCCAGGAGGAGCCGCGAGGCGACCTCCCGGACTCCATGAGTAGAGGGGACAAGACCCCCCAGGGCTCCAAGTCCGGCTTTAAGCCGGACACCGCTCCGGAATCATCATCGGTTCCGGACCGCGGCAGGCGAACTCCTGCCAAGAGAAGCAAGCCTATTGAGCCGGCGTCCTCCGTCCAACCGGAGGCGCCGGATAGTCTGCTGGAGGTGCTTAAGGGCGCCTCCATCGACGAGGAGCACCGTACCATCATGAGTACGGTGGTCCAGAAGGTTCGATCCGCCAAAAGCGGACTGACTGAAGCTTGTGCTAGCCTTCTAACAGGCTTTGAGGTAAGTAAAAAATATGTAAAAATATTACCGCATAGACAGTAGCCCCTGATGCTCTGTTTGGCGTTCGAAAAGAAAAGCCGAATAGAGGATCTATTAAATATCGCAGGAGTCTAACTAAAAAGGAGTCAATATACGTATGCAGGCTTCGCTGCTGGCCACCGCCGCACAGACTGCGGAGGTGGATGCCCTGAAGCAGGGCCTCGAGCGGACCGAGCAAGAGCTCGGCCTTGCCAAATGGCAGCTCGAGGAGAAAGAAGGTAAGAGATACCTTATAGAAAAAATGCCTATAAAAAGACGCAATTGCAAAAAATGACAGGAGTATACTGCTTATTGTAGGGGCTACAGCTGAGGTGGCGACCCTCAAGCAGGCGCTGTCCGAGGCCAAGAAGAGAGCGGCCATGGAGCGCACCGAGCGGGAGAAATTTGAGGCGCAGGTCGGCGAGGTGCAGCAAGAGCTTCAGGCTCTCATGAAAAAACATGAGAGTTTGGAGCTCGACTCGAAGACGCGAGCGTCCAAGCTTGCTGCGGCCCTTAAAACTGCCAAATCTGCCAAGGCCGAAGCCCAGAAGGCCCTCCAGGAATTGGATGCAGTGAAAAAGATAGCGGCGGGTAAGGCATTCTCTATGCAAAGCAGACATATAAAAGTAAACTACTTGTTACTTACCCGAATCCGGAGCTCTCCAGGGGCATTCGCTGATCTTCCCCGCAGCGTATCCGATGCCGCCGCATTCTAGCGAGCCGAGGGAGGCAGCTCGACGGAGAAGGTGTTCTGGTCTCAGTACGCTGAGGTCGTACACCCTGTGCCCTTGAGTGACCAGCTGAAGCAGCTGGTCGAGCTCCACAAGGCGGCCGAACAGGCCCTGAAGGGCTTCATAGTTCGGCTGTGGCCTAGAGAGGCCCTGCCTGGGAGCTACTTCGGACTGGTGCGGCGGCTGGTGGAGGCTTGTCCAAGGCTCGAGGTCATCAAGCGCTCCGTCTGCATCGAAGGTGCCCATAGGGCCCTTGCCCGTGCAAAGGTGCACTGGGGTAAGCTAGACGGTGAGAAGCTTGTGAGGGACGGGCCGCCGCCGGGGAAGGAGCATCGCAAGCCCGAGAACTATTACAAGGATGTTCTGGCCGGTGCCCGCCTTATGGCGGATGAATGCACCAAGGATGTAATTTTTGAATGAACTCGCTCGTGTTATCATGTGCGCTGAAAACTTGTTCATATGCGCTAAGCAATGCTTGAATTTAAAATATTACTTTTTGTGCGGCCGTTTATCAAAAAATTGAGAGATGGCCAGTCGTCGGCTTCTGCCCCCATGCCACTAGTGCTGGGGTGTTCGGGATAAACCTGAGCGCTCTTTTTCTCATGATTGGGTCCGTCGAGGGAGGCGCTCAGCACAACGAACAAGGCAATCAGACTATAATGCTTGAACACTCTCACTTAGCCATAGAACTCTATAATTTTAAATTTTGGCGAAGCCCCTAGTATTCGGAAGACCGAGTTCAGGGCGCTATCCACGCCTTGGCCGGACAAAGCCGGTTCCTCGCTCGAAGCGGCATAAGTCTTTAAGGACTCGAAAAACCTCTCGAACAGCGACCGGTCTCTCGCCTCATCATGACAGTCAGTTTTAGCTTTCTCTACTGAGGTGCTCAGCCCAGCTCAACCGAGGCACAATCGCAGTAGTTCTCCTAGTGCTACCTTAGCCGATATAGCGGAACGTAAGGCACCAAAACATAGGAGCCAGGCAAACCCAACTATTGACCCAAATCATGATTTGGAGCCGATGCATATAGTGCTATAAGTTCGGGGTGCCGCACTTGTGAAAGTGTACGGACTTCTCACGCCATATTGATGGGTACTGAAGCCCCTGGCGTATTTTTGCCGTACCACAGTGTACGGATGCAACATGTTATTGATAAACATATATATAAAAAGAGGATAATGCAAAAAGTAGACAAAAAGCTATGCATTGTTTATAGAAAGGCTGCTATGAAAGCGAAACGATATAAATAGTGCGATAAGCAAAAGAAATTGGACTATTTAACATGTCCTGGCCAGGGGCAGGCCGCGAAATTGTATTAAAAAACAGGTATACTGCTTGCAATAGAGACCACCTGGGAGTTCCATAATGCGGTGTGGCTTGTCTGCTTTCCTGGATCTTGCATCGTTTGTGCGGCAGTTGAATTGCCGAACAGGTCATCCGAAGTATGGAGTCCTGAGAGTAAGAGAAAAAAAGAAAAAAAAGGAATCTGGCAGCCCTTGGTGCGGTTTAAGCCGTATTTCGGGCGTGCCGTGATAGTGCCCCTTCCCCTGTGCCCATGGTATTTCAAGAGCGTAGTTATGTACGCGAGGCACTGGTTTCGCTATATCGCGAGGGCTAGGGTTGGGGCCGCATTGCTACGCTAGCTCAGAACGTGTCAGGCGGTCTTGTTGTAGGGTACTCCGGGCGCGCTTGACAGTGTCCGGCTTTTTGAAGGCCGAACTGGAGAACTACATAGAGAGGCTGCCTTGTACTTCTGCTGCGAGCGCTGCCGTGTGCTCCTCCGTTCGGAGGGAGCATTCAGTGTTTCCATTGACCGTGATTACTCCTCTAGGGCCTGGCATCTTGAACTTGAGGTATGCATAGTGCGGTACCGCGTTGAATTTTGCGAATGCGGTTCGCCCGAGCAGTGCGTGATAGCCACTGCGGAACGGGACTATGTCGAAGATTAACTCCTGCTTCAGAAGTTATCCGGAGATTCGAAGACCACTTCCAGTGTGACTGAGCCTGTACAGTTGGCTTCTACACCTGGTATGACGCCTTTAAAGGTCGTTTTGATGGGCTTGATCCTCGAGGGATCTATGCCCATTTTTCGCACTGTATCCTGGTAAAGCAGGTTCAGGCTGCTGCCGCCGTCCATGAGGACTCTTGTGAGATGAAATCCGTTAATGATTGGGTCTAGAACCAATGCGGCGAAGCCGCCATGGCGGATGCTAGTGGGGTGGTCCCTTCGATCAAAGGTGATCGGGCAGGAGGACCATGGGTTGAACTTTGGGGCGACTGGCTCTATCGCATATACGTCCCGTAACGCACGCTTCCGCTCCCTCTTGGGGATGTGGGTTGCGTATATCATGTTCACCGTCCGCACTTGCGGGGGAAATCCCTTCTGTCCACTGTTGTTCGGCGGCCTGGGCTCCTCCTCGTCGTCGTTATGCAGCCCCTTGTCTTTGTTTTCGGCTCTTAACTTGCCTGCCTGCTTAAACACCCAACAGTCCCTGTTGGTGTGATTGGCTGGCTTTTCAGGGGTGCCATGTATCTGGCACAAGCGGTCGAGTATTCGGTCCAAACTGGACGGGCCCTGAGTATTTCTTTTGAATGGCTTTTTCCGTTGACCGGATTTGTAGCCTCGGAATACGGCATTAACTGCCGTATCCTCGTTGCTGTCGCTGTTAACGCGGAGCTTTTGTTTGTTCCGACGCGACCTGTCGCTTTTGTCCTTGATATTCGAATTACCAGGGTTCTTGGTTAAATTGTTGCTGCGAGCTAGCCAACTGTCTTCTCCCGCGCAAAAGCGGGTCATGAGTGTTGTGAGGGCTGCCATAGATTTCGGCTTTTCCTGTCCCAGGTGCCGGGCAAGCCACTCGTCACTGATATTATGCCTGAAGGCCGCTAAGGCCTCTGCGTCCGGACAGTCGACTATCTGATTTTTCTTTGTTAGGAACCGTGTCCAGAATTGCCTGGCCGATTCCTCTGGCTGCTGAATTATGTGGCTTAGGTCATCGGCGTCCGGTGGTCGCACATAAGTGCCCTGGAAGTTGTCAAGAAATGCGGCTTCCAGGTCCTCCCAAGAACCGATTGAGTCTGCTGGCAAGCTGTTAAGCCAATGCCGGACCGGTCCCTTAAGTTTGAGTGGGAGGTATTTGATGGCGTGTAGATCATCACCGCGGGCCATGTGGATATGAAGGACATAATCCTCGATCCATACCGCAGGATATGTTGTGCCATCGTACGATTCGATGTTTACGGGTTTGAAGCCCTCAGGGATTTTATGATCCATTACTTTATCTGTAAAGCATAGTGGGTGTGTGGCGCCTCTGTATTGGGTTATATCACGACGCAGCTCGAAGGAGCTTTGTCTGTTGAGTTCGGCCCGGCCGGATTTATTGCATCCGGAGTGACGATCACCGTCACGTGCCGTGGGGCGCCTGCGCGATCCGTAGATCGATCTTGTTTGCCTTGCCTTGTCCTCCAGTATGTCGCGCAGGTCGGGCGCATTTTCCCGTGTCTTAGTATGCTTGACGCGGCGTCGGGGCATGGCTTGAGCGGAGGGCCAAGAGGCCTCTCTATCGCGGCCACGAGGTGTCCGGTCGGCCATGTCATGCACTGGTGATGTAGGTGCTTCCTCCTCTAGTCGGGGTAGCAGCCTGCGCTTTGGGTAACTCTTGGAGGGGCATTCGAGTTCATACTCTTCGGCCGCAAGGACTTCAGTCCATCTGTCAGCTAGCAAATCCTGATCAGCTCTAAGCTGTTGCTGCTTTTTCTTGAGGCTGCTTGCCGTGGCCATAAGACTGTGTTTAAAACGCTCTTGTTCGGCGAGATCCTCTGGCACGACGAACTCGTCTTCGGAGGGAGGCGTATAATTATCGTCCTCAACCTCTTGGTCCGCCGCCCTCTCATGAGGGCTGGCTTCTCTGTCCTCCTGTGCTGAATCTTGCTGGAGGGAGTGTTCTTCGGTGCTATCCGGAGTAGTATTATCTCCCGTGCCGGAATCACCGTTTTTGCTTTGGCGGGATTTAGAGCGGCGCCGTTGACGCTGGCGCTTGGGCTGTTTCTTAGAGGTATCATCCCCCGCTGTTCCATCGCCATCTCCATCCTTTGGAGTGTCCACCATATATATGTCATATGATGAGGTGGCCTTCCAGCGTCCTACAGGTGCTGATTCTTGTTCATCTTCTGTGTCGTCGTCCATGCCGTCGATGTCTTCGGAGTCGAAGTCAAGCATGTCGGTTAAGTCGTCGATAGTGGCTACCAAGTGGGTGGTGGGTGGGTTTTGAATTTCTTCAACGTCCGTATCCCAACCTTGCTGACCGTAGTCCGGCCAGGGCTCTCCTAATAAAGAAAGAGACTTTAGAGAATTCAGGATGTCGCCGAAGGGCGAGTGCTAAAAGATGTCCGCGGCGGTGAACTCCATTATCGGCGCCCAATCGGGTTCGATCGGCAGGGGCGCGGGGGGCTCGGAGTTCAGAAAGGAATCCGGCTCCTCGGAGTCACGGGCCATGCGGAGTGCGGGGCTGGAGTTCGGCTCGGTCGCCTCTGAGATCGCAGCTCTTGAGGCAGCGTCCAACCGCTGATCCTCGATCGGTGCAGTAGGCTCCGAATCAATGGTCGGAACCGATGCGTGTGCGGCCTCCAAGGCGCTGTTCGGCGGCAGAGCTATATCATGCCCATCGAGACAGTGCGGCGCGCTTGGTTGTGGCTCGAATCCATCGAAGATCAAGTCCCCGCGGATGTCAGCCGTGTAGTTTAGGCTTTCAAACCTGACCTGATGGCCAGTGGCGTAGCTTTCGATCTGCTCAAGGTGGCCAAGCGAATTGGCCCGCAGTGCGAAGCCGCCGAAGACGAAGATCTGTCCGGGGAGAAAAGTCTCACCCTGGCCTGCATTGTTGTTGATGATCGAAGGAGCCATCGGGCCTAAAAGCGACGACACAGAGGAACTCTCAATGAAAGCACCAATGTCGGTGTCAAAACCGGCGGATCTCGGGTAGGGGGTCCCGAACTGTGCGTCTAGGCCGGATGGTAACAGGAGGCAAGGAACACGATGTTTTACCCAGGTTCGGGCCCTCTTGATGGAGGTAAAACCCTATGTCCTGTTTGATTAATATTGATGATATGGGTAGTACAAGAGTAGATCTTCCACGAGATCAAGGAGGCTAAACCCTAGAAGCTAGCCTACGGTATGATTGTTGTATGATGAAGTTGTCCTACGGACTAAAACCCTCCGGTTTATATAGACACTGGAGAGGGTTAGGGTTACACAGAGTCGGTTACAATGGTAGGAGATCTTGAATATCCGCATCGCCAAGCTTGCCTTCTACGTCAAGGAAAGTCCCATCCGGACACGGGACGAAGTCTTCATTCTTGTATCTTCATCCGGACACGGGCTGAAGGTATAGTCCGGCTACCCAAACACCCCCTAATCCAGGACTCCCTCACTCGTCATCCGGCGCGTTTACCATTGTTGCAACTCTCGCTTCGAAGGTGTCCACCGTCTCATCTTCTCCCATGCTCAGATTCTCATAACTTTTTAGCAAAGTTTGCAACTTCGCCTCGCGCACACACGAGTGCGCTAGATGCAATGTCTTGAGCGTGTTCCACACCTCCTTCGTTGATGTCTTCAAGATTAGATGCTACCACACGTCCATCGGCATCACCGAGCAGATGGCCGTGATAGCCCGGGGATCCTTCCGATACAAGGCACCACCCTTCAGATACTCGTCACCATCGGGATCGACGGCTTCCTAGAGCTCATTGGCCTCGAGCGTCCACTCCATCATGGTCGCCCACACCATGAAGTTCCCACGGTAGAATTATGGATACTCCGATCTTACCGGAGCAGCAATTACTTTAGCTGCACCAAAGTACTCCGCCAGCTGCTTGGCCTTGTCGTCGTCCGACATGACCTCCTGTTACTAGGAGATCAACCTTGCTCTAGATACCAATTGTTGGTCCAGTCCCGACGCCGAGTATTTCCGGCGACGGCGATACAACCGACGGATGAATGACGATGACGAACTTGACGAAGTTTCTTTACGTCGACACGGACCGTAGCACATAAAGCTGGCTTCCAATTGACTTGGTCACGTACTAGAACACGTACGTAGAAGATAGCAGCCTCGGCCGATCAAGTCGAGCAACTAGCTAGCCGGCTGACTTGCAAACGCACGTACACAAGCACGCTAGAATCAATTGAATTGCCACAGGTATGTCTCGTACCTGCTCTTTGTGTATTGCTCCAACTCACGGTTACAAAGTTTAAAGAGGATATACGAGTATATATACTAGCACGATTTGGTAAAAGCGAGAAATATGAAGTTGATGTTATGTTTATTTGAACAATTAACTGGATTAAAGATTAACTTTCATAAAAACGAGTTGTTCTGCTTTGGTAGAGCCAAGGACGAACAAGAGGCTTATAGGCAATTGTTTGGATGTGAATTGGAAGCTTTACCTTTTACGTACCTAGGTATACCCATTCACCATCGTAAGCTAACAAACAGAGAGTGGAAGTGCATCGAGGATTGGTTTGAGAAGAAACTGAGTTGCTGGAAAGAAAAACTCATGTCTTATGGAGGCCGATTGATTCTTATTAATTCGGTGCTCACGAGTATGCCTATGTTTCTCTTATCCTTCTTTGAAGTACCAGTTGGGGTTAGGAAAATGCTGGACTTCTATCGATCCCGATTCTTCTGGCAGAGTGATGAACTTAAGAGAAAATACCGACTCGCCAAATGGGATATCATCTGTCGACCAAAGGACCAGAGGGGCTTGGTATTGAGAATCTTAAATCAAGAACATATGTCTTCTCAGTAAGTGGCTGTATAAGTTGTCAGTTGAGACTGAGTCAACGTGGGCGCAGATTCTCCATAGTAAGTATCTGCAGTCCAAGACTTTGTCCCAGGTGACAGTGAGACCAACTGATTCATCGTTTTGGAAGGGGCTTATGAGAGTCAAAACTGTCTTCTTTAGTAGAACAAAGTTTATTGTCGGTAATGGCAACACCACTCGCTTCTGGGAGGATACGTGGCTTGGTAAAACGCCATTGGCGCTCCAGTATCCGTCCCTGTATCGTATTATTCAGCGTCGTGATTCTCTTGTTGCAACGATTATGCAGTCCATTCTCCTTAATATTCAGTTTCAGAGGGTGCTTGTAGGCGAACGATGGGAAGCATGGCTTCATTTGGTGAGTAGACTGATGGAGGTTCAGCTAGCTCATCAGCCCGATCAGTTGTGTTGGAAGCTTACTAGGTCTGAAGAGTTCACAGTCAAGTCGATGTATATCGATGTCATTAACTCTAGTATTATTCCTAGTTCCAAACATGTTTGGAAAGTCAAAGTTTCTTTGAAAATTAAAATATTTATGTGGTTTGTGCATAAACAAGTAAATTTAACAAAGGATAATTTGGTTAAGCGCAACTGGACAGGATCTACCAGGTGTAGTTTTTGTGATCAGGACGAGACTATTGAGCACCTCTTTTTTGATTGCCCGTTGACGAGAGTTTTGTGGCGCGCTGTGCAAATTGCCTTTAACATTACTCCTCCGAATTCGGTCAGTGCGTTATTTAGAACGTGGCTTGTTGGGATAGAGTCCGAAACAGTTAGACACATTCATGTAGGAGTATGCGCGTTGTTATGGGCAATTTGGAAATGCAGAAATGATTTGACTTTTAACAGAACAACAACTATTCATTTTTTGCAGGCTTTATTCCGGGCTACCGCGCTAATCCGTATGTGGTCCTTACTCACTCCGACGGAGGCCAGGGAGCATTTGGTTACTGGATCTGTCCAGTGAGAGATGGTAGCGCGGGATATCTTCAACCGGTTTGGATGGCGGTCATGTAATAGGATAGGTGATTAGTTTACCTATCTTTTGTTTTGCCAGCCGGTTATGGCTTTTTGGCCTTTTGTTCTTGGCGTTGTGGCTCTGTGTGAGCCTGTGTTTTTTATTTGTTTCAAGACATTAAGACCTTGTTGAACCTCTTTTATCTATGCATCGTTCTGATGTAGAGACTGAGGAGTCCTCCCTTTTCAAAAAAAAAAAACTAGCTAAAGCTAACTAGTACCAAGTCCTACTCGGTGACTACTTCGAGTCCTACACGCACACGTACATATGTATCAAACCGGACAGGGGATATGCACTTTCGTGTTTAACTCTAACAACCTGGACCAGGGGTGGCGGCCCCATTAGGCATGGCAACTGCACCCTCGGCTGGTGACGTTCACGTGGGGTGTATGGACGGCGTATTGATCACGTGGGCGGGGAGTTGTTGGTGGATCTCCTCCACGCTGTAGGCTCTCTCCCGCTGCATTTGGTGGCTTACGATCGCGGTCGTCGGCCTCGCTGCGTTCGCGGGAACTGGTAGAGGTGACATCAGACCGGAGGAAATTCTGAATGACTCGTTCATCTCGATGGTGGCGACGACCAGGGTCGCCGTTCTCCTACTTGCAGGTCTCATCGAGATCCCTGCCTTCCACCCCAACCCATGCCCGGGTGAAAACCCTAAATCTCCTTAGATTGGCCAGCGGCGGCACTGCGTGTGTAGGGAGGCGCCGCCTGGGGTGTTTGGGTGCTCAGTTTGAGGAACTGCAGGCAGAGGAGATGGGACCAGTGGCAGCAGGTGGTGTTTCGCGTCGGAGGAGCGGCGTGGCATTTGGCACGTCGACAATGGCGGTTTTCAGCGGCATGAAGCAGCGGGGTCTCGCCGGTGGACGCGTGATGATGGACAAGCACATGATGGTGGCGTTGTCTGGCGTCGTGGTGGCGTCGACGGCAGCTAGACCGAGTAAGGTAGATGCAGCAGTACAACACTGAAGATGAATTGATGGCAGATGGCGGCCGCGGCCTCAGTCTTAGATGTTAGGTTTGGCTGCGAGATTTGTTTGGCCCAGACTATCAGCATCCCTATATCAATTGGATAGGAATAGCGACAGATGTTTCGTAGACGGTGATTTTAGTTTTACCGTTGTATAACTTTGTAAGCTCTTGTGTGAATAATTAATAAACTGACTGCATGTATCGTCCAGATGCAGAGACCGGGGTCCTTCTCCATATCCTAAAAAAATTAAGCAATAATTAGTATGAAACGGAGCGAATAACAGTTAATTCGCTGAAAATTTGAGCCTGGCGCCCGCGGTATGCGCCTGAGTTGTGGGTGCGCTAAGGAAAAGAAAGGTAAAGCCTGTCATGACTCAAGAAAAAAAAAGGTTTGTGCATATTTTGGCTATTGTTGTAGCACACCATCACGATACGAACAAAACTGTGATAACAACCAGTTAACCACTACTTCTTGTCCGATTGAGTTGGAGCCAAGCTGAATCATGGAGATATTGCTGACAGGCGCGTACCCGCTCTGTAAACTAATATTATCTTCATGATATGGATATATTTAACACTAAAACGTGTCTAGATACATTCGTATTTAGAGAAAGCTAAGACAAATAATTCAGGATGAAAGGAGTATAAGATGTTTTAGGTCACTAATCATCTTACATTTCTTTACAGATTTAGTACATGGCTAACTACCGACAGAATTGCGTGAATTGCAAACAACTAACACCGTGGAAACCAAACCACTAGCTAATTGAGTACTCTACTTAAGTGGATTCTCATCTGGGCGCACAACTCAACCCACCACCGACCCAACGCACAAGAACAGAAACCATACACACCGGGCAATTCAGTTTAGCAAGCATTGCTGGGAGGAGCTAGGGGGACGCACACGGAAGGCTAAGCAGCCGGATCCATGGAGAGTGCCGGCGACAAGGTGATGAGCAGGGCCCAGATTACGGACACGTTCACGGACTCCACCGTGATCCCCGACAGGTATGTCCAGTCAGATGAGGCCAGGGAGGGGGTCGTCGTGGGCGACGACGAGAGCTACGAGCTGCCGGTCGTAGACATGGCGATGCTGCTTGACCCGGAGTTCTCGGAAGCGGAGATCGCCAAGCTTGGCTCTGCGTGTCAGGACTGGGGCTTCTTCCAGGTATGCTCCTTGCGTACTCGGGCGAGAGGTGAGGTTCTGGACCATGGTCCATCCAAACCCATGGTCACTGCCGTTCCATCTAGTACTGTTCTCCATGTGGATTCGAGCCTGGTTAAAATTCAAATTTCTCAATTTAGCTTAATCTTTGTCTTGGCCAGCTTCCTCATAGACTTGGCTAGGTTTGCCTTTTCTGAACAGCATGGGCTGGCACAGTGGCGGACGCCCTTATGAACTGTAGCCGTACACTATCTGCTTTTTATATCTATTATTCTCTCAAATGGTTATGGATCAATATATTTTTTGACAGGTTATGGATAGACATTCTAAATGCGCTAGAGAATGATTATTTTTCAACTAAATGTAGCTCTAAGTGACCTTAGACAGACTGACACCACATGACACGCAGATTGGAAAACCTTTATGGTGGTTTTTTATTGTTCTTATTTTCTAGAACAAATGTACTCTACAATGGTATTAATAGTGAAACTCATTGAAGAACAAAAATCTTCTTCTATATCTGCGATTAAAGAAGTGGAAATCTAAAATATCTTAGGTGAAGAAGGGAAAACAAACTTCAGAGCCAAGCAACAAAAACATAAATAGTTGAAATGTAGCTGATGCATGTTAGATGTGGGGCCAGTCAAATGTGGGGAACGAGGCGGATAAAAAATTGTGAGCTTGCCTAGTTGAATTCAGTATTGATCAATCATGGCTACGATCCAGCTGACAGACACAGTGATGCACTAAAGAATTGTAAACAGTGAAGATGTATAGGAGCCTGTCCACTATTTTATTCCTTACGATGTTAGCAGTAGGTAGGTTTATCAACAGGGATCCTTCCGGCCATGAGCCTTGATTGTTCCCACCAAGTTCTACCACACCAGCCATGAGCGTTGATTGCCTAGTTGATGTGCGAAGTGAGCGTAGGTTCGGCTAAACCATGGTCCTACGCAACATTTTCGATACTCGGACATTTTCGATGCCAAAAAGATTCAGATTTTTTTGAGTTTTTAAATTTACTGTTCATTGAGTGTAGATTATTCCGGGCATAGATGCGAGTATGCTTCGTAATGCCCCCTAGACAAAATTGTGGTGCGATATCTTGTTGCTTAGGAAATATTAATTTCTGGCACAACTACACTAAAATTTCTGTAATTTTTGGAGATCTTCAACTCGTCGAGATGCATGGTATAGAAACTTTTGCTTGAGTTGGGCTGAAATCCAACCAAAATTTTAGGAAACTTGATGAAAGTATTTCTATTTTTTATTCGACTCCAAGTCATGACACGATGAATTCTTCACTTTTTTGACCAAAATACGAATATTTAGGCATACCTACTAAAATAAAGTGGATTTTTCATAGCCCTTATGAAGCTACACGTTCTATCTAAACCATTCAGTTTGTGTCAAGATTCATTGCTATCCTTATATAGAAATTTATCGTTTTTGTTTCTTCCACACAAGAGAGCATCTGACCTTGAAACTTATAAGGTCAACTATACACAAGTGCCACTCTTTGTATAAAATGTTTCCGATTTTTTTATGACACAGTTTTTTTTCAAATTTCTTATGAGCTGTATCTTTCAAAAAAAAAATCCTAGGAAGCTTGCGTAAGTTTGGTATTCTTTATGCAGCTAAGTCATATGGTAGAGAAATATTTTGACAAGAATTCCAATATTTTTCTATATCTACTATCCTACTAAAAGACTGAATTTTTTCAAAGTAGTGGTGGAACTTCAACAAACGTATCCAAAAAGAGAGAAGTGCATATTTCAACCCCGAACTCGTGCCGTAGTATAATTTACAACCCTGAATTCCAATACCGTCTACATTACAACCCCCAACTCTCAAAACCGGTCAGGATTTTAGATGATATTACATTTTGAGTTTTAAATTAAGGGGCAAGAGTTCCGGGTTGAAATATGCACTTCTCTCTATCCAAAAACACTTTGTTGATCAGTCTCCGGGACTATCTATTTATCAAATTTGTTTCTTCTGTATTCGCAGCTAACAAACCACGGAGTTGACGAAACAGTTGTACAAGATATCAAAAATAATACTATGCAGTTCTTTGGCTTGCCGCTGGAGAAGAAAAAAGCAGTGGCCATCGAAGCAGGTGGCCTCGAAGGGTTTGGACACCACTACAGCAGAGCATCCTGTGAAAAGTTGGACTGGGCAGAGTGTCTAATCCTCGTGACGGAGGACAATGTGCAAAGGAACACTCGGTTTTGGCCTGCCGATCCATCAACATTTAGGTCCTAATAATAATACACTATTAATCTTCTCCATCTCTTGCTTAAATTACATGCATTGCTCTGTTTGCTTTGTCTCACTCTCATTTGCGCACATATACAAAAAAATCTTTCAGGTATGCACTTGAGAAGTACGCAATGGAGATATCAGACCTCACAAGCCGCCTCGTGCCGTTCATGGCGAGCGACCTCGGGGTCGAGCAGGAGACGCTCGTGGAAACCTTCCAGGGCAAGAGGCAGAGCGTTGCCTTCCACTACTACCCTCCGTGCCCCCACCCGGACAAGGTTATCGGCATCATGCCGCACCACGACGCCTTCGGCCTCACGCTGCTGCTGCAGGTCGACAACACCCCCGGCCTGCAGGTTAGGAAAAACGGCACGTGGCACCCAGTGAACCCGCTGCCAGGCGCCTTGGTCATCAACGTCGGCGACATGCTCCAGATCCTCACCAATGGCACGTACAAGAGCGTCGAGCACAGGGTGCTGCCGGACGCTGAGAAAGGCCGGGCCACCGTGGTGATGTTTCAGCATGCTTGTGTTGCCGGGATGGTGAAGCCGCTCCCGGAGCTAGGCGAAGCGACCTACAAGGCCATCGAGAAGCTTGAGTATGTCAAGGGGAGCTCCAAGGTGCTGGCCGAAGGGATATGGTTTGTTGATACTCTCAAGATCATGTGACCTTACCTAAGTCGGTCAAGAAGGCAATCTAAAGAAGTTGCTTGCTTTATTATGTCGTGTATGTATCTATCATGTGGCAATTACAAACCCAAACATAAAATAAACTAGTAGAATGCCCGTGCGTTGCTATGGGCTACAATACATATATTTTAAAAAACATCTCTGGTTTGATCTCTTAATCCAATTATCCTCCTTAATAAAAAATATATGTGTGCCTTAGGACCTACTATGGGTTTGGTCATGTGGGCGTTCGCTGGTGGCCAGCATCTTATCATGGATCATTGTATTCTTCTCTTTAGTTTTTAATTTTCATTTCCATTTTCTTTCTTTACCATGTACAATTGGCGTGCTGTTTGCCCTCCCTCTATCAATGAAAATGCAGATCCTATGTACTTTTTATGCTGCCTTCCTGCGTACTTTTTTTGTGTGTTAGAGAGACAGTTCTTGTGTTGGCGAGATAGGTAGAACTGCCTTATGGAACTGCAATTGATCATGCAAAGCAGCATAATAGGCAAAATAAGCTCATGTCACAATGGTTGTCCCTGATTTTTTATATATAATATGCGAGAAAGGACCCATTGATAGTAAAGCCCTGCCACCTCATCTTCCCACCAAGTGTGCAGATTAGTTTTAATGTTGTGAACATACAGTCACTGGCATCTAAAAAACATCAAAGCATGTATTACATACATGTTCATTTCCATGTTCTCGAAGGTCCTAAAGTGGGATCTATGAACTAACAAGGCAATGATACATTTCCAACATCAGTACAACAAGCAACTACACGGGCCTAACAATCCTACACCAGCAATGAAGTTAATAAAACTCCATTCCTAGGTATCTTCTACAATCTACACCATTCGTATATGTTCAAAAACCAGCCTAGCAAACCTAGATTTGTTGTATTCCATTTTCTTTAGTGCTCCCTAGAACAAAATATCTATACCTGAGACATTGGTGTCTCTTGATAACAAATATCCTCTAATTAAATGTCATGACGAGAAATGTCACCCAATAACGTTCAACATTCTGGAAAATCAAAACAAAGGTCAAAATAAGTATTAGCTATTTGAGTGATCATATTCTTTATTTAAATTTTAAATGAGCACACACACCCTCCTGCAATATTTTGGGGATACCATTGTCGATCTTTTCTCAAAAGTTAACATTTGAATCATCTATATCTAGGCAGAAACTAAGTCGTACAATAAGTTTCAGAGTTGTCAAACTATATGACCAGATCATCCATCCTGGTTTATTGCTACTCATCTCAGTACCAAGGAATCTATTTTGCTCTTGTATGTATCCATGTGCCAGATCTGTACCACGGGCCAGAAAATAGCATGCGTCAAAAAATGAATTCTTCAAGGTAGGGATCTAAGAATGATTGCACAAAGTATTAGTTGAATGATCTAGAAACCAAACTATGCTTGAGTAATTGGAGTGAGGAATTGGTTTGTTACCTTCCGTTCATGCAAAGAATCTTATGGTCCTAGTGGAACACCAAGCATGCAGCCACAACCTACAGCCACCATCTTCATGAGGATGTGCTCTTATTGTTACCGAGCTTCTTCTCCAATTGCTCGTGGCTTGCTGCCCTATCCCGTTCACGTACCTTAGATCCAAACAACGCTAGCTTCGAGTCGCCACCACTCGCAAACAACCTAACCCCTCACATATATGTTTCTTTCAAATGACCAAATGATCAATTATGCAAAAGGGTAAATAACTTTAGGGATCTTTAAAATCACATCATTAAAACTTGCAAAGCCATAATTGCATATCCTCTCCCAATATTATCCTTATATTAAACCATAATTCTTGACATGCCATAGAACTTTGAAATCTTCTCTTAAAAGTAAACTCATGTTTTCGGTGTCAATGCCACTTTTGCTTAATTAGCCTAACAATATAGAGTCTAGTAACGTTCTACGCACCATACAAAATGAAAATCAAGCAAATGCATGTTATCTATTTATTTGTAAGTTAAGATAGGACTACACTAAACTACACATTTATTTGGCATATGACACGTAGTAATCATTATCTGCTGCAATCCAAGAGCCCACGTAATGTAGGTTACCAACATTTTATCAAGTGAACAAGAAGAATTAACTTTCAGATTGCATACCCACAAAATCACATTCAGATCAAAACTTTTCCTTTTTGTTAGTTTATGTGTAAGCATTTCAGGTGCAATTAGAGCAGCCAACAATTGAGGGTTGGGGCTTACTATCATCTTATAAATCATCACTGCGAGTTAGTCTTCCAAATATAATATGATAATAGCCCCAGAGTCATTGGTCTTTATCATTTTTTAATACACTGTTAAACTTCCTCTTTGAAGGTTAAAAAAAATGTTAAAACTTCTGAAGAGGATCAAGAAGCAGGTCTTTTATGTTCTTTAAGTCAGTTTGTATTTTCTTCTTAGCATACAACAACATGTTTGTCATTGTAGCTAAATGATGCGTAAGTTACCCTTATGAAGGTCAAGTCAAGCATACTTTGATGCAAAACAAACTTGCCTAATGCATGATTATCTTGATGGAAATAAATGGATAGACAGAGTACGCAGAAGTTAACCTGAGGTAGTGCCTTGACATAGCTATAGTATGTGTAAAGCAAAGATGCCTCTTTTCCCTCTTAAATCAGAGTAACCTGCTATTGACCTACATTAAGATGGACATGACAAATAAAAAAAGGAGAAGTGCAATAAGAATAAGTTGAGCTATAACCACTTCTTTCAAAATGACCAAAGCAACATTACCGGAGGAGCTATAACAATCAACAGAAATATTAGCAAAGAGACACTCAAACAAAAAAAAAACAGCTGAACAAAAAAGGTGCCTGGAGGAGTGATGTTTTTCAGAATAGCATCTCCTCTCTAGTCTAGTACAGTATTTGTAGAGAGCAGCATATCAATGTCAGCCCAACCCATAACTTTGAACAAAAACACCCTGAATCTCCCATGTGTTGCTGAAGTTGTGACCAATTATAGGACTTGAACTACCAAACGACATAATATATACATGATAACCATGTAACTGATCAAACCCAAATCCATGATGTACCTGGTCAATTGTTTAGAATTTGGATGGTTTCCAATGGACGAATAAGGTTTTTTCCATGATCTTGTGCATATAGAATCACAGCATAAAAATATAATTTCATTTTTCTGCATAGGATCATTATGGATCAAAAGATCAACCAGTGATCTCAATTCACCCTCCCTTGCTTTCCATGATAGAGACTTTTAAATCGTGTACTACACTTTGGTGCAACTATATCTGAATGATTGAATCCTCTAACATGCATGGATGGAATCCTAAGTGTGGGTGTATATGAACAGATAATGCAAATGTTGGGACTTGAGGAGTAATTAAGTTAAGGATTACACTAACCTCTCCGTCCATTCAACAGTTGACTACTCGGACTCGGCCAGCCCACTGTCTTGCAAGAGGTCAAATCTTCCATTCTTCCAACAGTTCATCCAGCAGCCTCGATGAAGGTATGAACAACGGAACTGCCAGAACCTCGCCGGCTCTCTAGGTCGCAGCAGCCAAAGCAATCATCCACGTGGAATCTGCAGCGCTCTACTTCCTCACTCCCACGCTCGCCGCCATCGTGGTCATGCCTTGCAACATGTAAGCCCGAGTTAGTGGCAATGGCAGTCGGTAGAGCTTGACAGAGGGAGTCCCCGGGGGGCTGCGACGGGCGGGAGAGGTAGAGGCGGCGACAAGCGTGAGAGAGGGAGAGGCAACAACGAGGGCGCACGAGAGAGCCGGGGTCCAATAAATTTGGATCGGTGTTGAGGGTTTGCATCCCGATGATTCCGAGAGCAATGATCGCGCGTGAGAAACAAATCAGAGGGAGGGGTATCGAGTGGGATTACCAACGATTAGAGAAGATAAGAGAGGAAATATATCATCAATGCTTGATTGATTGTGATTCATTTTTTCCTATATAGTAACCAATCTCTGATGAGGCCACACCTGATTGTAGAATCAGTAGGAAAGTTAGCATTCAAAATTAATAGCTACGAAACTGGATCTCATTGTTTAGTAACGTGTCGGTTTGTAACATGACTGGTTAGGAAAGTTTGGAAAGATCAGGAAAGTTTTTATTGCCCTCGAAAAAAGGAAAGTTTTTATTATTAGGGTAAAAGAATCGGCATGAGGAGAATGATGGTGGGATCTGAGATAAAAATAAATCGTGGATACTATTCAACCAACTCAGACATTAGGAGTAGAGATAAACACGACTGATGGTGGTCTGCATGATTGGTTCTCTGGCAGGCATGATGGCAACGGTGGTGGCTATGTTTCGTGGTCGTGTGAGCGGCAATGGGTGTAGCAGCAGGTGGCTCGGGCTCGTTCTCTGTCGTTGGCAGTAAGGATGCCCAGATCTGGATCTAGAAACATGTGCTCGTCGCGGTGGTCCTGTTATCCTGTATGCCTCTCATGGCATTGGTGAGGTACCGAGCGAAAGCTCTACGCTTTTGTACAGATGCCCGCTGGTGCCGCTCTTCTCTTGAGGATGTTGTTGTGGTTCTAACCAGAATTCTAGGAAACTTGACGTAAGTTTGGTGTCCTTTATGCAGCTAAGTCATGTGGTAGAGAACTATTTTGACAAGAATTCAAATATTTTTCTATATCAACTATCCTACTAAAATGACTCAATTTTTTCAAAGTTGTGGTGAAATTTCATCGGACGTATCCAAAAACATTTTGTTGATCAGTCTCCGGGACTATCTATTTACGAAATTTACAGTTCTTTGGCTTGCCGCTGGAGAAGAAGAAAGCAGGGCATCCAAGCAGGTGGCCTAAGGGTTTGGACACCACTACAGCAGAGCATCATTTGAGAAGTTGGACTGGGCAGAGAGTCTAATCCTCGTGACGGAGCACAAGGAGCAAAGGAACATTCAGTTTTGGCCTGCCGATCCATCAACATTTAGGTCATTATACATTATTAACCTTCTTCATCTCCTGCTTAAATTAGAGTGAAGTGCATTCTAGGTCCTCGAACTATTTTGATGGTGTCACGTGGGTCCTCAAACTATGAAAAGTGTCATCTAGGTTCTCAAAAATTCTTGAAGTGTAATAAGTGTGTATATATGTGACACCTCTAAAATAGTTCAAGGACCTAGGTGACACCTTTGAAATAGTTTGAGGACCATGATAACACACCTATTGCACTTTGAGGATCAGGGTGATGATTTTCATAGTTTGAGGACCTACGTGGTACTTCACTCCTTAAATTACAATCTGCATTGCTCTGTTCGCTTTGTCCCACTCTCATTCACGTAGATACACACAAAAAAATCTATTCAGGGATGCACTTGACAAGTACTCAGTGGAGATTGTAAAATAGTTTGGGAAGCGTAAAACCCTTTTCTCAGACCGCAGTTTTATTTATACAAGTGATGTCGTGGCTTACAATAAGATCGATCAAGAGTTTGATCGAGAGTTATAGAGAAGGTCGGTAACCAGAGGAAGAAACAGAAGAAGAGATAGAATAGGTTTCCAGGAGTCTAAACCTCTAGTCCTATCCTATTACAATGTATTTCAACACTCGCCCTCAATCTGAACCTAAGAGCATCTCTAGCTGCGCCCCCAACAGGCCCTCCCCAGGCGATTTTGCCGCGCCGGCGTTGAAAAAACGGCCCAGTCGCGCCCCCAGAAGCCCGTTTTTCGCCGGCTCGGGGCGAAACTGGTGCCGGCGGACTCAGGCCAAACCCGGCTTCCTAGGGGGCGCCTGGGGCGCCGGCACAAGCGAAAAGGGCGCGTGGGTCCGCCCTGTCGGCGAGGCGAGCGCCTCTTCCCGCCGTTTCTTCCCGCGTTTTCCCCACTTCCCTCCCGTACTCTTCCTTCCTCCCGCCAATCTCCCTCCCGCTCGCCTCCCTCCTAGCCGGCCGCCATGCCACCGAAGAAGTACGTTGCCTCCCGCGCGGCGGCAACCGCGACCGCCTCCGTCGCCCAGCCGAAGCAAAGGAAGCCGAGGGCGCCACCGACCAAGCCACCGGGCATGTCAAACGCCGAGTGGAGGGCGGTAGTTCAGCGGCGGGAGGCTGTCACCGCCGACCGGCGGAACAGAGCCATCGCCAAGAAGGCCCGCGACAACGCGGCGCGTGCGGCCGCGGCTGCCTCGGCGGACCAAATCGAGGCCGAGGCGGCTCGCGCGGGGATGATGAATCCACCCGGAATCCACGCCCAGTACGCGCCCTGGGGTCAGCAAGGCGTCGGCTCTCCACAACCATGGGGACCGCCCTCGCCGGGCTATGCCGACGGTGACGCGCATGGTGGGTTCAACCCAAACGTCACCTTCCCCATGGATACTCGGTCCAGCGCACGCCCTCACCCGCCTTCGCCGGCGTGCAGTACCCTCCATACAACTACTCGCCGCCCGCCTACGCTTTCTCCCCGACGCCCCCGCTACGCCGTGGCCCGCTGCCCTTCTCGCACCTCGGCGACACCGACGAGACCGAGGCCGACATGGACGACATCATCGCGACAGGTTCGGCCGCAGCCGCCGCATCTCCCGGGTTCGTCACCCAGGACGAGGTGGTGGATCTCAGCGGAGGCATGGACGGCGAGCTCGGCTACGTCTACGGCGAGGATGAGAAGGAGGAGCAAGAGGAGGAGGATGACGAGGAAGAGGAGGAGGAGGAGCCGACGCCTGCGAAGGCGAAGGGGTGCAAGAAGAAGCGGGCGGCCAGGACAGGCGAGCCGCGCATCAAGTGGGCGTCCAAGAAGGAGGAATGCCTCGCCGAAGCATGGAAACACTAGTAGAAAACAGGGCTATGGTCCAGGCCGGCTCAGCCCATTAGTCCCGGTTCAGTGTAGAACCGGGACTAATGTGGGCATTGGTCCCGGTTCGTGAGCCCAGGGGGCCGGCCGGGCCACGTGGGCCATTGGTCCCGGTTCGTCTGGACCTTTTGGTCCCGGTTGGTGGGACGAACCGGGACCAATGGGCCTCGCTCCTGGCCCACCACCATTGGTCCCGGTTGGTGGCCTGAACCGGGACCAAAGGCTCCCCTTTAGTCCCGGTTCTTGCCACAAACCGGGACCAATGAGGTGCCTATATATACCCTCGCCCGCGAGCAGAGCACTCCAGTGCTCTGTTTTTCTCTGGCCGGCGAGGGGAGGGGTTTGTGGTGCTCTAGCTCACCTCCTATGCACATGAGGTGTTCGATGGAATGCCCGAGCCACACTACTTAAACTTTCTCCTCTCGAAGCTCAACCTCCAAGCTCCATTTTCCTCGAGATTTGTCTAGATTTAGCGGTCCGTCACGCCCCGTCCCCGTCTTCACCGCCGTCGATCACCCGCGCTGATCTCATCATCGACACCACCGTGGTGAGCCTCTTGTTCTTATCTTCTTTCTGAAAGGAAAAATATTCTTACTTGTCTGTTTAGATAGATACTTGTATCATTTTCTTACATTTATTATTGCATCTTATATAGTGCGATGGTTTTGGTATCCGCCCCCGTCGGCCCTCGTCCTGTCTATGATTCGGATTTGGTATGTATATTATCTTCATAAATATTGGTTCATTTATTGTTTATGAAAATTATGCCGACCAACGTGACATAGATTTTATTTATCTAGGATGTATGTGAATCGGAAATGCCAACCGACCCTATTGTCGAGAGGTTAAATTTAGTTGAAGAAGAAAACAATTTGTTGAAGGAAAAAATAAAAAAAAATTGAGGAGGAGAAGATGATATTGGAGTTGCATGTTGCGGATGTCGTCGATGATCACAAGATCAAGATGGATGCAATGCACTTGAAGATTAGAAAGATTAGAAAATATGCCATTCATACCGAGGCTTGGTATCATTATGCCGTTGGATCAATTGTTACCTTGGTTGCGATTATGATCGCATTTGTTTTCGCATTGAAATGTTTTACATAGTTTCAATGTATGGTTTAATTAATTAGATGCTCTGGAGAGCTATATGTTGTTAGATGAGAACTATGTATGCACTTTGGTTTTAATGTGATGATGAACTTCTATTAATTTGGACACTTAATTATATATAATGCACGCAGATGAACCGGCAATGGATGTACGGTGACAGACACACCCGCGAGTACATTAAGGGCGTGCATGAGTTTCTCGATGCGGCTGAGGCAAACAAGCAGAATGGTTTTATGTGTTGTCCGTGCACTGAATGTGGGAATACGAGGTCTTACTCTAACCGGAAAATCCTTCACTCCCACCTGCTTTACAAGGGTTTCATGCCACACTATAATGTTTGGACGAGGCACGGAGAAATAGGGGTTATGATGGAAGACGGCGAAGAAGAAGAGTACGGTGACAACTATGTGCCCCCTGAATACGGTGATGCTGCAACGGGGGGAGCTGGTGAAGATCAAGAGGAACCAGACGATGTGCCCAATGATGCTGCCACGGGTGAAGCTGCTGAAGATCAAGAGGAACCAGACGATGTGCCCGATGATGATGATCTCCGCCGGGTCATTGTCGATGCAAGGACGCAATGCATTAGTCAAAAGGAGAAGCTGAAGTTCGATCGCATGTTAGAGGATCACAAAAAAGGGTTATACCCCAATTGCGAAGATGGCAACACAAAGCTCGGTACCGTACTGGAATTGCTGCAGTGGAAGGCAGAGAATGCTGTGGCTGACAAAGGATTTGAGAAGCTACTGAAAATATTGAAGAAGAAGCTTCCAAACGATAACGAATTGCCCGACAGTACATACGCAGCAAAGAAGGTCGTATGCCCTCTAGGATTGGAGGTGGAGAAGATACATGCATGCCCTAATGACTGCATCCTCTACCGCGGTGCATACAAGGATCTGAACGCATGCCCGGTATGCGGGTGCGTTGCGGTATAAGATCAGACGAGATGACCCTGGTGATGTTGACGGCGAGCCCCTCAGGAAGAGGGTTCCTGCGAAGGTGATGTGGTATGCTCCTATAATACCACGGTTGAAACGTCTGTTCAGAAACGAAGAGCATGCCAAGTTGATGCGATGGCACAGTGAGAACCGAAAGAAAGATGGGAAGTTGAGAGCACCCGCTGACGGGTCGCAGTGGAGAAAAATCGAGAGAAAGTACTGGGATGAGTTTGCAAAGGACCCAAGGAATGTATGGTTTGCTTTAAGCGCAGATGGCATTAATCCTTTCGGGGAGCAGAGCAGCAATCACAACACCTGGCCCGTGACTCTATGTATGTATAACCTTCCTCCTTGGATGTGCATGAAGCGGAAGTTCATTATGATGCCAGTTCTCATCCAAGGCCCTAAGCAACCCGGCAACGAAATTGATGTGTACCTAAGGCCATTAGTTGAAGAACTTTTACAGCTGTGGAATGGAAACGGTGTACGTACGTGGGATGAGCACAGACAGGAGGAATTTAACCTTAACGCGTTGCTGTTCGTGACCATCAACGATTGGCCCGCTCTCAGTAACCTTTCAGGACAGATAAACAAAGGATACCACGCATGCACGCACTGTTTAGATGACACTGAAAGTATATACCTGGACAAATGCAGGAAGAATGTGTACCTGGGCCATCGTCGATTTCTTCTGACCAACCATCAATGTCGAAAGAAAGGCAAGCATTTCAAAGGCGAGGCAGATCACCGGAAGAAGCCCGCCATGCGCACCGGTGTTCACGTGCTTGCTATGGTCAATGATTTACACTATGTAATCTTTGGAAAGGGTCCCGGTGGACTAGCTGTTCCGAATGACGCTGAGGGACACGCACCCATGTGGAAGAAGAAATCTATATTTTGGGACCTACCCTACTGGAAAGACCTAGAGGTCCGCTCCTCAATCGACGTGATGCACGTGACGAAGAACCTTTGCGTGAACCTGCTAGGCTTCTTGGGCGTGTATGGGAAGACAAAAGATACACCCGAGGCACGAGAGGACCTGCAACGTTTGCACGAAAAAGACGGCATGCCTCCGAAGCAGTATAAAGGTCCTGCCAGCTACGCTCTTACGAAAGAAGAGAAAGAAATCTTCTTTGAATGCCTGCTCAGTATGAAGGTCACGACTGGCTTCTCGTCGAATATAAAGGGAATAATAAATATGCCAGAGAAAAAGTTTCAGAACCTAAAGTCTCATGACTGCCACGTGATTATGACACAACTACTTCCGGTTGCATTGAGGGGGCTTCTACCGGAAAACGTTCGATTAGCCATTGTGAAGCTATGTGCATTCCTCAATGGAATATCTCAGAAGGTGATCGATCCAGAAATCGTACCAAGGCTAAGGAGTGATGTGGCGCAATGTCTTGTCAGTTTCGAGCTGGTGTTCCCACCATCCTTCTTCAATATCATGACGCACGTCCTAGTTCATCTAGTCGACGAGATTGTCATCCTGGGGCCCGTATTTCTACACAATATGTTCCCTTTTGAGAGGTTCATGGGAGTCCTAAAGAAATATGTCCATAACCGCGCTAGGCCAGAAAGAAGCATCTCCATGGGCCATCAAACAGAGGATGTTATCGGGTTTTGTTGTTGACTTCATTCCTGGCCTTAACAAGATAGGTCTCCCTAAATCGCGGTATGAGGGGAGACTGACTGGAAAAGGCACTCTGGGAAGAGACTCAATAGTATGCAGGGACGGATATTCTTGGTCTCAAGCACACTACACAGTTCTACAGAACTCTACCTTGGTGACCCCGTATGTCGATGAACACAAGAACAGTCTGGGCTCCAAACACCCGGAGCAGTGCGACGACTGGATTACATGTGAACACATCAGGACTTTCAGCAGTTGGTTGGAAACACGTCTCAGAGGTGACAACACTGTTTGTGATGAGTTGTACTTGTTGTCCAGGGGACCATCTTTGACTGTATTGACTTACAAAGGATATGAGATAAATGGAAATACATTTTACACGATCGCCCAAGATCAAAAGAGCACCAACCAAAACAGCGGTGTCCGCTTTGATGTAGCAACCGAGAGCGGAAAGGACACATATTATGGTTACATAGTGGACATATGGGAACTTGACTACGGACCTGATTTTAAGGTCCCTTTGTTTAAGTGCAAATGGGTCAATCTGTTAGGCGGCGGGGTACAGGTAGACCCACCGTACGGAATGACAACAGTGGATCTGAAAAATCTTGGGTACACTGACGAACCGTTCGTCCTAGCCAATGATGTGGCACAGGTTATCTATGTGAAGGACATGTCTACCAAACCGAGAAAAAGAAAAGATAAGGAAGCGAATACATCATACGATGAGCCAAAGCGCCACATAGTTCTTTCAGGAAAAAGGGACATCCTGGGAGTGGACGGCAAGACAGACATGTCTGAAGATTATGAAAAGTTTCATGAAATTCCTCCCTTCAATGTCAAGGCTGACCCAAGCATCCTGATAAACAATGAAGATTATCCATGGTTACGGCGCAATAAGCAAATGACACAAGCGAAGAAAAAGTGAAGACTTTCTCCCGCAATAAGCAAATGCTATGTGGGTGAAATTATGATACCATCCCAACTTTCAACTTTTTTAGAGTTCATTTGAAATGCTTTCATGTCTTATGGTTTGAAACTTTGATACTTCGAAAGTGATTGTCCATTTTGTACACGAAGTGCATCAAGTTTTTGTCGTAATCCTCTCTACTTTTTGGAACATGCTATGTGGGTGAAATGATGAGACCATGCCAACTTTCAACCTTTTCAGAGTTCATTTTGAAATGCTTTCCAATTTCAGAGTCATTTAGCTCAAAGAATGAATTAATAGCAAACAGAATGAACTACAAAACTTTTATGAAAATAAAAACAATCAATTAAAATATTATGTTATGATCAACTAAAATAAAACTATAATATTCTTCAATAGCAAAAAGAATATAATTTGTGTGACCTAAAATCAAACTATAAGTATTTAATTGTAAGTATAAATAAAAAATAAATAGCAAAGAAGAAAAAAATTCTATTTTTATAGTAAAGTTATTCATAAACTAGTGATTCACACAAATTTTTAAAAATTCAAATTTAAACTATTTAAAATTTAAAACTAATGGCACTAACAGAAAGTTTATAATTTTTGTGACCTAAAAGCAAAAAGAAAACACTAAAAAACTGTAAGTATTTAGTTTTAAGTAGAAATAAAAAATAAATAGAAAAAAATTCTAATTTTGTAGTAAAGTTATTCATAAACTAGTGATTCACACAAATGTTTAAAAATTCAAATTTAAACTATTTAAAATTTAAAACTAATGGCACTAACAGAAAGTTTATAATTTTTGTGACCTAAAAGCAAAAAGAAATCACTAAAAAACTGTAAGTATTTAGTTTTAAGTAGAAATAAAAAAATAAAAAACCAAAAAAATATAGAAATAAAAAAGAAAAAACCAAAAAAAATGCCACCTACTGGGCCTCCACGGCCTGAATACACCTAGAAACCCTACATGGGCCAGGATTCAGGCCCGCAGAAGGCCCAATAGGCCCACAGGCAAAGCAGTGTCAAATTAGGCCCATAGGCCTGCTGTTCAGAGGAGTTCGAGAGGGAGGAGGCAGCAGAGCTTATAAACTGGTGTTGGGCGCTGTCAACTAGCGATGTGGGACTAAACTTATGGGCGCGGGGCAGCATAAGGGTAGTGGTTCCGGTTGGTGGCACCAACTGGAACTAAAGGTGGCATTGGTCCCGATTGGTGGAACCAGCCGTGACCATTGCCCCCCTTTAGTCCCGGTTGGTGCCACCAACTGGGACCAATGGGCTTCGCTTCCTGCCCTTTGGCTGCCGAAAAGAGGCCATTGGTCTCGGTTCGTGGCACCAACCGGGACTAATGCCCACCTTTAGTCCCGGTTGCTGCCACGAACCGAGACTAAAGCCTCTTCTATATAAGGCCACACTTTGGAATTTTTCATTCTCATCTTGCAGTTGCCGCCCCTGACGCCGCCCGCCCCCATCGTCGCCGTCGCCCGCGCCCATCGTCGCCGTCGCCCGCGACGCGC
>NC_041384.1:711601113-711603795 GCF_002162155.2 Triticum dicoccoides
GCCCCGGCTACCGTTCCCGTCACCGCGTGCCGCCCCGAGCCCGCCGTCCTCGTCGCCGGACTCCAGCCGTCGCCGCCCCCCTCAAAGTGAACCCCCCCTCTCGAGTGCCACTCTTGCGCCGCCCGAGCGCCCTTGCTCCGCCCCTGCTCCATGGTCGCCGCCGCCCGAGCGCCCCGGCTCCGCCCCTGCGCCCTTGCTCCGCCCCTGCTCCGCCGGCCCCGAGCGCCCGAGGAGAAGTAGAGGAGAGGAGAAGTGGAGCAGCAGCAACGCGTTGTCCACTTTTCTGAATTTTTTGGAACAGGAGGAATTTTTTTGTCCATATAGAAGGTGTTTGATGAAATACTAGATGGCTTTGGGCATTTTTGGAATTTTAAAAAAAAAATTGTGGTGAGGTACTGATGCAAGACAAAGGCGATGGCAAAATTTCAGAATTTTTGGAGAGGTTTAGAATAGGTTTTCAACAAGTTATTTGAATCCGATTCAAATTTCATTTGAATGAAATTTGAAAATTTTGAACTATGGATCAGAATATGCTAAATATGTCAAAAATGTTTTTTTATATGATGTTTTTTTTCATATATGTATTCATTTTTTTATTTAGGTTGTTAATTAGTAGATATCGATTTTAGGTTAGTGTAGAGGAAAAAGTAAAATAAGGAAAAGGAAGAAAAGAGGAAGAAGGAAGAAGAAGAAGAAGAAAAGGAAGGAGTTTGGAAAGGAAAATAAGAAGATGAAGGCTTCTTTTTTTTTCTTCGATCTTCTCCTCTATTTTGTTCATGGATATATGCTAAAGAAAACGAGGGGGGTGATAGATGATGATGAGGGGTCGAGAGTGGGACGAGAGGTCGAGAGGTGTCGAGGGGAGAAAAAATATGTTATCAGGGACGAGGGTCATCGAGGGGTCGAGAGAGGGATGAGGGGTCGAGAGAACTAAATAAGAAGAAGAAGAGGAGAGGAAGAAGAGGAGAAATAAATAAGAAGAAGAAAAAAGAAGGGGAAGAAGAGGGAGTTGAAGAGGAGAGGAAGAAGAGGAAGTCTTCTCCTCTATTCTTTCTTTTCTTCTTTTTTCTTCTTCTTCTTCCTCTTTATTTTATCGGGAACGAGGGTCGTTGAGAGGTCGAGGAGCGGTAGAGGAGAAACCCTAAATATAAAGTATCGTCGGTGTGAGATACATGTACCGTCGGTGTCGGACACTACACCCACATCCCACAAGTGGCGCGGGCTTCGACGCCCCCGTCACTTGTGGGATGTGGATGTAGTGTCCGACACCGAAGGCCACATGTATCTCACACCCACGATACTTGCTAGCTATTTAGGGTTTCCTCTACCGAAAAGAAGAGGAGAAATAAATAAGAAGAAGAAAAAAGAAGAAAAAGAAGAGGAGAAGAAGAAAGGAATAGTGGAGAAGAAGAGAAAATAGAATATAAATTTTCTCTTCTTCTCCACTATTCCTTTCTTCTTCTCCTCTTTTTTTTCTTCTTTTCTTCTTCTTCTTCTTCTTATTCTTCTTCTTATTAGCCGAAAGTAGAGAGAGGTTTCCTAGTGTCAAAGTATTGAAGAAATCCATGCCTTCATCATTAGCCGGAAGTAACCAGGGTATGTTGGTACGAAGTTCTGCAAAGTTATTCTGGAATGGAGTCCCAGATAGAATAATCCGCTTTTTGGTACGAATTCAACAAAGGCCTTCCAAATAGCGATATTCGGAAGGCTCTTGCTGAACTTTGTACCAAAAAGCGAATTATCCTATCTGGGACTCCGTTCCAGAACAACTTTGAAGAGCTTCGTACCATCATGCACATGTTACTTTCGCCTAATGATGAAGACATGGTTTTGTTGAATCCTTTGACACTAGGCAACCTCCCGACCCCTCGGCGATCCTCTCGAACATGATGTAGTGTCGTCGTTGTCGATATATACCCCCTCCCGATAGCTTACTATGATTAGGTAGCTAGTTCTACGTTTGGCACTAATATATCCATCTGTCATGTTTGAATAATAATTGCCATGTTGTAAATAATTTTAGAAACTATGGACACCGCCCTAGACGAAGCAACAAAAGAAGCATTGTTGAGGGACATAATCGCAGAAGGAAGTGATGCCATCTCGTTGTTTCTCAACGAAACCGATGGTCTGGAAGGAGAGGGTGAACAAGCTGGCTACGGTGACCTGATGCCGGTGCAAGAAGAAGAACATGAGGACGGCTCCGGTGACCCAATGCCGGTGCAAGAAGGAGACCGTGATGACGGCTCCGGTGACCGAACCGAGTCCGGCCAGGTATATATATTAGTTAAGCCTATGCTGACTAGCTGATTGATGCATTCATTGTTTTGGTATGTACACATATTAATTAAGTCTTTGTTCTTTTTTCTAGCCCTCCGAATCGAGCACAACTTCGGTAAAGAGACGAGGCCCGAAGAAAAAGTTGAGCTCGGATGAAAAGTTTGACCAATCTCTCGGAGAAGGAGAGGTGGTCGATATCACTTCTCTCTGTATATATGCATATATGTTCATGACGATCTTCTGTTTCCTTCGTTTGCTTGCTAGCTAGCTAGCGTGTCTAGTCCTCTCTATATACGTATGTATAGTACGTAGCGTCGACCAAGCACGGACATAAGAGAGGACACTTCTCTCTATTAATTATAACTAGCTAACACAATATATGAAACACCTAAATTAACCCCG
>NC_041384.1:711604045-711617230 GCF_002162155.2 Triticum dicoccoides
CGTGGAGGGCCTTTAGTCCCGGTTCTGGATTGAACCGGGACTAAAGGGGGGAGGTATTAGTACCGACACTTTAGTCCCGGTTCCGGAACCGGGACTAAAGGCCCTTACGAACCGGGACTATAGGCCCTTTTTCTACCAGTGAAAGTCGTCTGCCTCGACCCGACGACCGGCACGAACCAGAGCGTCGACACGTACTGGGACCGCATCAAGGCCGAGTTTGACGAGCGCAAGCTCGTCGACCCCTACTTCAAAGGCGTCTACATGCAGCGCGGCTCCAAGGCGATGGCGAACCATTGGGGGCGTATCCAGGGGGCGTGCAACAAATGGCATGGGGTCGTCGAGGAGGTCGCAGCTCGCCCGGAGAGCGGTGCCAGCGTCGAGGATCAGGTATGCCACGCCGGCCTCCCGTCTCTCTTCGCTGTGTACCCGCACCAACTGTTTGTCCCTCCACACAGTTGCTGCGCATGTTCACCCTGTACCGGCAGAGCAACAGCGACGCCGAATTCAAGTACATCCACGTCTACAAGCGCATTGACAAGTGCGAGAAGTGGGCGGAAGTCTGGCGCACCCTCGACAAGGCCAAGGAGACCTACAAGCCGGATGCGCCGACTCCTGGCGCATTGGAAAGGCGGCCGGACCACAACCAAGTTGCCAAGAAGGGGAAATACGCCGACACGGCCACCGCTCGAGTGCAGGAGTCCATCGAGCACTGTCTAGCCGACGCGCAGGCCCGGGCCGTCTTTCGTGAAGAGAAGACCGAGGTGCGGTGGTCGGCGTTGATGTCGAGCAGCGCCGTCAAGCTCGACCTGCTCCGGACGAACGCCGCCGCGAAGAAGAGAAACACCGACATGGCTTTCCCGCTGGGCGGGGCGGACATGCTCCAGAGCACCGACGAGGCAGTCAAGGCGTGGTACTTGGCGGAATGCGGCCTCATCCTGATCCAGCTTCCCTCGACAAGGCCGCCGCCGCCGACGCTGCCGCCAAGCCCGCGTGACGACGGCTCCACGACGCTCAGCACCACCGAAGCCGCGCCGACGCTGCCCAGCACAGAGGCTGCTCCGTCACCGCCAAGCCCGCGCACGCCAACTCCGCCGATGCCTGGGGCAGAGCCCGCCGAGTGATGCGCACGCGAACTTCTGCCGCTCTATTCTTTGTACGCGGAACTATGGCTTGCGATCGCGCGACTTGTGGCGTCTTTTGTGAGCGGGAACGACCAAGTTCAATTTTTCGCGTCCTGGGGGCGTGACTGGGAGCTAGGTCGCCCCCATGGGCCGAACTAGCGCCGGTTCGCCCCCAGACCGCCTTTTTTAGCGCCCTGAGGGGCCGAACGGCTGGAGATGCTCTAAGGAACACAAAGGTTGAGATTGTGCTTGAACTCCTTGAGCCTTCTCATAGTAAGTGTCTTGTGAAGCCATCAGCTAATTGATCACCAGTAGGAATAAACTTTATGTCAAACAACTTACGCGTTACTCTTTCTCTAACAAAATGAAAATCAACTTCGATATGCTTTGTGCGTGCATGAAAAACAGAATTAGCTGAAAGATAGGTTGCACCAAGATTATCACACCATAATCTAGCAGTTCGCGGAGTTTTAACTCCAAGTTCATAAATCAATGTTTGTATCCACGTCACTTCAGCTCTAGCATTTACTAGAGCTTTATACTCAGCCTCAGTGCTAGACCTTGAGACTATAGCATGTTTTCTTGCACTCCATGATACAAGATTTGTTCTTAGGAACACAGCAAATCCACTTGTGGACCTTCTGTCATCAGCACATCTTGCCCAATCTGCGTCAGAGTAGGCAGACACAAGCATAGAAGGAGACTTGACAATTCTTAGACCAAGTTCTCCTGAAAACCTGAAATACCTCACAATTCTTTTAATTGCAGTCCAATGAATAGTAGTGGGTGCATGTAAATACTGGCACACTTTATTCACTGAATAAGAAATGTCAGGACGTGTAAGAGTTAAATATCATAATGTGTCGGGGATATACCCCGCGGTATAACCCAGCTGGAAATTTGACCCGGCCGGACTTGGCGGATTACTTGAGACCCGGCTGACACTTGGCGATTCACTGGCGACCCGCCCCACTACTAGGGAAAACCTTATACATAGAATGTTACCAGTAGCGCTTATTAAAATGAGGCGCTACTGCTACTTAGCAGTAGCGCGTCTGCTAGAACGGTGCTATTGTTACCCGCTTAGCAGTAGCGCGGCAGGAACAGAACACGCTACTACTATAATTTCCACACCGTTCCCGACGTGCTAGGTATAGTAGTAGCGCCCTTCTACGAACATCGCTACTACTATGGATTTTAGCAGCAGCGCGTTTTACCTCCCCACGCTACTGTTAAAGCTATTTTCACCTAACCCCCCGCGTGGCCTGATTCCCTCTCCTCTGCTTCCTCCCCCAATTCTCCTCTACTATTCCTCGTCACCTCCGCCTCGCTGCCGTCTCCCCCGACCCCGCCTCGCCGCGTCTCCCTCGACCCGCCTCGCCGCCGTCTCCCCCGACCCCACCTCGCCGTCGTCTCCCCCAACCCCATCTCTCTCCCCGCCCTCTGTAAGCACTCTCCCCTTCTGATCCCTCTTCTCTGCTTAGTATGAACCCTAGCTATTTAGTGCTAGTTAGTATGAACCCTAGGCTATTTTTAGTGCTAGTTAGTTAATTACTTATATGGTAATTAGGGCAGTAGTTCCTATGTACTAATTAGTTAGTAAGAACTAGGTACTAATTAGGTATTAGTTTATTTTTATTTATAGTAAGTTTATTTTTAGTAAGAACTAATTGAATTAATAGAACTCGTTTGTAAGAACTTGTTGTTATTTTTTTAGTTAAAGCAATTTTTCCCGCATCGACGTCGACGATGCCTATTCCGCATCCTCATCGTCGAGTCGGCGGAGGACGACACCTGCTTGACCAGACAGGCCATGTCCGGGACTGGGCTCCATCGGGGTGGTACTGGGAGGCGCTACCTACCGGGAGGCGCAAGTTGGTGAGGAGCCAGCCTGTCGTTGACCCGAACCTTCTTTGGTGGCGGTCGCGTGGGCCAGTGACGGTCCAGAGGCTCGAGGACTCCGCGGAGGTGGTGCGTCACTGTGTCAGTGAGGAGGACGCGCACGTCCGTCGCTACTTGTTTGCGTTGGAGCACATGTTCTCCAATACCTGGCAGGTTCTCCAGGGATCTCACTGGAGCTATGATCCTATGATGGTTCCTTCTCTGTGGGTGTCCATCGCCCGCACCGATACCCGTCGTGTGCTAGGGTTTTAGTTGTATTAGTGATGTTATATGTATGACACTATTCGACGATGTATGGACGCATGAGATGATTTACTTTTGCTTATTGAATGCATGCTAATTTGAGTCCTATAAGATATTTTGAAATGTATAGCTTGTGTTGCTCAAATAGGATATGTGCTTGCCCAAGTGGCCGGTCATGTTTGCAGGTTACACCTCCGAGTGGCCTATGTTTTGCCGGAGTGTTGATTCATTTCCGTTCCGGAAAATTTCAGGCGCTCGATATGTCCTATTTTAGCAAAGGTCATGCCGGATTTTTCTGTGAATTTTGGCATGACTTGTGCTAGAATATGTAGGAAATATCGAGTGCCCCAGATTTGTGTGTTGAGTATCCTGGTAGTTGTCTTCGATCGATTTTCAATTAATGTTTTAACTATGAATATAGGAAATGTCTGACGACGAAAAGGATTTCGGTATTTGCAAATACTGCGAAGACGAGCGTGGCCTGTGCGACGGAATCTTCCTAGATGATGATAGGCGCTTCAGCATCAAGCTGGACGAGAACTTCGAAGTGGATACAGTATGTCACAACGACAAGTCTTTTTTTCATAATTAAGCATGACATTTGCTTCATTTGCTTCAACTTATAATTTAAGCATGACATTAAGCATGACAAGTATTTTTTTACTATTCTACTAGCATATCCCCTGCCATGCAAGAGTTTTTGTATTGGATAAGATAGGTTTCAGTCGTACTATGGAGGAAAAGAAATTTTACTTGAAGACCGAGCATGGTTATATTTTCAACGTAAAATTATACAATTCAGACGACTACACCTATTTTGAATGCAAAACATGACAATCACTATGCAAGACTTATGCATTTGAGCCTGATATGGTTATCACCTTTGATATTCGTCCGGAAGATGATATTGAAGGTAATACCGACATCTGGGTCGATGTGCAGACGCCTCCAGTTATACCATTATGTAAGTTCCTCAACCATATTTATGTCTTTGATATTGTTTATTCACAAATAGTTGACAACTAATTTGTATTGTCAGCTTATTTCCGTGCAAGAAAAGATGTCCAGCGCTTGGTAGACAGGACCTACTACTGTCCCGGGGCTGAACTAAACTGCGAGGAACTAAGTCATTATGTTTCATGGCTTGAGGATCTTGATACTGTCAAGACAATTTTTCTTCCTGCACTTAGAAATGTTAGTACTGAAAACGTGCGACCAATAGTGTTCGTAATGAACTACGATCACATCTATTTAGGAAGGATGGTAAGATTTTTACTATTTGTCCTCAGTGCATCTTTTCCATACATTATTTTTGAAGCTAAACTTCATTGCTAAGTATGTTACCATACGATGTTCTTCAACAGGGACTCCCGATGAATGTTGTGCCTTATGGGATCGAGACTAAAGGTACCATGAGTATTATTAGCTTATGGCCAAGATATCCTATAGATTACTTTAGTGCATTCAAGATTAGCGACGGATGCTTAATAGTGCAAGACTGGACCAAATATGTGATGGGGGAGCGCGGAGAAGTACTAGGGGGCAGCAAACAGATGCGCTACCCACGATTAGGAGACAGGTTCATTTGCATGCTCTAACTTGATCAAGGAGGAGAGCTACACATGTTTTATGTTATTTTACCTAAGAAAGAGCAGCAGGAGCGATTAGCTAGCTAGAAATGAGTTTGAGGATGATAATGTGCTACACTATTACTATGATGATAAAATAGCTAGTGTTGATGGTAATGATTATGATGATTATTATTAGCTAGTGTTAGTGGTGATTAAATAAATACTGTTGGTGGTAATGACTATGATGATGATTAAATAGCTTGTGCTGGCGGATTAGATTCAAGTGGAGGCAACATGTGGTGCACATCGAAAGTACTACTAGTCCAAACTAGATCAAGTTTGGATTAGTAGTATACTTTTGACATGCACCACATATTGCCTCCACTTGAACCTAATCCACCTTCATTTGACACATTGTTATGGACATAATGATGTAAACCTCATAACTGGTATTGTACCAATATTTGTACGATGGCGCATAAATACACTAAAAATAAAAAAATAAAAAAATACTAGTAGCGATGGAGAGAAAACACGCTGCCAGTAGTTATATTAGCAGTAGCGTGGGAGTGAACAAACGTTGCAGCTATTTGTCCTAGCAGTAACGTGTGCGGGCACGCGTTACTCATAAGCAATAGCTATAGCGCCTTATTAGTAGCGCGCCTACCCGCGCTACTAGTGAGCATAAAACCAGCGCTACTGCTAGGGTTTTCCCTAGTAGTGCCCTGACCTGGCGGTTTACAAGCAACCCGCCTGAACATTATGACTCACTGGTGACCCGGCGGGCGGGTCAGACGGATGACAAGGCCCAAGGCCCAGAAGGCCGGTTCGTGTTAATGGTGGGCCGGTTTACGAGGAAAGGAATAAGGGATATTCCCTTATATAGGAAGCAAGACTAGGACTCCACTTGTAGTAGACTAGTCCTAATCCTAATAGGACTCTACATGTAACCCGCCCCTTCAATATATATAAGGAGGGGCAGGGCTCTCCAAAGAGGGACAAGCATGAAGAAACAATTGCTAGGGCTAGACACAAAAGGGGGAGCCTGCTTATGCGGCGACTCTCTGATGATCATAATGAGATCTAGCCACAAACATCATGTAGGGCTATTACCGGACGATGTTTTTCGGGCCCGAAGCTGTCTAAATCCTTGTCTTGTGTTGCGTCTCTCGATTCCGCTCAACCCCTCTCAAGCTACTACAAAGATGCGTTGGGCTCACGACTAAGTCCTCACACTAGGACATCTGCCGTGACAATTCCACGACATAATGCACCTACAACACTTCTATAGTTTGTTGCATCCTCAGATCCAAGAGCCTCTCCACTATCAATGGTGTGTTTTTCTGAAGTTGAAATAGGTGTACATACTGCTACCTCTTGAGCATGCGTTGGTTTTCCCTTGAATAGGAAAGGGTGATGCAGCAAAAAAGCGTAAGTATTTCCCTCAGATTTTGAGAACCAAGGTATCAATCCAGTAGGAGACCACGGGCGAGTCACCTCGAACCTACACAAACAAATAAGAACCTCGCAACCAACGCAATAACGGGGTTGTCAATCCCTTCACGGCCACTTGCAAGAGTGAGATCTGATAGAGATAATAATAATAAGATAAATATTTTTGGTATTTTTTATGATATAAATTGAAAGTAAAGATTGCAAAATAAAATAGATTGGAAACTTCTATGATGGAAAATAGACCCGAGGGCCATAGGTTTCACTAGTGGCTTCTCTCAAGATAGCATAAGTATTACGGTGGGTGAACAAATTACTGTCGAGCAATTGATAGAATTGAGCATGGTTATGAGAATATCTAGGTATGATCATGTATATAGGCATCCCGTCCGTGACAAGTAGACCGACTTCTGCCTGCATCTACTACTATTACTCCACACATCGACTGCTATCCAGCATGCATCTAGAGTATTAAGTTCATAAGAACGGAGTAACGCTTTAAACAAGATGACATGATGTAGAGGGATAAACTCATGCAATATAATATAAACCCCATCTTTTTATCGTTGATGGAAACAATACAATACGTGCCTTACTGCCCCTACTGTCACTGGGAAAGGACACCGCAAGATTGAACCCAAAGCTAAGCACTTCTCCCATTGCAAGAAAGATCAATCTAGTAGGCCAAATCAAACTGATAATTCGAAGAGACTTGCAAAGATAGCCAATCATACATAAAAGAACTGAAGAAGATTCAAATATTGTTCATAGATAATCTTGATCATAAACCCACAATTCATCAGATCTCGACAAACACACCGCAAAAGAAGATTGCATCGAACAGATCTCCAAGAGAATCGAGGAGAACTTTGTATTGAGATCCAAAGAGAGAGAAGAAGCCATCTAGCTAATAACTATGAACCCGAAGGTCGGAGGTAAACTACTCACACATCATCTGAGAGGCTATGGTGTTGATGTAGAAGCCCTCCGTGATCAATACCCCCTCCGGCGGAGCGCCGAAAAAGGCCCCAAGATGGGATCTCACGGGTACAGAAGGCCGCGGCAGTGGAATTAGGTTTTCATGGTGTTCTCTGATGTTTTCAGGGTACGTAGGTATATATAGGAGGAAGAAGTAGGTCGGTGGAGCCACGAGGGGCCCACGAGGGTGGAGGGCACCCCCAGGGGGGTAGGCACGCCCCCTACCTCGTGGCTTCCTCGTTAGTTGCTTGTCGTCCACTCCAAGTCCTCTAGATCACGTTTGTTCCAAAAATCACGCTTCCGAGGGTTTCATTCCGTTTGGACTCCGTTTGATATTCTTTTTTTGCGAAACACTGAAATAGGCAAAAAACAACAATTTAACATGGGCCTCAGGTTAATAGGTTAGTCCCAAAAATAATATAAAAGTGTATAAATAAGTCCATTAAACATCCAAAATAGAATATATAATAGCATGAAACAATCAAAAATTATAAATACGTTGGAGACGTATCACGTACAGGCTTGCAATTTTCTACACAATGTCATTGGCATATTTTTCCTGTGACAGAAGTATACCATCTTTCACCTATTTAACTTCTATACCAAGAAAGTAATGTAGATCTCCCAAATCCTTAAGAGCAAACTCCATCTTTAAATCCTTAAGCAAACAAGTGGTAGCATCTAGACTTGAACTAGCAACAATTATATCATCAACATATACAAGAACAAATATAGTGACATTGCCCTTGTTGTAGAGAAATAATGAGGTATCAGCCTTTGATGGTGTAAACCCAAGTTGTTGTAATTGAGTGCTCAACCTTGAGTACTAGGCTCTTGGGGCCTGTTTCAGACCATATAAAGCTTTATCTAATTTGCAAATATAATGAGGTGTGCTAATATTCTCATAACCTCTTCTTCCATAACATCATGAAGAAACGCGTTCTGAACATCTAGCCGTCTTAGGCTCCACCCTCTGGAAACAACAATAGACAGTACAAGTCGAATAGTAGCTGCCTTAACAACCGGACTGAAGGTATCTTCATAATCAATACCAAACCTCTGTTTAAACCCTTTTGGAACTAATCTGGCTTTGTATCTGTCTATACTTCCATCAGACTTTCTTTTAATCTTACACACCAATTTGCAATCTATGACATTTTTGCCTCTTTCCGGTGGTACTAAATGCCTTCTTTCATTTTTTATGAGTGCCTCATATTCATTATCCATAGCTTCTTTCCAATCTTTACTAGAAACTCCATCATGCATATGTGTTGGTTCTCCCATACTAGTAAGAAAAGCACGCTTAATTTTATCATACCTTATAGTGCCATCTGTATACTCCTTTGCTTTGAGAATACCAGATTGGGATCGAGTATGGCGACGTGGAAGTTCTTGTGCAGGAGCTGGTACACAAACCTATGTAGTTGTAGGCGCAGAAGATCATGGTGTAACTGGTTCTGCAGCAGAATCTGTGGCCAAAGAAGATCCCGCCGTACCTTGCACATCAACCAGCTCCTGATCCGATGCACCTGAGATCCGCCTCGGATCCGTTGATCCATCGAGAGAACGTGACACGACACCTACGCTAGACCCCGCGCCAGGCCCCAGCTCGTGGCTCGGTCGGCTGCTGGCCCGTCTCGCGCGGCTGGAGCACCCGATGATTGGCGCGGGCTCACGCTGATTGGGCTGGCAGGCCCCATACGACTGGGGTTGTCGGCCACCGCTGCGCCGGATGCATGCAACACGCTGGGATCCGCCTCGGATCACGTGACTGCCTCGTCTGCCGCAGCAAAATCTTCATCGGATCCAGCATCGAAGCTGGCGCTTGGATCAGCCTAGGGTCTCGTGCAGGTTTCGTCTGTATACCCTTGCATAAAATGATGTCCAGGAACTGCACACTTATCATCAAAATTAAAATTTTCTTTGGAACTAGTCAAATGATCAGCACTATTTAACTCACCCCCATCATCTGAACTAGGGATATAATCAGGAAGAAGGCAATTTTTGCATGAAGTAAAGCTCCGACATTTTGATGAAGTTTTGCAGAAGGGAATACTGTTTCATCAAAAACAACACCTCGAGAAATATATATGCGACCAGTAGAAATCTCAAGACACTTGTACCCTTTATGAAGA
The DNA here is from genome assembly GCF_002162155.2 of Triticum dicoccoides. Lineage (NCBI taxonomy): Eukaryota > Viridiplantae > Streptophyta > Magnoliopsida > Poales > Poaceae > Triticum > Triticum dicoccoides. The sequence continues at coordinate 711,613,448 of NC_041384.1, forward strand.
TTACTGTAGCCAAGGAAAACACATTGAGTAGAACGAAACTCAAGCTTATGACGATTATATGGACGAAGATTGGGGTAACAAGCACATCCAAAGATTCTTAGAGAATTGTAATCGGTTTTATGATGAAACAATTTTTCCAAGGGACTAATATTGCCAATAACTTTGGTAGGGAGACGATTGATAAGATAGGTTGCAGCAATAAAGGCTTCATCCCAATATTTTAGAGGCATTGATGCATGAGCTAGAAGAGATAGGCCTACTACAAAAATATGACGATGTTTACGCTCAGCGGAACCATTCTGTTGATGGGCATGAGGACAGGAGACATAATGAGCAATACCAATATTGTGAAAGAAAGAGTTGAGTTTCTCATACTCCCCTCCCCAGTCACTCTAGACTGCAATAATTTTTCTGTCAAATTGATGTTCAACAAATTTTTGGAATTCTAGAAAGATAGAAAGAACTTCAAATTTAAACTTAAGCAAATATATCCAAGTAAACTTGCTAAAGTCATCAATAAAACTGACATAATATTTTTTCTCCCAAAAGAATCTCTTGCATGACCCCATACATCACTAAAAATAAGTTCCAACGGAGCATGAGACACACTATTTGATCTAGGATAAGGGAGTTGGTGACTCTTTGCACATTGACAAGCATCACACAGACTCAATGTTTGAACTAGACGACAATGGAAGATTGTCTTTATTTATAACTTGCTTAACTATGACCGAAGAAGGATGTCCTAATCTTTGATGCCATCTTGCCAAGGAGGGCTTGACGATGGAGTAAACTTGACGACTACGCTTTCGACTAAATGCTCTGGATGTGATGGGGTACAAGCCTCCAATGCATCTACCGTGTTGAAGGAGCTCCCTCGTTGCCCGATCCTTTATGAAAAATACGTGGGATGAGTTTCAAAGAAGACATTATTATCAGCAGTCAAATGAGACATAGATGCTAGTTCTTGTTGGCTTGTAGAACATGAAGGACATCTTTTAGAACAAGATCACATTTAAGATTAGGGGAATTAATAGATGCTTGACCAATATGACAAATATCCATACCTCCACTGCTTGCAGTGTGAATCTGATCATTGCCATAGTACTTCTCCCTCATGGCAAGTTTCTCAAGTTCATTGGTGATGTAATCAGTGGCCCCTAAGTCGGCATACCAGATGGTACCATCCCCTCCTTGCTCCCGGATCACAGCTGCAACAAGACGAGCGTCGGGAACGTAGTCCTCATCATAACGGTGCCAACAATCCATGACCTCATGGCCTGCCTTTTTGCAGAGTTGACACCGAAAACGTCCTTGGGAGGAGGATCCAGAGGAAGCATGGTTGTTGCTGTAGCCACCCCCTCCAGATCGCGAGGAGGTGGAAGTGTTGTTGTAGCCGCCTCCGCTTGGACGTGCACCTTGGCTGTTGCCACGACCGCGCCCGCCGCCGCCGCTGTTTCCGAGGCCATGCCCACGAGTAGATCCGCGATCTCATGAGGCGGCGTTAGCTGAAGGCTGCCGCATGTTTCTCCTGTGAAGAAGATTGAGACGCGCACCAAAACTTAACAGTTGTGTGTACAGCTCTTGGACGGTGACTGGCTCCACGCGCGCAGCAAGGGCCGACATTACCGGGTTGTAGTCGAGGTCAAGGCCGGCTAGAACCTGTGAGACAATTTCGTCGCTTTGCATCGCCGCTCCAGTGTATGCGATCTCATCTGACAGCGATGTGATCTTGGCTAGGAACTCTGACATATTCAAGTTTCCTTTTTTCCGATTGGTGAGCTCAACCCTTGGGTTTATGGCTTGAGCTTGGTTTTGGCAGCAAACATGGCATGGATCGCTGCCCATACCTCTGCCGGCGTCTGAAGGGTGACCACCTCCGCAAGGATCTCGCGAGACAAATAACCCATCAGAAAACCTTGGGCTTGCTGCTGTTGTGCATACTAGAGGATGCGACCGAAGTTCGCAATCTGCTCCTCTTTCCCATTATTGGTAATGGTGGGTGTCTCTGGCAACGCTTGGCTCTCCGTATCAAGGTGGTGGCCCATCTGCGCGCCCTTGATTTGGGGCAGCACAATGGCCTTCCACATGAGGTAGTTTTGCCTCGTGAGCTTCTCCTGGGGTGGGGGTCCGATGAACATGGGATATGGCGAGCTGGAGGAGGAAGGGTGATGGTGGAGGCTGATGCAACGGATGTGGTGAGGGCACTCATGGTGCTGGATTGGGTGGAGGTGGAGGTCATGGCGAAAGTGGTGACGGGGTTCGGAAGTTTACGATGGGGGTGAACTAGATGCAATCCTCTTTCGATCTCTGGGAAGAAGATGCTCTGATTACCATGTAAAATAGTTTGGAAAGTGTTGAACCCTTTTTCGGGCCGCAGTTTTATTTATACAAGTGATGACGTGGCTTACAAGAAGATCGATCAAGAGTTTGATCGAGAGTTATAGAGAAGGTCGGTAACGAGAGGAAGAAACAGAAGAAGAGATAGAATAGGTTTCCAGGAGTTTAAACCTCTAGTCCTATCCTATTACAATGTATTTCAACAGAGATGTCAGACCTCACAAGCTGCCTCATGTCGTTCATGGCGAGCGACCTCGGAGTCGAGCAGGAGATGCTTGTGGCAACCTTCCAGGGCAAGAAGCAGAGCATGGCATTCCACTACTACCCACCGTGCCGCCACTCAGACAAGGTGATCGACATCACACCGCACCACAACGGCCTCGCCCTCACGCTGCTTCTACATGTCGACGACACCCTCGGCTTGCAGGAGACGGAAAACGGCACCTGGTACCCGCACTGGTAGAAAAAGGGCCTGTTGTCCCGGTTCGTAAGGGCCCTGAACTGGGACTAAAGGCCACGTGGCCGGTCCACCTTTAGTCCCGGTTGGTAACACCAACCGGTACTAAAGGAAATTTTCTAATTTTTTTGAAATTTTTTTGAATTTTTTTTATTTTCAAATTTCTGAATTATTTTAACCTCTAATCTCTAATCACACCTCATCACTGCTCAATTTAATCTCTAATCACCCCTCATCATTCCAAATCATCTAACTTCCCGGACGGTCACCCATCCTCCCACTCCCCCAGCCTGAGCACGCTTAACTTCCGGGTTCTATTCTCCCTCGTTTCCAAGTCTGCACTCGTTGTTTTCCTGACAACAGTAAGATGTCAATCCTATTAACCCTCAGGAGTTTAGCTTGAGCATGAAGTCACACATTTCACTGTTTGAGTTTGAAACTATTGTTCTAAAAAATAATAATTTTTTAGTAACACTAATATTTCTTGAATAAGTAGTTTGACCATTGTTTGACCATAGTTTGACCAGATTTGACCAAAATTCAAAAAAACTGAAATAATTATTTAATAACACTAATATTCTTGAATAATTATTTAGTAACACTAATACTTCTTGAATAAGTAGTTTGACCATAGTTTGACCAGATTTAATGAAAATTTAAAAAAACTGAAATTTGAGCATAACTTTTTTTCCTTTTGGAATCTGAGGATTCTACAAATTTGCAAACAGGCCGTAGGCGGTCTCCATCGGATGTAACTTTTCGAGTAGATGATTTTTCATATAAAAAACTTTTTAATCCGAGTTCGTATGCAAAAGTTATGCCCATTTTACAAATTCCAGAGAGATTTTGTAAATAAAGTCGAAATTCATATTTGTAAATTTTCCCAACAACTAGACCACATATCACATGGGAAACTTATTTTATTTTATTTTATTGACATTTCCATCATTTTCTTTTGTTTTTTCTAAAACTGAAAAGGCGGTCCA
>NC_041384.1:711617610-711635090 GCF_002162155.2 Triticum dicoccoides
GTTAGGTCTAACCTTTAGTACCGGTTGGTGCCACCAACCGGGACTAATGGATATCGCACCCTTTAGTCCCGGTTCGTGGCACGAACCGGGACTAAAGGGCCCAGGTGAACCGGGACTAATGCCTTAGCCGCACGAATCGGGATAAATGCACCCATTGGTCCCGGTTCTGAACTGAACCGGGACTAATGGGCTTACCCGGCCTGGACCAAAGCCCCCTTTTCTACTAGTGCCGGTGAAACTGCTGCCAGGCGCCTTGGTCATCAATGTTGGCGACATTCTCCAGATCCTCGCCAATGGCACGTACAAGAGCGTCGAGCAGGGTGCTTCCCGACGTCGAGAATGGTCGGGCCACCGTGGTGATGTTTCAGCATGCTTGTGTGGCCGGGATGGTGAAGCCGCTCCCGGAGGTAGGCGAGGCGGCATACCAGGTGATCGAGAAGGTTGAGTACATCAAGAGGAACTTCAGGGCGCTGGCCGAAGGGACATGGTTCGTGGATAGTCTCAAGATCCATCAGGGAACCTAATTACATAGATCCAGGATGGAATCTAAAGAAGCTACTTTCTTCATTGTATGTCTTGTATGTATGTATCCAACGGCAATAACAAACCTGGACCAAAAATAAATAAACTCCACTGGACTTTTTTTGACAAAGGGTGCTTTTTGTTGGAGTGAAATGCACCACTAGTCTTTGAGACTATGAACTCAAACTAATTGCACCTTTTAGGGTAACAACTCGAGAAGCAATCGGATTTAGTCCATAAACTCATTTATTTGATCTAATAAAGCCAAAACCGATCCAAGAGGAAAAACCAGCCACATGGCTGCTAGGTCATCGTTCCTTAGTCTATTATGTAACTAACTACTTTTTACAGGGACCTATTTACAAATTGACCTATTTGTCTAGCAACCTCGCCCAGCTAATGGCCTATCTTTACCTACTTTATTAATAAAGCAGCGCTTCTGTTGGTTCACCATCATGTAATTTTGCATAAAAGCCCATGTGATTTTTGTTATTCAACCCGCATGCCAGATTGCTTCTGCTCATATGCTGTCTTTGATTTTCTGGTACGTCCGTCGCTCAGATGGGTCTGGCTAGGCACGCCTAGGCCCTCTCTGCAAATTTCTAATTTTACAAGTTATTATGCACAAATTTAAGATTCAAATTAATAGTCCCATCTCGGCACTTTACATCAAATGCTATCAACTTATATACGTTCCAAATTATAGGAACCAACAAGCCTACAAACAATTAAAGAGGAGAGGTGCATAAATCCAACAAAAAGCAGTATGGGGTGCCCAGCCTAATAGAAAGCTCGAGACAGTGCCGAGAGGATACAGCAAAAGATTCAAGATTGATAGCGCCTGAAGACCTGTTGTTGACACCAACAACGTGGGTAGCATGTAGAGCACAGAGATGGAAGCTCGCGCCGCAGCAGCATCTTGCGCCACCAGTAGCCCCAGTGCCGCCAGGAGCCCCATACGTAACCGGCCGACGAACGCGAAGGAGCGGAGCCACGACGGCAGAGGAGCGAGAGGCGCTCGGGCAGGAGGCTGCCAAGCCGCGCGGGAGGCGGCGCTCGCCGTTGAAAGCGGCGGCATCGGATTAGACAGCCGACAGCGTTAGGGGATCGAGCATCAGGGAAAACGAATGAGAGGGTGAGGGAGAGGGGACCGCGTGGGGGTTGGGCGCTGCGCGTGCAAGCGTCTCTGGGTGGCCGCGAACGAGGGAGCGCGGGCTTAGGCCGCCCTATGTTAGGTGGGCCGGCCCATGTGCTGCTGTTGTGCTCTCTCTCTTCTATTTTATTTCCATTTCCCATTTACAGAAATTAGAGAGAGGGTTGCCTAAAAATAGAAATTAGAGAGAGGGATAAGACAAGAAAAGAAATAGCTAGAGATTTAAGAAAATGTTGAACCTTTTTACATGGAGTCTGGATTTATACTTAGCCCAAATAAAAAAGTTAAACACACTTAGAAAGAGTTGAATTCAGACTCATTTGAATTTCCAAAAATGTTGATATTTTTGGTGGAGCTCTGGTAAATGCAGAAATAATTAAGGGAAAGGTTTGGAGGTCTATATTCAAGTAGAAAAGGCATGAGATTTTAGAAAAGTTTTGAAAGGAATTTGCACTTAAATAAAAGCTATGTTCAAATGATTTTATGAAAATATTCATATTTAGCTGCTTTAGTCCCTATTTTTTTTTCTAAATGCATTTATTCATGTGAATGCCTGGGTAGCTTGCAGATATAATTATAAAAGGAGGAAATTTCTTCACCCATTCCATCATACATTTGCTCAGTAGAGAGTAGCTTGTAGTTGGCGGGCCTCATGTTGAGCTAGATGAGATTAGTTGTTTAAGTTTTAACCATCACTGGCCTGGTTCATTGAGATATGTGTTGTGTGATATTTTTCCCGTTGCAACGAACGGACATGTTTACTGGTAAAATTAAATAGAAACTTGCTCTCAATGTGATTCGAACCGACAACATATAGGAGATTGCATCGTGTTTACATAGTACAGTAATTACGTTGACGTTAACCTTCTGATGCACGATAGCAGCTTTACTTTTTTGAAAATTGTGCTTTCAAAACAATTGATGTCAAAGACAGAAACGAGCTAACAGGACATGATAGGATTGTGAATATAAGAAAATCCATCAATCAACATCAGAAGGGAATTATGTGCCCTACTGGAATTTTTCTCTTTGCTGAATTCCCAAAAAAATCGGTAATTTAAACTCAGCAAAACGTACTCGGCTTACACCCTTCCCACAAAGCAAAATTCGCCGAGAACCGTCTGTTGGACACTCGGCAAAGCCTTTGGGATAGTCAGCAGACCGTCTTTTGCTGAGTGTAGCATTTAGCAAAGCCCTGTTTGCCGAGTTTTGCTGTTTTACCGAGTGTTTTGTCCATCGCACTCGGCAAACTACCTGTTTGCCTAGTTTCACTTTTTTTGCCAAGTATCTTTTTGTAGGAACTCGACAAAGACACTATTGACAGGTGCCCAACATAATGCACTCAGCAAAGAAGAAAATTCCAGTAGCGCTGATTGCATTGGATCTCCTGGTTCTACATACAAATTAGGTTGTGTTCCATTGGTTAGCAGTATTGCTTACTTTGAGAGGTTGTAAGTTCGAATCACAAGTAACGTTTGTCTTACATTTTTTTACTCTCTACACGCCATTAGCTAAGCTAGATTGCGAGAAAAAAACCCAGTCAGTTTGTAAATAGGTACCTAGAGAAAATATTTAGTTCACGATTGCGAGAGAAAACTGATCAGTTTGTAAATAGGTCCCTGTAGAATTTTTTTAGTTCACAAACAGTCTTAGGAACGCCAACATGGCAGCCACGAGGCCGTTATTCTTATGTCTAATCGGGTTTGGCCTTATTTAATCAAATAAAGCTAGTTTGTGGACTAAATATCACTTTTCAAGTTGTTGGCCTAAAGTGTGTAATTAGTTTGAGTTCGCGGTCTAGCGGTGAATTTCACTCTTTTTATTGACTTATGGTGTAGCATCGAGGGATAAAATCATAATGAATATACACCAGGCTTCTGCATATTAAGGATGCACACAACCAACACAAAACGCACGCGCACACACACACACACACCAATGATGACGCCGGCAAAGAGCAATGTCATACAGAACCGAAACTATGCCCAGGAGGAAGGAGGAAAATACCCAAAGCAGTGAAAACAACGATTGACGATATACAACAATAACCATCAGCGCCAACCATTTCTTGATAACACAAGGACTATGAGAAAAGTTCCCCAAAAGAAACACTTTTAAAAAGGGAACAGTGCGCAAGCACCGTCCCCGTCGCTGGATCCAACCAACAAGGTCAGATTGTGGGGTTTTACCTTGGAGAAGACGTTTGAGCAAACTCCAAGCAATGCCTTCATCAAGGAATTGACGCAAACAATGCCGCCATTTCTAGGTATAACCAACTAGCTAGTGTCAAACCTAGGGTTTCACCCCGAAGCTCAAGACTGGGTACCTGAGAAGTACCACCTAATCAAAGTCATCATATGTTGTCTCCTCGACTTGCCTCGATCCCAATAGTTGCATATGTGCACAACAGTCCTTATGGCGAGCGATGGCCATGCCCACACAAGTAGGTTGATGAGACGCGACAAAACTCTCTCACCAACACCCAACAAAGTCTTTGATGGGGAGGAAGGACTCCAACACCACCAGAATCCCAAATTCAGGACACTTTGGAGGCCACACAGCATCCACACCCGGTTTACATGACGACCGTGAGCTCAAGGAATCCAACCCGAATGTTGTGCTATTTGTCTTTCGGACGCGAATAGCGAGTGAACACTTGCCGGAAGTATCCCCGAGGGAACAACCATTCCCCGGCAAGGTACAAATGAACGAACGACTCATTTGCTCATAGATACCCTGCGACCCAAAAAAAAAAGTGTGGCACGGACCCTCCCGAGCAGTAGTGCCCTGGAAGATCAGCATGAATCATTTTTGGCCTATTTTAGATGGGCTACCTAAGGACTTCTCATGTTCCTTTTCGTAAGGTGTAGTATTAACTTATTTATGCTGAAGAAATAACTATTTCTTCAAGAATTGCCCTCCTTTGTTGCCTCCTTTTTCTTACTACCTAAACCAATTTACGTCGACACTTTTCCCCTAGGGTTTCTAGGGTTCCAACTTCCTCCCGCGGCGACCGCGAGAGTTCCCCATCTACCCTAGGGTTCCCGTCCAATTTTGACGTTGATCAATCCGTGGCTGTGGTTCGAGCTGCGTTCCGCTAGGGCTGCGATCACTGGAATCGGCTGCATGGCGGGGAAGGGAGCGATGCCGCCGCCGGTGGGAAGCGGATCTAGCAATCATGAAGGGAGCGACAACCCAAGGCCGAACTTGGAGAACAAGTTTGCGGGACTGAACTTGCATGGCGAAGAAGAGGAAGATCTTGACCTCTCAGGTGAGATTGATGGATTGATCAAGGAGGTTCGTTGGCTGACTATATTCAGGGTCCATACGACTAAACCGTTCAGCTACGTGGCTCTATACAAATCTATGTGCAATGCCTGGGTGTCAGCGCAGGGGGTGACCTTCAAAGCAGTAGGGGAAAACCTGTTCCTCACTCAGTTCATGTGTGTTGGAGACTGGAACAGGGTCATGGGAGGTGGCCCGTGGCAGTTTCGAGGCTTTGCTGTTGTTATGGAAGAATATGATGGTTTCACGAATGTGAAGGACTACAAACTAGATCGTATTCCGGTGTGGGCAAGGATCATAGGGGTACCGGATGGTCTGATGAAGAAGAAGGAGATAGCAGAGAAAATAGCAAGAAAAGTTGGAAAACCACCAGTACGTGTATCTGTTGAAGATGGGAGAATTGTTCAGACTAAATACCTACGAGCACGTGTGTTCCTAGATCTGGACACGCCGCTGGTCAGGTTCGTCCCAATAGCTTTGAAAGAGAGTATTAAGTATCCGGTGGAGTATGAGAAACTGCCGGACTTCTGTCACTTTTGTGGGCTTGTTGGTCACCTGGTCACTGAATGCGGTGATGGCCTGCATAAGGAAGAGGATTGCGAGTGGGGAGATTGGCTCCTGGTAAATTTTGATGCCCCAAACTCCTTTGGTCAGGGAGGCAGAGGAGGGGGGAGAGGTGGAGGTAGAGGTGGAAACGGGCCAAGCCGTGGTGGCTCTAATGGACGAGGAAGAGTCAATCCGGGAGATGCAAATGACGAAGAAAATCGCAATATGGACTTGGGTGGTTCTGATGTACCTGGCCATCAGGTTGGTCCCCAGGCTCGCAAGAGACTGGTTGGTCCAGATGGAACGTTTCTGAAGGATGTTGCAATGCCATCTTCTTCGGATGGGGTGGCAGAAAAATTGATGATGATTGAGGGTGGACCGATTTTGTCTGTTGACAAAGAGACGATGAGCACACCTCAAAAGGTGCAGGATCCGAAGAGGCAGCGAACAAATGAGACTGATCAGGCAAACCGGACTGAATCCAGCAGGGACACCAACATGTTATCGGCGACATCCACTCTGGAGGATCGCCAGGGACAATGAAAGTCTTTAGCTGGAACTGTCGGGGTCTCCTCGGAGCCCCGACAGTTCGTTCGCTTCTAGACTTCCAGAGGCGCTTCAACCCGGATGTGTTTTTCCTGTCTGAAACACATTTGGATAATGAGAAGGCAGAAATTTTGAGGAGAAAACTTAAACTTGATCATGTGCTAGTGGCACCTAGCATGGATGGAAGGAAGGGGGGACTCTTGATGGTCTGGAAGAAGGAGGTGAGGATCTACTCCCGGACTACAAGTCTTGAGTTCATTGATGTGTCGGTTGAGGAACCGGATGGACGTATGTGGAGGATGACAGGTATATATGGTGACCCAAGGTGGGATCATAAGGAAAGGACTTTCCAGAACTTGAGGGATCTGCATGCCCAATCGAGTTTTCCATGGATGGTTTTAGGGGACTTCAATGAAATTTTATACTCATCAGAGAAGGACGGGGCCCCCCTCGATAGCAGTCCCGTTTACAGGCGTTCCAAGACGCCCTATCTGATTGCTCTTTAGAGGATGTTGGATATAATGGAGATAAATTTACATGGTTTCGTGGGGGGTTACGTGAGAGGCTTGACCGAGCGGTTACTAATGCCGCTTGGCTTCTGTTGCACCCGTCTGCTGGACTAAGTAATCTGGACATGGGCAAGTCAGACCACCGACCGATTCTTATGGATACCGAGTATCTAACAGGGGTGGCAGCAAGCAACCCTATAAGAGAGAAGAAATTTGAAATGAGATGGTTGGCAGAAGAATCAGTAAATGAGATTATTAACACGGCATGGCAGAAAGCCGTGCACCGTGGCCTGTGCCCTACGATCACCGATAAACTCGCGGCTGTTCACACTGATTTGCATGACTGGGATCGTAGGGTTTTGAGGAAACCGCAGGCGAGATTAAAGTCAGCTCGCCGAGAGCTTGAGAGAATAATGCGGGGTCCCTACTCAAACGAAGCACGAATGAGGCACAAAGAACTGTCGGTGCTCATTGAAAACCTTTTAGAGCATGATGAAATATATTGGGCTCAGAGAGGTCGCGTCCGATGGCTTAAGAAAGGAGACCGAAACTCTTCATATTTCCAGCAATGTGCCTCAGCTAGAAGGAGACGGAACCTAATAAAAAAACTGAAGAATGAAAGTCAGAATTGGGTTGAAGGCAATGATAATTTGAGGCCTCTGGTCCGAGAGTATTTTAGTAATCTTTTTACCTCAGCAAATGGAGAGATTAGCACTGATCTATTATCTTCTGTAAAACACCGTGTAACACAAAATATGAATGAAATTTTGGTTGCCCCGTATACCAGTGATGATGTGCGCAAAGCCCTCTTTCAGATTGGTGATTTGAAGGTGCCCGGGCCAGACGGGCTGCATGCAATTTTCTTCAAGAGGTTTTGGCATATAATGGGGGATGAGCTTACAAAGGAAGTTTTGGAGGCAATAAATAGCAAGCATATTCCGGCTGGTTGGAATGATACGAATGTGGTTCTAATACCAAAAGTAGACTGTCGAGAGGTAATTTCTCAATATAGGCCAATTAGCCTATGCAATGTTGTTTACAAAATCATCTCTAAGATGATAGCTAATAGGTTGAAGAGCATACTACCAGAAATCATTTCCCCTACGCAGAGTGCCTTCGTGCCCGGGAGGCAGATCACAGACAATGTTTTAGTAGCTTATGAATGTTTTCACACGATCAAGAAGAAGACACATGGGAACTCTGGCTTCTGTGCAGTAAAATTGGACATGAACAAAGCTTATGATAGAGTTGAATGGGGCTTTTTGGAAAGAATGATGCTGAAGATGGGGTTCCAGGAACAATGGGTGCACCTAGTAATGGAGTGTGTGTCCTCTGTCAGATACAAGATACGGTTCAATGACACAGAAACAGAAGAGATTGTTCCATCAAGGGGGCTGCGCCAAGGGGACTCCCCATACCTTTTTTTGCTCTGTTTTGAGGGGTTATCCAATTTGTTGGCCCATGAGGAAGAGATTGGTAACCTGGAAGGGATAAAGGTGAGCAGAAACGCCCCTATGATCTCTCATCTACTCTTCGTGGATGATTCCCTAATTCTTTTGAAAGCTATTTTTCAAAGTGCAAACACTCTGAAAAGAGTTCTTGATACTTACTGTGAAAGTTCAGGACAAAGGGTAAGCAATGCCAAATCGAGTGTGTTTTTCAGCCCTAATACACCGGTTGGAGTAAGAGAAGAAATATGTGAAGAACTGGATATAGCCACAGAAGCTCTCTCGGATAAATACTTGGGGCTGCCCACCTTGGTGGGCGTGGATAGGAGCGATTGTTTCCAACATCTAATAGACAGAATTTGCCAGAGGCTCAAAGGGTGGAAGGAGAAGTTTCTCTCCATACAGGGCAAGGAAATTCTCTTGAAATCAGTGGCCCAGGAAATTCCTTCGTACGCTATGTCAGTGTTTAAACTCCCTAAAGGAATTTGCAAAACTATAACTGATGAGATTGCTGGCTTTTGGTGGGGAGATGGTGAAGAGAGGAAGAAAATGCATTGGTTTGCGTGGTGGAAGATGTGTGTACCGAAGAAGAAAGGGGGATTAGGATTTAAAGACCTTCACAGTTTTAACCTTGCTTTACTAGCAAAACAGTGTTGGCGACTAATCCAGAACCCGGACTCTCTCTGTGCACGTGTACTAAGCGCAAAGTATTATCCAGAGGGGAATATTTTGAAGGCAGGCCCAAAGAAAGGCTCGTCATTCACTTGGCAGAGTATTGTTGCAGGGATTCAAACCTTCAAAAGGGAATGTATATGGCGTGTGGCAACAGGAGCACAAATAGATATATGGCAGGATCCTTGGATCCCTTCCAGTCCCTCAAGAAAAGTGATTACACCCCGAGGAATGATCATGCTAAGATATGTGGAGGAACTAATAGACCCTCACACCGGACAATGGGATGAAACCCTTATCAGAGATGTTTTCTCTCCTGTTGATGCTTATAGGATACTACAAATACCTCTTAATGTTCAGTTCATGGAGGATTTTATAGCATGGAATTACACGAGATCAGGGACCTTTTCGGTCCGGTCAGCTTATCACAAAGAGTTTGAACACCAGTACGGTCACCGCCTTGCAAGATCTGATGGGCAAGGGAACACCCAGGAGGAGGCAATATGGCAAGAAGTGTGGAATCTTAAAATACCTGGTAAGATAAAACATTTTGCTTGGAAGGCTTTCAATGGATCACTACCCTGCTATGGAATTCTGGCAAACAGACATATCCCGCTAATCCCACAATGCCCAGTCTGCTCAGTGGGGTTGGAAGACATTCAGCACTGTCTGTTTACATGCAGGAGAGTTCAAGAAATATGGTCAGCATTGGGGGTCCATAACACCATTATGGAGGCTGTTAGACAGGACCGATCTGGATCAGTAACTGTACAGATTCTAGCTCGAACACAGGGCGTATGTGAGGGATTGCCCACGGCCGAGTTAATTTTTGTGGCTTCGTGGTACCTCTGGTGGCAGAGGCGCCAATATGTGAGAGGAGAAGAGGTCCAAACAGCTGACAAATCAGCTGTATCTATCAGAGCTTTGGCTACCAATTTCCTCCGGGCGTACTCAAGCAAATTTGTGGAGAGGAAGCATGATCATATGTGGAAACGCCCAACTAGCGATGTGATAAAAGTGAATGTGGATGCATCGTTCCTACCTGACACTCTTTCAGGAGCAACAGGTGCTATTGCTCGGGACAGCAGGGGGAACTTCATAGCGGCAGCCACATGGTATCTACCTCAAATCACTAGCGTGGATTCAGCTGAAACCTTGGCGATACGCAATGGACTATATCTGGCTGGCAGGCTCGGTTGCAACAAAGTACAGGTGGAGTCTGATAACAGTTTTGTGGTGCATTCCTTGCAGAACCCAGAGTCGTACACGGGACCAAATATAGCAACAATCTCAGAGTGCAGGCAACTTGCTCTCGATTTTGCAGATACATCATATTCACACTGCTTTCGTGAAGCAAATGAGGTTGCTCATATCTTAGCTAGTAATTCTTGTAGCAATAGAATTTCCTCGTTTTGGGAATCTACTATCCCGGACTTTATTTCTCATGCTATTGTAAACGATCTGTCCATCATTTGAGGAATAAAGTCTTGATGCTTCAAAAAGAAACTTTTTCTTCAAGAAGGCCAACTTTTTCTTATAGTTGCTAAAGTCTGTAAGTAAAATATCAACATGTATAATATCAAATTATCATTGTTTCTATGAATAAATATTTTCACATTTTATTTACTTAGTACTGTGTATATTGATAACTTTTCTGTAAACAGGTCGCAAATAAAAAATGTTAGTTTTGGAAAAATACCACACCTTACGAAAGAAATGAATGATGTGAATAAGTTACGACTTAGCACTTGCTATACACGGATGGGAAATCTCTTCTCTGATGGTTTTACAACCATGTTAGGTCTATTACAGTCAATGTGAACAACATTTAGTAATACCGCTTGTCACTGATGGGTGCTTAGTAAGATTTCTAAAGGATATCTATCAAACCGGGAGGGGGTGGGTAGGGTTTGGGATGCATCATGATAATCTACCAATGCATCAAGAGTGTGTTTGGTTGAGCTGTGAATTATGGAAAAGCTGATGTGAGTTGTGAGTTACGAGGTGGATCTTCTGAACTAACAACTGTGGAAAAGCTGGATTCGTCTACCATTGTCGAAGGGCATGTGGAGATGTGTCTCCGACGGATCTCGCGAGATTCGGTCGGCGGTTTTCTTTGGTGGATCTACTCGGATCCAAATTTTTTAAAAAAATTTGTTCATGTGTCTTTAGGTTGGATCCTTCCATTCTAAGCTTCTCTTCATCGGTGGCGGTTGCTTCTCATGCATTGGTCCTATGTTTCCTTAGCACGATGACTTTCCAACTGTCTACTACAACAAGATGTGTCCAGCTTCGGTGAGGGAGGGGCGATGAAGGCGGCGCTCCTTCGGCTCGCTTTAGTGCTTGTAGTCGTTGCTAGGTGGTCTACGAATCTGGATGTAATTTTTTATTATTTCTTGTGTTTGCTATACTGCCATGATTGAAGATGAATAGATCAAAAATTGGACGATTTGCCACGTCAAAACCGGATCAAAATTTTGCTTAGTGTTTTTTGCCACTGTCAAATTTTCGGTGCAGTGCAAACAGGGCCGTCTCCAGGATTTCAGGGCCCCGGTGCGAAATAAAAGAAAATTGCCCTATGGCTGACTAATTCCCATGTCATCGAAGATGATATCACTCTATGATCTGCTCTTGCATGCACTGCTGAGCAACCAATTACGTGAATCACATCATACTGAAGTACTTAAGTCTGCACATTTGTGTGATACGGACAACGAATATAAAATAGGGCCCAATTTTTTTAAATCATACTACCTTTATTTTATTTTTTAGGTGCATTAACCCTTTTATGAAATTTCAAAATACTAAGTATATATTTTTGTTGGGTAAAATAGTGAATGTATTTGGTTTATTCATTGATTTCCTAAGTTGCTAGTGGGTTGTTTCCACTTGAAGCCTACAGTAAAAAAATCCCCACGGATGAAGGGATCTCCTTTCCTCACTGATAATTTCCTTTCCTACCTAATCTTCATGCATGCAATTACATGCCAGTCAACAGATCCGGAAAAAATGGCGTGTTGCGCCCGGAAAAACTGCTGGCATAAGCACGGGAGATAATCAAGCAAACCGCGGGATCGTGCGCAGAGTAGGAAAGAAATTGCTGGCCACTAAGATCATGCGGGACATTTCCAGTTCAAAAAAAAAGATCATGCGGGACATACCAGATAATTAGCAGTAGATTTTTTTCAGAATTAATTAGCATTAGATTAGTGCGATATGGGGCCCCAGATTTTGGGGGCCCCTGTGCAGTTGCCCACCTTGGCCACCCTTGTAGACGGCCCTGAGTGCAAAGTGCCACGTTTTGTAAAGTGGTGGTTTTTCGACAGCTGTGACGCCAAAGTGGTGGTTTTGTGCATTTTACTCGCCTGAGGCATCTACAAGTTCATTGAGGAAAAATTAAGGTCTGTACTAAATTGCGCCAGCGCCTTTCTTATAAACTAATTATCACGTTGTAACGTTCGATTTGATTTTCTTATTTTGGGGAGACAAGGATGAGTGTTAAGAAGTAGTGATCACCATGATCATCATGTGACGAACCATGCTCGGGAGGAAGGCTGCATTTCTTGTCTCCATCAGAAGACTATCCTATTTAGTACCGCAGTGTTTTTAATAATCATAGCAAGTTACTGTTAAGCATCACTTCTGCGTTTCTCTGTTTAAGTTTATGGGTTTGTACTATTCCTGCAGATGCAGCTGCACTTTATCTTGATGAACCGAAGTTGTGATACCACCACCGTATATGCTTGAATGTGCTATCGGATGTGTCAGTGAGTCATCATCATACTTGAAATAAATCTATCGTCCGTTGATCTGGCATAGTAATAGTACTGTCCATTTGGCCTTGCATTTTATTTGTTTAAAAATTACTGGCTTAGCTTTTTTTGGTAATATTAATTTTTCCCTAGAAGTATTTACCGAATCCAGATTACCTAGTTTTTGCAAATACTATGCCTGACAACTAATCTCGAAGATTTCATCAATTTCAGACGGGCATTAGGCTATGTTGTTTTTTGAATGGTCGGCATTCAGCTAATTAGTAGTAGTATATATGAAGACCTTAAGAGGGTGAGGGACATTGAGAATCTCAGATTTTGTGAAATCAGTTGAAGCAAAACACAGAGAATGAGCCCCGCTACCTGCTGACTTTGTTCCTTTCTGGAACAATTTCAGGTCTGCACCCATTAGGTCATAACTCATAACTCTTATTATTTGACCAATTAGATTCTTACATTATTCCTCCTCAAAGTTATCTTGCGAGTCATACAATTTATGCAAATGTTTTTTCAACACAATCCTGATGAATTGACATAAAGAATGGTGTTCCTTGTTTCCCTTCTCTAACTACATACTTGAGGGTCAGGGCTATCTTGGTTCGAATTCTGTGATTGTCAACTTATTGAATGATGGATTTGATTTGTTCGAGTCATCTACTAGGTCATTGAGATCACCATGGACATGGTTCTCATTATTCAACCTAAATAGAAAAGCAGGCCTGGAAGGAGCAGGCAAGGTAGTAGACCTTCCAACAAGCATGAGGATCACATTGGAGATGCCGGGTCTATCACTTGGACTCTCTTGAACACATAATAGTCCAATGTGTACACACTTGAG
Organism: Triticum dicoccoides; assembly: GCF_002162155.2. Classification (NCBI taxonomy): domain Eukaryota; kingdom Viridiplantae; phylum Streptophyta; class Magnoliopsida; order Poales; family Poaceae; genus Triticum; species Triticum dicoccoides. The sequence goes on from NC_041384.1 coordinate 711,630,903, forward strand.
AACCTCACTTTCAGAATAGTTGTAGTGCAATGATGGATCAACTATCTCAGCTTTTGTCCCCCTGTTCCAGTTCTCCCATACCTATGCACAAACAATTACTCATCAAAAAAGCTTACTATAACATCACATTTTGAGACTGGAAATTAACTGAATATAAAACTGACATAGGTTAAAAGATGCTCAGCCATCATTGTCTCAGACGATACACTGTTTCTCCTCCCCGTCACGATTTCTAGAATAATCATTCCAAAGCTGAACACATCTGATTTGGTTGAAATATGTCCAAGAACCGCATATTCTGGTGCCATATATCCACTGCACTAGAAAATGGTTAAGCGTTGCTTCTTTTGTGAACGTGGCACTTATGAACTTGTGATAAGATTAACTGAATCCATAACTTACTAGGTTCCAGCTACTCTTCTTGTAATATGCTTTGTATGATCACCCTCAAAAACACTTGCCAAACCAAAGTCAGAGATCTTTGGATTCATATCCATTTCTAGTAATATATTGCTTGGCTTCAGGTCTCTATGTATAACTTTTATACGGGACTCGTCATGTAGATATGCCAAGCCTCGAGCAATACCACAAATGATCTTGTATCGTGTATCCCAAGCTAATTTTCCACGCTTTTCGTCATCTAAAAAGGCATCATAATCCAAATAAATCATGTGACAGAAAAAGTAATTGAAAACATGCACAGTGGGACTAACGTCAAAGTGGCAAAGATGTATGTCAAAGAGAAACTTAGACAATGCGATTACTCTACCAATGAACATAAAAAGTTATCTATGATTGTAGAAACATTTGTTTGCCAAGTTCCTGCTCATGTTAAATAAATATATAAACCAGACATCGAAGAATTCAAATTATGAGTTTGTTCTACTGATGTTCATGCAAAGATTTGTTTAATTGACCTGAACCAATGTTTGTATATATGTGTTACCACATCGAATTTATTTTTATTTGTAATTTGTATAGTAGCTTCACAAAATGCTTGATTTTATTTTATCTCAACCATTTTCATTATTTAAAGAACATTGTAATGATGACGTCAGTACAACTAGTATTTTTCAATCCAAAGTTTGCTTAGAATTAGAAATAAACTAGAAACTCCAGTACCGAAAATAAAGGCATCAAGACTTTTCTTTGGGATATATTCATACACAAGTAACTTGTCCTCTCCATCGAGGCAAGCGCCTATTAACTTCACCAGATTACGGTGCTGAAGCTTGGCAACTAATAGCAGCTCATTTTTTAGCTCAGGAAGGCCTTGTTTTGATCCTTCCGATAATCTTTTTACTGCTATTTCTTGTCCATCTGGCATCATACCCTGAAAACAGAAACTTAAATTAATATATTTGTTTACAAAGGAAGTACATGCTAGCTTTGAAATAGGGTTGAGAAGCCACAAGTCAAACCCAGTCTGTAGATCAGTTTTGAATGACAGAGATAAAGAAGAAGTGAGATTTTAAAATCCTATCTCAAACCCACTCCACTAGAAAGTGGAGAGTACATAAGCGTGAAGTGGGATTTTAGAAAATGTATGCCATCTAAGGTAGCTAATGTGTACTATCCTTTTAATGGATAGTTCTCATTATTCATGAAAGAAAATATGGTGACAATAGCAGGACGCTGTAAACAACTAATCCTGGGTTTGTTGCTGGATTTACCTTATAAACTTGACCAAATCCTCCTTCCCCCAGTTTATTTTCTTCAGAAAAATTACTCGTTGCTGTTCTTATTACTGATGGGTCCAGTAGCACCGATTTAATATCTTCAATATCTTCTGAACAAGCTGTATCTGCATATATGATACAAAGAATTGACCATTGGTCTTTTTCCGCAGAGAGCTAGTAGAACATCAGTTACGAAAGATTAAATTTATGAAATGGCGACATGGATGCTTCCACTAGTAGTTACTCCATATATGTAATGTAATGGATGCTTGCATGTATGATTAAATTTTCTGCATATATGTAATGGATGCTTTATGAAAGGCTGAAGACAAGTTCGACTGCATATTTCAATTCAACAAAGTTATAGTGATCCCAGTAGACAGTAGTGTAAGGATTACTTACATGATAGTGTCTTCTTCGGACTCGGTCTCTTTATCCATATGTAAATTGATATAGCTGAGATTAAACCAAGAATTGTTACCACTGGAAGGACGATTGGCAGGATTGCAGGGCTACTGCCATTTCTTCTTGGGTTGCTGCTGTTTGCATTTGAGCCATTGCCATTTCCGTTGGCCGCAGTACCATTTACTTTGTCTGTGCACATGTAGAAACAGTCAGACTTATGGTCAACAATATTTTTCTTCTGGAAATAAGCAGGATCATACCGGAAGTTGGCGGCGGAGTTCCGCCGGCTTGCCCTCCGCAGCCCAAATAGGGACGCTCGCCGGCGATATTGCCAGGCGGGTCGTAGTTGCAGGTGATGAACGTGCCCCCGCCTTCGCAGGTTACGCTCGCGCAACCAACTCTGGTTGAGTTGGCCCAGACAAGCTGGGTGTACTCCCCGCAGGCCTGCCCCTCCTTGCACGCGTTGCTTGCGCAGTCGTACTTCTGCTTCTCTCCGAGCCAGGAGAACAAGGCGTCCGAGACGGTCCAGCTGATGCCTGTGCCGCCTTGGAAGATGTTCTCGCCATACGGCCCGCCGGAGGAGACTTTGCGGCAATCGCCCTTCCTCTTCTCCGCGTAGCCTTCGGCGTAGGCCGCCACCGTGCTGTCCCACGAGAGCATGCCCACGCCAACGCCGGCTCTGGCCGCGTTCTGGAGGTTGAGGAAATCTTGAGGTGAACTCTGCGCTGCAACGCCAAAAGACACGGAAGATGTCTTCTTAAGCAATAACCATGGTTTTAAAGCTACTAGCAAAAATGCCCGTGCGTTGCAACAGAAAAAAAATATATCGTCACATCTCCTAAAAACACATATAAACTGATAAATATCAAACTGAAAAATAATTACAATGAGCAAGCAACGTGCTTCGCTATGGAGAAAACAGTCGAACCTTCTAGCATAACATTAATTACTTTTTTCGGTTAGCATAATATTACTTAGAACATATAGATGTGGTTAGTGTCAAGAATTCATGTACTCCTTCTGTAAACTAATATTAAATTACTAAAACTTTTTTTTTCGAAAAGAGGACTCCCCGGCCTCTCCATCAGAACGATGAATACGGCCACATTATATCACTAAGACTTAGTGATTTAAAATGTCTTATATTAGTTTGCAGAGGGAGTGGTAAATGTGACAAACAAAAAGTTGAAATTACCTTAGGTGAGAATCTTCACTCGAATCACTCGAACGAAGGAATTAAGTCAACCCACCACCTAAAGGCGTGACCGCCACTTTGTGTGCAAACATCTCCTGTCCATCATCATCTTTATATCCATGTGGCCCATAAAAATCCTTTGACACGACGCAACCTCCATAACCGTACCATTGACCACTTCCTATTACGTGTTTCCAAAAAAAACTCTATGCAATTCGAGTATTTCCTACACAAAGTGATTTATAGCTTTCCTCTTGAGATATATACATACGGTTTTTATTTTGCAGGGATATACATACGGGTTTCCTAAGGCACATCTAGAGGATGCACATCTAAGTTTCACTGGTAGAAAAAAGCCCTTTAGTCCCGGTTCGCAACAGCCTTTAGTCCCGGCTGTGCAACCGGGACTAAATAAGCGCGACTAAAGACCCCCCCTTTAGCCGCGGCTCTTACGGACCGCGACAAAAGTCTTTAGTCCCGGTTCTTGTGGCTAACCGCGACTAAAGGCCGCCACAGGTTTTTGAAAAAAAAAATTGAATTTTTTTTTTCAAATTTCTGAATTATTTTAACCTCTAGTCTCTAATCACCACCCCTCATCACTTCTCAATTTATTCTTTTATCACCCCTCATCATTCCAAATCATCTAACTTCCCAACCGGTCACCCATCCCTCTCACTACTCCAGCCCAAGCACGCTTAACTTCCGGGTTCTATTCTCCCACGCTCCAAGTCTGCACTTGTTGTTTTCCTGACAATAATAAGATGTCAATCCTATTAACCTTCAGGAATTTTGCTTGAGCATGAAGTGACACATTTCACTGTTTGAGTTTGAAACTATTGTTTTAAAAAACAATAATTATTTAGTAACACTAATATTTCTTGAATAATTAGTTTGACCATTGTTTGACCA
>NC_041384.1:711635717-711639005 GCF_002162155.2 Triticum dicoccoides
AGCGCCCTGGGCCCAGGCATTTGGTCGCGGTTCATCTGCCGAATCGCGACTAAAGACTTCATTAGTCGCGGTTCCTACAGTTTCGCGACTAATGGGGCTGGACGGAAGCCTCTTTTTCTATCAGTGTTTTATACCAATGATTTTACGTGCAGATTCGTGCGGCTAATTTTCCTTTTCCTTTTTATACAAAATGTGTTAAGTTAATAAGTACATCATATTTCAGGTATGAATGACTGAATACGAAGCAAAACCTCCACAGCGGAACTGCCACCGGATCATGCATTTAGAATTAGATTTCTATGGAGTTGACATTAAATTAACCATATTTACAGCCTGTGAATATACCAGTGGGACTGGAAACAATTATAAATTCAGTGAAGAAGATGTTGAAATAGCAAGGCGAATATACCACCATATATCTCTAAAACCGAAACTCCTGCACATATGGGCTACACCAGTTGACAAGCTATGCATCATATTTTTCTCCAATTGAAACGCAGAAGAAACAATGATGAGCAAAACAAAACAAAAATAACGGGCTGACCAACAAAAAATCAGGGCTGACCAAGACTGCTAATTTGCGCTAAGCTTGACCTAGGTTGCTGAACGGACGAATCCAGCTGGTTAAGCAGCCATGCTGTGGTGGTGGTCATCCATATACTAATTAACATTAACATCAAAAGTGATTTTTAGTCTCAATTGTGCGAACATACTGTTCTGAAATTTTCTTCTAGCTCATTATAGATGGTTAGATGATAGAACACACCGAACTCGCATCTAATTTCACAGAGAAAGTAGACATATATACAAAGAAAAGTATGTACGCAGTATTGGCGGCTGCAACATCCTCAGTGCCTTGCCCCTACCCCAGCGCTCCTTTCCCTTCTTCTTCCTCCCCGCAGCCTCTCTTCTTTGGTTCCTCCTCCCCTGCGTCCTCTTCCTCCCCCAACACCTCGCTTCTTGGCTCTCCATCTCCCGTTTCCATCTGCTTCCGCTCCTCACCGCTGGACCGCCGTAGGATTCGCCACCGGCCAGGCACCTCGATCCCGCCTCCATAAACACCAGCAGCGCCTCGTCTCCCTGCTTGCGGATCGTAAAACCCGCGTTCTCTCCCTCAATAACCGCCTCGTGGGTCGTGGCTGACAAAGGCATCAAGGGCCTCGTTCTCGAGTCACTCGACTGCACCTGTGATGGGCTCCGGGAGTGCGCGACCACGATGGGCGAAGACGCCATGCAGGAGGTGACTCGAGGCGGGGGAAGGTCGGGCCGACGCCGATGCATGGTGGCTAGGAGGCGAAGCAGCAGTACGGCGTGAGGAGGGATCGTGGGCGCTGAGATCCATCCTGCTGTTTCCCTCCACCGCTCGTCGGCAATTGAACGCCCTCCTCCATCGGGCTAGGTGTTGCTCCGAAGCGTTGCCTCGTGGTCGCTTCACCTGGGCCCATATGGCCTACCACGGCAGGCTCCACAGCGACGATGGGAGCAGTCCTTCTAGGAGGATCGTACGCACACACCAGCACGGGTGAAGAAGAGGACAATGTATGAAGAAATCAACGGACGGACGGACAAACTGGAGACTCAATCCGTACTTTATTATTAGGGAAAGATAGCGTTTAGAAGAGGTCTTGCGATAAGGGTCTTTTGTCCAAACACATGAGTAAATATTTTATATAGCTCGTTATAGCATCACTATAACACGCTATAGCATTTAGAAGAGGTTCGTCGTTAAGAGGCTTATCGTGCTATTTAAAACTTTGGTAATAACTGAACGGCAACGAAAAGGTGATCGTTTGAAGCTATTACCTGAGCGGTTGAACTGGCCGCAGCCGGCATACGGCCAGACACCCGGCACGTTCCCTCGGGGGTCGTACTCACAAAGGATGAACGTACCAAGGTTCCCGTCGCAGGCCACGGCGGCGCACCCGACCCGGGTGGTGTTAGCCCACACGATCTGCGTGTAATGAGAGCAGATTTTTCCCGCGGCACACGAGCCGTCGCTGCAGTTGTAGTACTGCTTCTCCTGGACCCACAAGGCCACCGCGTCGCTGGCCGTCCAGTTACCGCCCTTGTTGCCCCAGAATATGCTCTCGCCATAGGGCCCGTCGGAGTGCACGAGCTTGCAGTCGCCTTTCCTCTCGCCGGCGTATCTCTGGGCGTAGCCTGCCAGGGTGTCATCCCACGCCAGCGGCGCGACTCCCACGTCGGCGCGGGCCGCGTTCTGGAGGTCGGCGAAGGTCTGGGCGGAATATTGGGCGTCGGCCGTGGCGGCACCGGCGAGCATGGTGACCACGCACTGCAGTAGTAGCAGCGAGGCGGCCGCAGCTGCCATCTAGGCTCCGTGACTTATTTTTGCTTCTCCAACAAGGATGGTGTACTTGTTCTTGTTCCTGTTAGAGGAAGGTTCCGACTTGCCGTGGTAAACTCGCTGATGACGATGGAGACGTGGTAGACTGGTATGTGGCCGTCCAAGGGTTAGGCCTGGTGGTCACCGGGAATGCCTTGCCAGCGCTGTACCGTGTAGAAAATTGCGACCCTATAACCATGGAAAAGTCATCAGAAGGAAAGTCCAAGCGTTCGGCTGGTCTTTGCGTTACGTGATATTCCTGTGGGATTTGGACTTCAGATTTGGAATGACCTATTGGGTCGATTGGCACCACGAGTTTCGCTGGAACCGGCACCAGAAGAGATGGCGTGCGACGACGTGTGATGGCGCGTCTCCTACGCCGCCGACCTCGTGACGGGCAAGCTCACCTTCTCCGACGGGGTTCTCCTCCTTCAACGAGAGGCTCTTCGTCTGGTGCTGGTGGACGTACGCGGCGTCACGATCGATGCGCGCTTCCTATGGGAGGGTGAGTCCGTAGACATCGGAGACATCATATCCTTTTCTTGCCATTTTGCGAAGATCCGAGATCGATTGCCGCTGACGAGACCGGTGCCGCCGCCGACGCGGGCACCGATCAACAAGGATGCGGCACACGGGCGGTACACGGCACGGCATGCAACCGCACCGACGCGGGCTGATGCGGGCCCAAGCCCCCCCACCTACCCATCCATGGCGGATGTGCGACACGTGGGGGCGCATCCGATCCTCCATTCCGAGCCAGGGTTCACGGTGAGAGTATAAATCCTAAACCGAGCCCAGTCCTTGACCTAGATACTGCCTTCTCCCACTTTTGGACGGCGGAGAGAAACCCTAGATCGAATCCCCCAATCTCCTACGGGTGGTGGAAGGGCAAGGTGGGAGGAGATCTGTGTTCCTTCGCGGCCGTAGCGGCCTCCCCTCCCCCC
>NC_041384.1:711639252-711670271 GCF_002162155.2 Triticum dicoccoides
ATGGATGCGGGGCGCGGCTTCGATGGGGGGCGGCGCGGAGGCGCGGGTGCAGGCCGTGGAGCAAGACGGAGCTCGGGTCGAGGAAACGGCCGGGGAGGAGAACGGAGCAAGTACTCCTGGAAACGCGACAATGGCGGCGACCGCACCATCTCGTTGTCGTCCAACGCGGCCTCGGGCTCGGGCAACACCTCGAGGTGGGATGCGGCGGCGGCGACGGCTCCGACGCGTCGCGACCCCAAGGAGGGAGGCGTTTGGGTGGAGAAACACCAGAGATCTTCAAGCTCTGGGGGCAATGGAGGAGGACAAGATCCGTCTCCACCACCTCGTCGTCCTCAGGGAAAAAATCCCCGCCAGGTGCCTGTAGGGGAACGTAGTAATTTCAAAAAAAATCCTACGCACACGCACGATCGTGGTGATGCATAACAACGAGAGGGGAGAGTGTTGTCTACGTACCCTCGTAGACCGTTCGTGGAAGCGTTATATCAACGCGGTTGATGTAGTCGTACGTCTTCATGTCCGACCGATCCAAGTACCGAAAGCACGGCACCGCCGAGTTCTGCACACGTTCGGCTCGGTGACGTCCTCGCCTTCTCGATCCAGCAAGAGGGGCGAAGTAGTAGATGAGTTCCGGCAGCACGACGGCGTGGTGACGGTGTTGGTGAAGAACAATCTCCGCAGGGCTTCGCCTAAGCACTACGAAAACTATGACGGAGGATAAACTAGAGGGGACGAGGTTGCCGGCACACGGCTTGGTGTTTCTTGATGTCTCTTTGGTGCTAGCCTTACCCCTCTATTTATATGTTGAGCCCTGGGGTCGAAACTTGGAGTAAAAGCCTCCTCAAAGTCGGTTTCACCCGAAAGGCAAGATTCCTTCTCGGACTCCATGGCTAGATGCCAGGGTTCCCGGCGTCTACCCCCTAGACGCCAGGGTTCCTGGCGTCTAGCCTCTGGTCTCCGCAAAACTTCCTTTTGCACTTTCTAAAAGCCTCGTGGGCTTTCCCCTTTGGCCCAAATAAAGTGTTCTCATGCCCAAACATTTTGGGAAACATCCGGAACCCCTTCCGGTGAATTCCGGAACCCTTCCGGAGATCAAACACTACTATCCCATATATCAAACTTTATCTCCAGACCATTCGGGAGTTCCTCGTCATGTCCGTGATCACATCCCGGACTCCGGACAACATTCGATCATCAACATACATAACTCATATAGTACTATATCGTCAACGAACGTTAAGCGTGCGGACCCTACGGGTTCGAGAACTATGTAGACATGACCGAGACACCTCTCTGGTCAATAACCAATAGCGGGACCTGGATGCCCATATTGGCTCCTACATATTCTACGAAAATCTTTATCGGTCAGACCGCATAACAACATACGTTGTTCCCTTTGTCATGGGTATGTTACTTGCCCGAGATTCGATCGTCGGCATCACAATACCTGGTTCAATCTCGTTACTGGCAAGTCTCTTTACTCGTTCCGTAATACATCATCTCGCAACTAACTCATTAGTTGCAATGCTTGCAAGGCTTAGGTGATGTGCATTACCGAGAGGGCCCAGAGATACCTCTCCAACAATCGGAGTGACAAATCCTAATCTCGAAATACGCCAACCCAACAAGTACCTTTGGAGACACCTGTAGAGCACCTTTATAATTACCCAGTTACGTTGTGACGTTTGGTGGCACACAAAGTGTTCCTCCGATAAACGGGAGTTGCATAATCTCGAAGTCATAGGAACATGTATAAGTCATGAAGAAAGCAATAGCAATAAACTAAACGATCAAGTGCTAAGCTAACGGAATGGGTCAAGTCAATCACATCATTCTCCTAATGATGTGATCTCGTTAATCAAATGAAAACTCTTTGTCTATGGCTAGGAAACATAACCATCTTTGATCGACGAGCTAGTTAAGTAGAGGCATACTAGTGACACTCTGTTTGTCTATGTATTCACACATGTATTATGTTTCCGGTTAATACAATTCTAGCATGAATAATAAACATTTATCATGATATAAGGAAATAAATAATAACTTTATTATTGCCTTTAGGGCATGTTTCCTTCAGTCTCCCACTTGCACTAGAGTCAATAATCAAGTTCACATCGCCATGTGATTTAATATCAATAGTTCACATCACCATGTGATTATCACACATAGTTCACATCGACATGTGACCAACACCCAAAGGGTTTACTAGAGTCAATAATCTAGTTCACATCGCTATGTGATTAACACCCAAAGAGTACTAAGGTGTGATCATGTTTTGCTTGTGAGAGAAGTTTAGTCAATGGGTCTGCCACATTCAGATCCGTATGTATTTTGCAAATTTCTATGTCAACAATGCTCTGCACGGAGCTACTCTAGCTAATTGCTCCCACTTTCAATATGTATCCAGATTGAGACTTAGAGTTATCTGGATCAGTGTCAAAACTTGCATCGACGTAACCCTTTACGATGAACCTTTTGTCTCTTCCATAATCGAGAAACATATCCTTATTCCACTAAGGATAATTTTGACCAATGTCCAGTGATCTATTCCTATATCACTATTGTACTCCTTTTCCAAACTTAGGGCAAGGTATACAATAGGTCTGGTACACAGCATGGCATACTTTATAGAACCTATGGCTGAGGCATAGGGAATGACTTTCATTCTCTCTCTATCTTCTGCCGTGGTCGGGTTTTGAGTCTTACTCAACTTCACACCTTGTAACACAGGCAAGAACTCCTTCTTTGACTGTTCCATTTTGAACTACTTCAAAATCTTGTCGAGATATCTACTTATTGAAAAACTTATCAAGCGTTTTGATCTACCTCTATATATCTTGATGCTCAATATGTAAGCAGCTTCACCGAGGTCTTTCTTTGAAAAACTCCTTTCAAACATTCCTTTATGCTTTGCAGAATAATTCTACATTATCTCCGATCAACAATATATCATTCACATATACTTATCAGAAATGCTGTAGTAAATACAGGCTTCACCGCAAGTCTGTATAAAACTATATGCTTTGATCAACTTATCAAAGCGTATATTCCAACTCCGAGATGCTTGCACCAGTCCATAGATGGATCGCTGGAGTTTGCATATTTTGTTAACACCTTTAGGATTGACAAAACCTTCTGGTTGCATCATATACAACTCTTCTTTAATAAATTCATTAAGGAATGCAGTTTTATTTATCCATTTGCCAGATTTCATAAAATGCGGTAATTGCTAACATGATTCGGATAGACTTAAGCATAGATACGAGTGAGAAACTCTCATCGTAGTCAACACCTTGAACTTTGTCGAAAACCTTTTGCGACAATTCTAGCTTTGTAGATAGTAACAGTACTATCGCCATCCGTCTTTCCTCTTGAAGATCCATTTAATTTTTATGGCTTGCTGATAATCGGGCAAGTCAACCAAATTCCACACTTTGTTCTCATACATGGATCCCATCTCAGATTTTATGGCCTCAACCCATTTCGTGGAATCTGGGCTCATCATCGCTTCCTCATAGTTCATAGGCTCGTCATGGTCAAGTAACATGACCTCCAGAACAGGATTACCGTACCACTCTGGTGTGGATCTCACTCTGGTTTACCTACAAGGTTCGGTAGTAACTTGATCTGAAGTTTACATGATCATCATCATTAGCTTCCTCACTAATTGGTGTAGTAGTCATAGGAACAGATTTCTGTGATGAACTATTTTCCAATAAGGGAGCAGGTACAGTTACCTCATCAAGTTCTACTTTCCTCCCACTCACTTCTTTCGAGAGAAACTCCTTCTCTAGAAAGGATCCATTCTCAGCAATGAATATCTTGCCTTTGGATCTGTGATAGAAGGTGTACCCAACATTTTCTATTGGGTATCCTATGAAGATGCACAACTCCGATTTGGGTTTGAGCTTATCAGGTTGAAACTTTTTCACATAAGCATTGCAACCTCAAACTTTAAGAAACGACAGCTTAGGTTTCTTGCCAAACCATAGTTCATACGGTGTCGTCTCAACGGATTTAGATGGTGCCCTATTTAATGTGAATGTAGCTGTCTCTAATGCATAACCACAAAACGATAGTGGTAAATCGGTAAAAGACATCATAGATCGCACCATATCTAATAAAGTACGGTTATGATGTTCGGACACACCATTACACTGTAATGGTGTTCCAGGTGGCGTGAGTAGTGAAACTATTTCACATTGTTTTAACTGAAGGCCAAACTCGTAACTCAAATATTTTACTTCTGCGATCATATCGTAGATACTTTTATTTTTGTTACGATGATTCTCCACTTCACTCTAAAATTCTTTGAACTTTTCAAATGTTTCAGATTTGTGTTTCATCAAGTAGATATACTCATATCTGCTCAAATCATCTGTGAAGATCAGAAAATAATGATACCTGCTGCGAGCCTCAATATTCATCGGATCACATACATCAGTATGTATGATTTTCAACAAATCTGTTGCTCGCTCCATTGTTCTGGAGAACGGAGTCTTAGTCATCTTGCCCATGAGGCATGGTTTGCAAGCATCAACTGATTCATAATCAAGTGATTCCAAAAGCCCATCAGCGTGGATTTTCTTCATGCGCTTTACACCAATATAACATAACCGGCAGTGCCACAAACAAGTTGCATTATCATTATTAACTTTGCACCTTTTGGCTTCAATATTATAAAAATGTGTGTCACCATGATCGAGCTCCAACAAACCATTTTCATTGGGTGTATGACCATAGCAGGTTTTATTCATGTAAACAGAACAACAATTATTCTCTAACTTACATGAATAACCGTATTGCAATAAACATGATCAAATCATATTCATGCTCAACGCAAACACCAAATAACACTTATTTAGGTTCAACACTAATCCCGAAAGTATAGGGAGTGTGCGATGATGCTCATATCAATCTTGGAACTACTTCCAACACACATCGTCACTTCACCCTTAACTAGTCTCTGTTCATTCTGCAACTCCCGTTTCGAGTTACTACTCTTAGCAACTGAACCAGTATCAAATACCGAGGGGTTGCTACGAACACTAGTAATATACACATCAATAATCTGTATATCAAATATACCTTTGTTCACTTTGCCATCCTTATTATCCGCCAATTACTTGGGGTAGTTCCGCTTCCAATGACCAGTCCCTTTGCAGTAGAAGCACTCAGTTTCAGGCTTAGGTCCAGACTTGGTTTTTTTTTCACTTGAGCAGCAACTTGCTTGCTGTTCTTCTTGAAGTTCCCCTTTCTTCCCTTTTGTCCCTTTACTTGAAACTAGTGATTTTGTTTACCATCAACACTTGATGCTTTTCTTGATTTCTACCTTCGTTGATTTCAGCATCACGAAGAGCTTGGGAATCGTTTCCGTTATCCCTTGCATATTATAGTTCATCATGAAGTTCTACTAACTTGGTGATGGTGACTAGAGAATTCTGTCAATCACTATTTTATCTGGAAGATTAACTCCCACTTGATTCAAGCGATTGTAGTACCCAGACAATCTGAGCACATGCTCACTGCTTGAGCTATTCTCCTTCATCTTTTAGTTATAGAACTTGTTGGAGACTTCATATCTCTCAACTCGGGAAATTACTTGAAATATTAATTTCAACTCCTAGAACATCTCATATGGTCCATGACGTTCAAAATGTCTTTGAAATCCCGATTCTAAGCTGTTAAGCATGGTGCACTAAACTATCAAGTAGTCATCATATTGAGCTAGCCAAACGTTCATAACGTCTGCATCTGCTCCTGCAATAGGTCAGTCACCTAGCGGTGCATCAAAGACATAATTCTTCTGTGCAGCAATGAGGATAAACCTCAGATCACGGACCCAGTCCGCATCATTGCTACTATCATCTTTCAACTTAGTTTTCTCTAGGAACACATATAAAACATAGGGAAGCAATAACGCGAGCTATAGATCTACAACATAGATATGCAAATACTATCAGGACTAAGTTCATGATAAATTAAAGTTCAATTAATCATATTACTTAAGAACTCCCACTTAGAAAGACATCCCTCTAATCTTCTAAGTGATCACGTGATCCAAATCAACTAAACCATAACTGATCATCACGTGAAATGGAGTAGCTTTCAATGGTGAACATCAATATGTTGATCATATCTACTATATGATTCATTCTCGACCTTTCGGTCTCAGTGTTCCGAGGCCATATCTGCATATGCTAGGCTCGTCAAGTTTAACCTGAGTATTCTGCGTGTGCAAAACTGGCTTGCACCCGTTGTAGATGGACGTAGAGCTTATCACACCCGATCATCACGTGGTGTCTGGGCACGACGAACTTTGGCAACGGTGCATACTCAGGAAGAACACTTTTATCTTGAAATTTAGTGAGAGATCATCTTATAATGCTACCGTCAATCAAAGCAAGATAAGATGCATAAAAGATAAACATCACATGCAATCAATATAAGTGATATGATATGGACATCATCATCTTGTGCTTGTGATCTCCATCTCCGAAGCACCGTCATGATCACCATCGTCACCGGCGCGACACCTTGGTCACCATCGTAGCATCGTTATCGTCTCACCAATCTTATGCTTCCACGACTATCGCTACTGCTTAGTGATAAAGTAAAGCATTACAGCGCAATTGCATTGCATACAATAAAGCGACAACCATATGGCTCCTGCCAGTTGCCGATAACTCGGTTACAAAACATGATCATCTCATACAATAAAATTTAGCATCATGTCTTGACCATATCACATCACAACATGCCCTGCAAAAACAAGTTAGACGTCCTCTACTTTGTTGTTGCAAGTTTTACGTGGCTGCTACGGGCTTAGCAAGAACCGTTCTTACCTACGCATCAAAACCACAATGATAGTTTGTCAAGTTGGTACTGTTTTAACCTTCGCAAGGACCGGGCGTAGCCACACTTGGTTAACCTAAAGTTGGAGAAACTGACACCCGCCAGCCACCTGTGTGCAAAGCACGTTGGTAGAACCAGTCTCGCGTAAGCGTACGCGTAATGTCGGTCCGGGCCGCTTCATCCAACAATACCGCCGAACCAAAGTATGACATGCTGGTAAGCAGTATGACTTATATCGCTCACAACTCACTTGTGTTCTACTCGTGCACAACATCAACGCATAAAACCTAGGCTCGGATGCCACTGTTGGGGAACGTAGTAATTTCAAAAAAAATCCTACGCACACGCAAGATCGCGGTGATGCATAGCAACGAGAGGGGAGAGTGTTGTCTACGTACCCTCGTAGACCGTTCGCGGAAGCGTTATATCAATGCGGTTGATGTAGTCGTACGCCTTCATGTCCGACCGATCCAAGTACCGAAAGCACGGCACCTCCGAGTTCTGCACACGTTCAGCTCGGTGACGTCCTCGCCTTCTCGATCCAGCAAGAGGGGCGAAGTAGTAGATGAGTTCCGGCAGCACGACGGCGTGGTGACGGTGTTGGTGAAGAACAATCTCCGCAGGGCTTCGCCTAAGCACTACGAAAACTATGACGGAGGATAAACTAGAGGGGACGGGGTTGCCGGCACACGGCTTGGTGTTTCTTGATGTCTCTTTGGTGCTAGCCTTACCCCTCTATTTATATGTTGAGCCCTGGGGTCGAAACTTGGAGTAAAAGCCTCCTCAAAGTCGGTTTCACCCGAAAGGCAAGATTCCTTCTCGGACTCCATGGCTAGATGCCAGGGTTCCCGGCGTCTACCCCCTAGACGCCAGGGTTCCTGGCGTCTAGCCTCTGGTCTCCGCAAAACTTCCTTTTGCACTTTCTAAAAGCCTCGTGGGCTTTCCCCTTTGGCGCAAATAAAGTGTTCTCATGCCCAAACATTTTGGGAAACATCCGGAACTCCTTCCGGTGAATTCCGGAACCCTTCCGGAGATCAAACACTACTATCCCATATATCAAACTTTATCTCCGGACCATTCCGGAGTTCCTCGTCATGTCCGTGATCACATCCCGGACTCCGAACAACATTCGGTCATCAACATACATAACTCATATAGTACTAAATCGTCAACGAACGTTAAGCGTGCGGACCCTACGGGTTCGAGAACTATGTAGACATGACCGAGACACCTCTTTGGTCAATAACCAATAGCGGGACCTGGATGCCCATATTGGCTCCTACATATTCTACGAAAATCTTTATCGGTCAGACCGCATAACAACATACGTTGTTCCCTTTGTCATCGGTATGTTACTTGCCCAAGATTCGATCGTCGGCATCTCAATACCTGGTTCAATCTCGTTACCGGCAAGTCTCTTTACTCGTTCCGTAATACATCATCTCGCAACTAACTCATTAGTTGCAATGCTTGCAAGGCTTAGGTGATGTGCATTACCGAGAGGGCCCAGAGATACCTCTCCTATAATCGGAGTGACAAATCCTAATCTCGAAATACGCCAACCCAACAAGTACCTTTGGAGACACCTGTAGAGCACCTTTATAATCACCCAGTTATGTTGTGACCTTTGGTGGCACACAAAGTGTTCCTCCGGTAAACGGGAGTTGCATAATCTCGAAGTCATAGGAACATGTATAAGTCATGAAGAAAGCAATAGCAATAAACTAAACGATCAAGTGCTAAGCTAACGGAATGGGTCAAGTCAATCACATCATTCTCCTAATGATGTGATCTCGTTAATCAAATGACAACTCTTTGTCTATGGCTAGGAAACATAACCATCTTTGATCGACGAGCTAGTTAAGTAGAGGCATACTAGTGACACTCTATTTGTCTATGTATTCACACATGTATTATGTTTCCGGTTAATACAATTCTAGCATGAATAATAAACATTTATCATGATATAAGGAAATAAATAATAACTTTATTATTGCCTTTAGGGCATGTTTCCTTCAGTCTCCCACTTGCACTAGAGGCAATAATCAAGTTCACATCGCCATGTGATTTAATATCAATAGTTCACATCACCATGTGATTATCACCCATAGTTCACATTGACATGTGACCAACACCCAAAGGGTTTACTAGAGTCAATAATCTAGTTCACATTGCTATGTGATTAACACCCAAAGAGTACTAAGGTGTGATCATGTTTTGCTTGTGAGAGAAGTTTAGTCAATGGGTCTGCCACATTCAGATCCGTATGTATTTTGCAAATTTCTATGTCAACAATGCTCTACACGGAGCTACTCTAGCTAATTGCTCCCACTTTCAATATGTATCCAGATTGAGACTTAGAGTCATCTGGATCAGTGTCAAAACTTGCATCGACGTAACCCTTTACGATGAACCTTTTGTCACTTCCATAATCGAGAAACATATCCTTATTCCACTAAGGATAATTTTGACCAATGTCCAGTGATCTATTCCTATATCACTATTGTAATCCTTTTCCAAACTTAGGGCAAGGTATACAATAGGTCTGGTACACAGCATGGCATACTTTATAGAACCTATGGCTGAGGCATAGGGAATGACTTTCATTCTCTCTTTATCTTCTGCCGTGGTCGGGTTTTGAGTCTTACTCAACTTCACACCTTGTAACACAGGCAAGAACTCCTTCTTTGACTATTCCATTTTGAACTACTTCAAAATCTTGTCAAGGTATCTACTTATTGAAAAACTTATCAAGCGTTTTGATCTATCTCTATATATCTTGATGCTCAATATGTAAGCAGCTTCACCAAGGTCTTTCTTTGAAAAACTCCTTTCAAACACTCCTTTATGCTTTGCGGAATAATTCTACATTATCTCCAATAAACAATATGTCATTCACATATACTTATCAGAAATGCTGTAGTAAATACAGGCTTCACCGCAAGTCTGTATAAAACTATATGCTTTGATCAACTTATCAAAGCGTATATTCCAACTCCGAGATGCTTGCACCAGTCCATAGATGGATCGCTGGAGTTTGCATATTTTGTTAACACCTTTAGGATTGACAAAACCTTCTGGTTGCATCATATACAACTCTTCTTTAATAAATTTATTAAGGAATGCAGTTTTATTTATCCATTTGCCAGATTTCATAAAATGCGGCAATTGCTAACATGATTCGGATAGACTTAAGCATAGATACGAGTGAGAAACTCTCATCGTAGTCAGCACCTTGAACTTTGTCGAAAACCTTTTGCGACAATTCTAGCTTTGTAGATAGTAACACTACTATCACCGTCCGTCTTTCCTCTTGAAGATCCATTTAATTTTTATGGCTTGCTGATAATCGGGCAAGTCAACCAAAATCCACACTTTGTTCTCATACATGGATCCCATCTCAGATTTTATGGCCTCAAGCCATTTCGTGGAATCTGGGCTCATCATCGCTTCCTCATAGTTCATAGGCTCGTCATGGTCAAGTAACATGACCTCCAGAACAGGATTACCGTACCACTCTGGTGTGGATCTCACTCTGGTTTACCTACAAGGTTCGGTAGTAACTTGATCTGAAGTTTACATGATCATCATCATTAGCTTCCTCACTAATTGGTGTAGTACTCACAGGAACAGATTTCTGTGATGAACTATTTTCCAATAAGGGAGCAGGTACAGTTACCTCATCAAGTTCTACTTTCCTCCCACTCACTTCTTTCGAGAGAAACTCCTTCTCTAGAAAGGATCCATTCTCAGCAATGAATATCTTGCCTTTGGATCTATGATAGAAGGTGTACCCAACATTTTCTATTGGGTATCCTATGAAGATGCACTGCTCCGATTTGGGTTTGAGCTTATCAGGTTGAAACTTTTTCACATAAGCATTGCAACCTCAAACTTTAAGAAACGACAACTTAGGTTTCTTGCCAAACCATAGTTCATACGGTGTCGTCTCAACAGATTTAGATGGTGCCCTATTTAATGTGAATGTAGCTGTCTCTAATGCATAACCACAAAACGATAGTGGTAAATCGGTAAGAGACATCATAGATCGCACCATATCTAATAAAGTACGGTTACGATGTTCGGACACACCATTACACTGTAATGGTGTTCCAGGTGGCGTGAGTAGTGAAACTATTTCACATTGTTTTAACTGAAGGCCAAACTCGTAACTCAAATATTTTACTTCTGCGATCATATCATAGATACTTTTATTTTTGTTACGATGATTCTCCACTTCACTCTGAAATTCTTTGAACTTTTCAAATGTTTCAGATTTGTGTTTCATCAAGTAGATATACTCATATCTGCTCAAATCATCTGTGAAGATCAGAAAACAATGATACCTACTGCGAGCCTCAATATTCATCGGATCACATACATCAGTATGTATGATTTTCAACAAATCTGTTGCTCGCTCCATTGTTCCGGAGAACGGAGTCTTAGTCATCTTGCCCATGAGGCATGGTTTGCAAGCATCAATTGATTCATAATCAAGTGATTCCAAAAGCCCATCAGCATGGATTTTCTTCATGCGCTTTACACCAATATAACCTAACCGGCAGTGCCACAAACAAGTTGCATTATCATTATTAACTTTGCACCTTTTGGCTTCAATGTTATAAAAATGTGTGTCACCACGATCGAGCTCCAACAAACCATTTTCATTGGGTGTATGACCATAGAAGGTTTTATTCATGTAAACAGAACAACAATTATTCTCTAACTTACATGAATAACCGTATTGCAATAAACATGATCAAATCATATTCATGCTCAACGCAAACACCAAATAACACTTATTTAGGTTCAACACTAATCCCGAAAGTATAGGGAGTGTGCGATGATGATCATATCAATCTTGGAACTACTTCCAACACACATCGTCACTTCACCCTTAACTAGTCTCTGTTCATTCTGCAACTCCCGTTTCGAGTTACTACTCTTAGCAACTGAACCAGTATCAAATACCGAGGGGTTGCTACGAACACTAGTAATATACACATCAATAATCTGTATATCAAATATACCTTTGTTCACTTTGCCATCCTTATTATCCGCCAATTACTTGGGGTAGTTCCGCTTCCAATGACCAGTCCCTTTGCAGTAGAAGCACTCAGTTTCAGGCTTAGGTCCAGACTTGGTTTTTTTTTCACTTGAGCAACAACTTGCTTGCTGTTCTTCTTGAAGTTCCCCTTTCTTCCCTTCTATCCCTTTACTTGAAACTAGTGATTTTGTTTACCATCAACACTTGATGCTTTTCTTGATTTCTACCTTCGTTGATTTCAGGATCACGAAGAGCTTGGGAATCATTTCCGTTATCCCTTGCATATTATAGTTCATCATGAAGTTCTACTAACTTGGTGATGGTGACTAGAGAATTCTGTCAATCACTATTTTATCTGGAAGATTAACTCCCACTTGATTCAAGCGATTGTAGTACCCAGACAATCTGAGCACATGCTCACTGCTTGAGCTATTCTCCTTCATCTTTTAGTTATAGAACTTGTTGGAGACTTCATATCTCTCAACTCGGGAAATTACTTGAAATATTAATTTCAACTCCTGAAACATCTCATATGGTCCATGACGTTCAAAACGTCTTTGAAATCCCGATTCTAAGCTGTTAAGCATGGTGCACTAAAGTATCAAGTAGTCATCATATTGAGCTAGCCAAACGTTCATAACGTCTGCATCTGCTCCTGCAATAGGTCAGTCACCTAGCGGTGCATCAAAGACATAATTCTTCTGTGCAGCAATGAGGATAAACCTCAGATCACGGACCCAGTCCGCATCATTGCTACTATCATCTTTCAACTTAGTTTTCTCTAGGAACACATATAAAACATAGGGAAGCAATAACGCGAGCTATAGATCTACAACATAGATATGCAAATACTATCAGGACTAAGTTCATGATAAATTAAAGTTCAATTAATCATATTACTTAAGAACTCCCACTTAGAAAGACATCCCTCTAATCTTCTAAGTGATCACGTGATCCAAATCAACTAAACCATAACCGATCATCACGTGAAATGGAGTAGCTTTCAATGGTGAACATCAATATGTTGATCATATCTACTATATGATTCATGCTCGACCTTTCGGTCTCAATGTTCCGAGGCCATATCTGCATATGCTAGGCTCGTCAAGTTTAACCTGAGTATTCTGCGTGTGCAAAACTGGCTTGCACCCATTGTAGATGGACGTAGAGCTTATCACACCCGATCATCACGTGGTGTCTGGGCACGACGAACTTTGGCAACGGTGCATACTCAGGGAGAACACTTTTATCTTGAAATTTAGTGAGAGATCATCTTATAATGCTACCGTCAATCAAAGCAAGATAAGATGCATAAAAGATAAACATCACATGCAATCAATATAAGTGATATGATATGGACATCATCATCTTGTGCTTGTGATCTCCATCTCCGAAGCACCGTCGTGATCACCATCGTCACCGGCGCGACACCTTGATCACCATCGTAGCATCGTTGTCGTCTCGCCAATCTTATGCTTCCACGACTATCGCTACTGCTTAGTGATAAAGTAAAGCATTACAGCGCAATTGCATTGCATACAATAAAGCGACAACCATATGGCTCCTGCCAGTTGCCGATAACTCGGTTACAAAACATGATCATCTCATACAATAAAATTTAGCATCATGTCTTGACCATATCACATCACAACATGCCCTGCAAAAACAAGTTAGACGTCCTCTACTTTGTTGTTGCAAGTTTTACGTGGCTGCTACGGGCTTAGCAAGAACCGTTCTTACCTACGCATCAAAACCACAATGATAGTTTGTCAAGTTGGTACTGTTTTAACCTTCGCAAGGACCGGGCGTAGCCACACTTGGTTAACCTAAAGTTGGAGAAACTGACACCCGCCAGCCACCTGTGTGCAAAGCACGTTGGTAGAACCAGTCTCGCGTAAGCGTACGCGTAATGTCAGTCCGGGCCGCTTCATCCAACAATATTGCCGAACCAAAGTATGACATGCTGGTAAGCAGTATGACTTATATCGCTCACAACTCACTTGTGTTCTACTCGTGCACAACATCAACGCATAAAACCTAGGCTCGGATGCCACTGTTGGGGAACGTAGTAATTTCAAAAAAATTCCTACGCACACGCAAGATCATGGTGATGCATAGCAACGAGAGGGGAGAGTGTTGTCTACGTACCCTCGTAGACCGTTCGCGGAAGCGTTATATCAACGTGCTTGATGTAGTCGTACGTCTTCACGTCCGACCGATCCATGTACCGAAAGCACGGCACCTCCGAGTTCTACACACGTTCGGCTCGGTGACGTCCTCGCCTTCTCGATCCAGCAAGAGGGGCGAAGTGGTAGATGAGTTCCGGCAGCACGATGGCGTGGTGACGGTGTTGGTGAAGAACAATCTCCGCAGGGCTTCGCCTAAACACTACGAAAACTATGACGGAGGATAAACTAGAGGGGACGGGGTTGCCGGCACACGGCTAGGTGTTTCTTGATGTCTCTTTGGTGCTAGTTCTACCCCTCTATTTATATGTTGAGCCCTGGGGTCGAAACTTGGAGTAAAAGCCTCCTCAAAGTCGGTTTCACCCGAAAGGAAAGAGTCCTTCTCGAACTCCAGGGCTAGATGGCAGGGTCCCCGGCGTCTACCCCCTAGACGCCAGGGTTCCTGGCGTCTAGCCTCTGGTCTCCGCAAAACTTCCTTTTGCACTTTCCGAAAGCCTCGTGGGCTTTCCCCTTTGGCCCAGATAAAGTGTTCTCGTGCCCAAACATTTCGGGAAACATCCGGAACCCCTTCCGGTGAATTTCGGAACCCTTCCGGAGATCAAACACTACTATCCCATATATCAAACTTTATCTTCGGACCATTCTGGAGTTCCTCGTCATGTCCGTGATCTCATCCTGGACTCCGAACAACATTCGGTCATCAACATACATAACTCATATAGTACTATATCGTCAACGAAAGTTAAGCGTGCGGACCCTACGGGTTCGAGAACTATGTAGACATGACCGAGACACCTCTCTGGTCAATAACCAATAGCGGGACCTGGATGCCCATATTGGCTCCTACATATTCTACGAAGATCTTTATCGGTCAGACCGGATAACAACATACGTTGTTCCCTTTGTCATCGGTATGTTACTTGCCCGAGATTCGATCGTCAGCATCTCAATACCTGGTTCAATCTCGTTACCGGCAAGTCTCTTTACTCGTTCCGTAATACATCATCTCGCAACTAACTCATTAGTTGCAATGCTTGCAAGGCTTAGGTGATGTGCATTACCGAGAGGGCCCAGAGATACCTCTCCGACAATCAGAGTGACAAATCCTAATCTCGAAATACGCCAACCCAACAAGTACCTTCGGAGACACCTGTAGAGCACCTTTATAATCACCCAGTTACGTTGTGACGTTTGGTAGCACACAAAGTGTTCCTCCGGTAAACGGGAGTTGCATAATCTCATAGTCATAGGAACATGTATAAGTCATGAAGAAAGCAATAGCAACAAACTAAACGATCAAGTGCTAAGCTAACGGAATGGGTCAAGTCAATCACATCATTCTCCTAATGATGTGATCCCGTTAATCAAATGACAACTCATGTCTATGGTTAGGAAACATAACCATATTTGATCAACGAGCTAGTCAAGTAGAGGCATACTAGTGACACTTTGTTTGTTTATGTATTCACACATGTATTATGTTTCCGATTAATACAATTCTAGCATGAATAATAAACATTTATCATGATATAAGGAAATAAATAATAACTTTATTATTGCCTCTAGGGCATATTTCTTTCAGTGCCTTCCTCCAGTAACCTTGAACCCTTCCCTATTTGCAAATCTCATGAACATCTTCCTGTTCGATGCCCGCAAGCTTTCTGTGAATGTTGCAATACCTTCGGCCACCTTGCTTCTGTTTGTACTACCTTTCTCCCTTGGGAGTGTATTGCCCCCATGTGTGCTTTCCAATCCAAAGGGCAGGGGTTCTACTATATCCATGATTCCTTTACTGCCAATCAGCTTAGAGAGAGATCTAACAGTGTGGTAGTCACCATTGTTGAGGGAGAAACCTCTACTCGCCAAATGGAGATCGATCTTACTAACTACCTGGCTACTGGATGGCGCTTCTCTGCACATGCCATTGGCCCTGGGGTCTTTGTGGTTCGCTTCCCTAATCCTCGCTCGGTTGCTCAAATCTGCTATGTGGGACGGGTAACTCTCAAAACCACTGGGGTGGTGATTCATGCCTCCCCTTGGTCATCTGCTATGGGATCAAAAGGGGTTATGGAAGTAGCATGGGTTAGAATCAGTAATGTTCCTTTGGACAAGAGGAGTGAGAGGAATCTTGCCTATGTGGCCTCTCTTGTTGGGGTACCACTTGAAATTGATGAGGCCACTCTTCATCGTCCGACTTCTGTTAGAGTTAAATTGGGATGCCGCAATGTGGACGCAATTCCTGTGATTGCTGAAGCTGTCCTGGGTGGGCACTTCTATGACTTCCTTTATGAAGTGGATCAAGTTGTTGTGAGAGATCCAGAAAGAGAAAAAAATGATGTGCAGGTGTCCCCTAAGTCTGGAAAAGAAAATCCTACACACCAAGGGGCACGTATGACTCCTGGAGCTCAGATGGGCAGCTCCTCTGCCGGGCTTGGGGGGAAATCTTCCTCCATTCCCCGGGGGGAGGTGTCTGACCCCATTCAGGAGTCACAGGAGAGCCTGGAATCGGATGGCTCGTTACATAATTCGCTCCTGATTGAGACCATGGTTTTCGATCAGATGGCGTGTGATGACAAAGTAAGTAAAAAAACTGAATCCTGATGAGTTTTCTCTGTCTAATGATGTAAAAAAGAAAACATACTCTGCTGTGGTGAGAACATCCTAGCAGGTGCTGGAGGCGAATAATTCACAAGATGCTGGGATTAAGGAGACCACTGATTACATTGTGGAGTCCCCGGAGTTAACAGTTGGTGTTGAGGTGATCCCTAGTCCTCCTCTTGTCACTGAGGAAAACCTGCACTTTAGCTCACGCTATGTGCAGAGCAAGATGGAGCGAGTGGATGACAAGGCGATTGTGGTGGCCAAAAAAAGAAATATGGAAGGTACTACTAAAAACTCCAATTCTTTTGATGCGTTATTTGATAGTACTCTTATCCTGAAAGCTGCCAAAATGGGGGTTAACATACCTGACAATGATTTTACCTGCATTGACATTATTAGAGAACTTGAGAAAACTCGTAATGTTGAACCTGTCAATGAGAAAGTAGATCAACCTTATGAAGGAGGGGCTCTCATGCTAACCAATGGTAAAGGGGATCAAATCCCATTAGATATGAGGTGGGAGCAAGAGAATGTGAGTGAGGAGGAACCATTTACTATGGTTCGCTCCAGAAAAAAGAGAGACAGAAAACCTAATGTTGTTATCTCTAGGCCTGTGACTAGGAGTCAAAAGGACAAAACCTCCGTGGATAGAAAAAAAGGGTACGTTAAACCTACTCTGCTTCCTAGTAGGAATACCAGACGAGGGGGAGGGAACACCATCATCAAATGAACGGGGTCTTTTGGAATTGTCGAGGAGCAGGTAAAAAAGGAATGACTACCTGCTTCTCTGACATTATCAAAGATCATTCCCTTGATTTCATAGGATTACAGGAAACCAAAAAGAAAGAGATTCCTCCTAAATTTTTACGCAAGATTGATCCTTATGATAGATTTGCTTGGAACTGGGTACCTTCTATTGGCAAATCCGGTGGCATCCTTTGTGGTATCAAAAGAGAAACTCTGGAAGTTGTTTCCTGGACAGTGGGCAGATTTTGCTTGCAAGCAATCCTTTTTGATATAAACCTGAAATGTGTGTGGGCCCTTATAGTTGTATATGGTGCGGCACAGGATGATAAGAAAGAAGACTTCCTTTGTGAACTTGCATCCATGTGTTCCCATCTCCAGGTCCCTTATATTGTGGGAGGGGATTTCAATATTCTTCGTGAAAGCTGTGAGAAAAATAAGAATTTAAATCGGTCCCCTTACATGGATAAATTCAATTCCATCATCCAATCTCTGAACCTGTGTGAGATACATATGAGAGGGGGCAAATACACCTGGTCCAACCACCAGAGACATCCTACCTTAGAAAAGCTCGATAGAGTTCTTATGAGTTTTGAATGGGAGGACCTATTTCCCCTGGTCACTGTCCGGAAGCTAGTACGGGACGTGTCAGACCATAATCCTCTCCTACTGTCATCTGACTCAACTGTAACAAGACCCACTCGACAACGTGAGTTTAGATTGTTAGAGATGTGTCAAATATGGTGTATAAGGTAGGTTACAGTTGGACTTGTAGTAGTATTGTGTTTAGATAGGATATGGAGTCGTGTCTAAGTAGGACACTTGTATCCTAGGCCTCTCATATATAGCGAGGCTAGACACATGATGTAACCTATGCCAACATAATAGCACCGGAACGCAGGGGAAGCCGGCGGCATGTGCCGGTGTCCAGGGCGACCGGGTGCGGTATTGTAGCGGTGTCATGGGGAGGAGCGCCCATAGTCAGGCCCCGGGGATGTAGCCATATCGGTGAACCTCGTTAACAAATCTCGGTGTTGTGCTCGTGTGATTGCTTGGTCCTCGGATGATCAACGGTATGCCTCGGATTTATTCTAACAAGTGGTATCATGAGCAAGATTCGATTCGAAGAGGTTGTGGATTGTTGATCTAGAGGTGAAGATACCGTGCAAGAATCAGTCGTTGCCGAGATCAGAAGAAACGGTGCAACGTTACAATCATGGTCAATGTCGTCGATGGAAACGTCGAGTCGGCGAGGTCCGGACGTAGTGTGCGGCAACGCAGCTGGCAGCTGGGCCAAGGTGCGGTCCAGCGGGGGCACGCGGTCAGGCGGCCCAAGCAGGCGCACGGCTGGAAGGGTCAGCAGCGTCGTACATGATTCGACGTGGCTTGTGGATTCAATGGTTATCTTGGTGCAACCGGAAACAGTAAAAAGTGAGATTTGTTTTGGAAACAAAATCGGGACCGAGTACCTGGCGGCGGCCTCTCGTGTCCGACGCGTAGACTTGCACAGCGCTGCAGCGGCAAGGCAGGTCCTCGGACGAGAGCAAATCGATTCAAGCAGATAAAACTCCATCGTGGTATGCATCCATCGGGGAGAGGAGGGGCTATTTGCAGCAACAACGGTACATTGGGTTGTTCCCGGCGACAAGTAGAACATCAAAGGCAATTCCAGGGCTGGAGTTAGCGAGAGCATCAAGTAGTACATGACTTTCTTGTGAGTAGCAGGATTCAATCAATTGATCTGGTTTTGCTGCTTGCACACGAGAAGTGTATTGGAGACTAGGGGCTTTGCTAAGTGCACGCGAATTGCGGGGCATTCTCTTGAAGCTTGGTTACTTTTTCACAGGGTTAGTCATATGAAGAACCATGGCGTCAATGGATACCAGGTTTGAGGTGGAGAAGTTTGATAGAACTGAAAGCTTTGGATTATGATAGACAAGGGTGAAAATTTTGTTGGCACGACAGGGATGCTTGAAGGCGTTGCGAGAAGCCAGGCCAGTTAAGATGGAAATATTTTGTGATGGATGAGAATCCGCAGAAGGTGATTTGGGAGGCTGGGTCGGACTAGATAGTCTGACGGATCGACGTGGGTCGGTTGGTACAGAAGGCGGTGGTGGAATCAGCGACGACGACATAGGAGCGTGATGCTGATGGTGACCGACTTCTTGGCGTGGAAACACGTGGCGCAGGCCCCGAGGGCTTGTGTGGCTTCGACAAGACTATGGCACGGGGTTGATTCAAGGTGTTGTCTACACGGAGCTTGAAGTCGATGAGGCGCGGGGGTGGACTGATCATCTACCATGGAGTCATGTTGAAGGTGGAGCTGGATTGAGGGGCTATGGTGTAAGGATCCAGAGAATCGAAGCCTATTCAGCAAAGGGGGGAAAGCGAGTGACATGCAGTTTGGACTGGAGCCCAGTGGTCTGATGGAAGCATGAAACTCGTCATTGGTCGGTGATGATCGGTGGTACTCTGCAGTGGGGTTGAGTGGTGTGGGTGCGCGGCCCTTGAGACTCGACCGGGACAGCAGAGGCTCGACGCGATAATAGCGGTGAGCCGTGCGGCACGACGGGACATGGAGATGGGCCAAGGCTCTGGTGGTCATACATGTGGTGAGACAACTGCGAATTTGATTCGGGATGACTACAAGCAACAGTGAAATTCCTTCAAGTTTCAGACGGACGGTCAAGAAAGGAGCCGTGGCGTTGAGTTCAGGTAACTCTTATGTGTGACACCCCATATGTGAGTTGTTCACATTCACGCAGGTCAGTGATCAGTGTGTGATGGCATTGGACTGATACTCTGGAAGTTGGGAGCACAAACTAGAGTAACAAGGAATTTAATCTTGCTCGAGTATTGACTATGGTCAAGAAATGAAGGGACTACAAGTTGCAGGTGGAGTCACATGGAGTCTTTGGAGTAGCAGCGATACTCATGGGATAAGCTCAAGTCCAATGTACATGGAAGTTTGACGCATTGATGAATTCAAGGTGGTGAAGAATATTCGCCAAGGTGGAGTTTGTTAGAGTTGTGTCGAATATAGTGTACAAGGTAGGTTACAGTTGGACTTGTAGTAGTATTGTGTTTAGATAGGATATGGAGTCATGTCCAAGTAGGACACTTGTATTCTAGGCCTCTCATATATAGCGAGGCTGGCACATGATGTAACCTATGCCAACATAATAGCACCAGAATGCAGGGGAAGCCGGCGGCATGTGCCGGTGTCAAGGGCGACCGGGTGCGGTATTGTAGCGGTGTCATGGGGAGGAGCGCTCATAGTCAGGCCCCGGGGATGTAGCCATATCGGTGAACCTCGTTAACAAATCTCGGTGTTGTGCTCGTGTGATTGCTTGGTCCTCGGATGATCAACGGTATGCCTCGGATTTATTCTAACGTAGATTTAAACCCAGTTGGCTTAAAAATGAAGAGTTCTATCCTATAACTAAGAAGATATGGGAGCAACCAGTTGCCTCTGATGACCCCATTGACATCCTAAATATCAAGCTCAAAAGGCTGAAAAAGTATTTCAAAGGGTGGGGCTCCCATCTGTTTGGCCATGTGAAGAAAAGAAAAAAAGATATTCAAAAAGAGTTGGAAGAGATTGAGACCTTAGAAGAAGAGGGTCCCCTTGACCCAGAAACTTATGAAAATATAACAAACCTGTGGATGGAACTCGATGATATAATGGCCAATGAGGAGCTCGTCTGGCTCCAACAATCCAATGAGAGGTGGTTGCTGAAGGGGGACCAAAACACAGCCTTTTTTCATCGTGCGGCCAATGGTAGAAAACGAAAAAACACAATTCACTCCTTCACGGATGGCAAGACGGTGATTGAGGGCACAGATAACCTGTTGGCTCATGCCACGGCCTATTATAAAAATCTTTTCGGCCCGTCCAGGGGAAACATTTTTCATTTATCCGCGGATACCTGGTCGGAAGAAGAAAAACTAACGGTGGAGGATAATATTCTCCTGACCAGTGAATTCACGGAGGAGGAGGTTAGAAAAGCTTTGTTCGGCATGGATAGCAATAGGGCCCCGGCCCAGATAGCATCCCAGCTGAATTCTACAAGCACTGCTGGGACTTTGTTAAAACAGATATTATGCGTTTGTTTCGCGCTTTTCACAATAACACCCTGGATGTGGAGCGTCTGAATTATGGGGTGATCACCTTGATACCTAAGACTAGTGGTGCTAAGAAAATACAACAGTACCGTCCCATCTGCTTACTTAGATGTCCATACAAGCTGATTACTAAAGTGATGGATAATAGAGTATCCATCTTTGCTGGTAAGCTTATTAGCAGACACCAAAATGCTTTCATTAAACATAGAAATATCATGGATGGGATCCTCACTCTCCATGAGTTCTTACACCACACACACCATAAAAAGAAAGTTGGGGTGGTCCTGAAGTTGGACTTTGAAAAAGCATACGGCAAAATTAATTGGGATTTTCTCCTTGAATGTCATAGTAATAGAGGCTTTGGTGAAACCTGGTGTGGTTGGGTGAAGAAGATACTGACTAATGGCACAGTCAGCATTAAGTTGAATAATGTGACTGGCCTTACTTCCAAAGCCACAAGGGGGTGCGCCAGGGCGACCCTCACTCCCCTTTTTTGTTTAGCCTTGCGGTGGAAACCTTGTCTAAGATGATTCGTAATGCTCAAAAGGAAAAAATGATAACTGGGTTGGCCCCAGATCTCATTGAAAATGGCGTTGTTGTTCTGCAATACGCCGATGATACGGTTATTTGTTTTGAACATGATGAAGAAGCCGCTGTCAACCTGAAAATTCTCTTATACATTTTGAGCTTATGGCTGGCTTAAAGATTAACTTCCTTAAGAGTGAAATCATGTGCGTGGGTGGAGAAAACAACATCCTGGAAACTTATGCGGACATCTTTAACTGTCAAACTGGTCACTTCCCAATGAAATACTTGGGGGTTCCTGTGAGCTACTCAACTTTGCGCAACCTGGACTGGAACTTTGTTGATGATAAATTCCTTAAATGTTGTGAAACTTGGATTGGTAATGCTGCTTCATCGGGGGGGAGGCTCATTCTCCTGAACTCCTCTCTGTCCAGTATTGTTTACTACTACATGGCAATGTTCCTACTTCCTAAGATGGTGATCTACAAATTGGACAGACATCGTAAAAAATTCTTCTGGCAAGAAACCAACGGCAGGAAACGGTATCACCTTGTCAAATGGACCAGGATTTGTAGGTCTAAGAAAAAAGGGGGTTTGGGGGTGAAAGATCTCCATAGACACAATATAAGCTTATTAGCTAAATGGTGGTGGAAACTTGAGACTCAACAAGGGCTTTGGCAGGATGTTATCCGGGCCAAGTACTTGAAGAGAGACTCTGTTGCCTCGGTTCGATGTAGATTTGGTGACTCGCCGAGCTGGAAAGCTATTATGAAAGTTAAAGAACATTATTTCGCTGGGAAGGGATGAATATAAAAGCTGGCAACCTGGCTCGGTTGTGGATGGACAACATTGAGGGAAACCCCCCTTTGCGAGACAAGTTTCCAGAACTGTATGACATTTGTAACAACCAAGAGATTACTGTGGCCAAGGTCAGGGGCGAGGGGACCCCAGATCTCTTTAGAAGACGATTACATCCTCGGCTTGCAAAAAAATGGGAAGAGGTGAAAAAATGGTGAATTCCTGGGTGGTCTCTGATGAACCAGACCAGGTTGTGTGGAATCTTGGAAAGAACAAGCGCTTTACTACCAAATCCATGTATAATCACCTGGAAAGCCGCCTCGCTGGGTGTGATTATAGGTGGATTTGGAAACCTAAACTGCCTCTCAAGATTCAAATTTTCCTCTGGCAATTGTTTCAAGATGCGGTGTTGACACGAGATGTCATGAAAAGACGCAAATGGGCTGGTAACCCGAAGTGTTCCTTCTGTCAGAATAGAGAAACTTTTCAGCATCTCTTCTTCACCTCCCCAGTTGCAAGGGTGGTTTGGAGAACGGTTGGCTGTGTGTTTGGCACAGATTTGTGCCCTGATAACCTATGGCAAATTTCTCTTGGTGCTATACTTTCTTACCTGATGGTGCTAGATTCTATACATTTGGCCTGGCTGCGATCTGTTGGGCCATGTGGATATATCGTAACAGAGCCACTTTCGAATGCAAAAAATTGAGCACTCCTTTTGACGTGGTCTTCTCTGCATGTGCATACATGAACTACTGGGTAGGTCTGATGGTGGGAGTTAATCGAGAGGCGATGGAGCGCGGCGCTAAGATGCTCAAGACCAACGCAGCTGCCATGATGAGGATTTGTGCAGCCCCAGCTGGGTCAGCAATGGACTGAAGGATGCAGCCGTCGACTCTGCCTTCACCTGCCTTTTCCCTCCTCCCCCTGTGGCTATTTTTGTCCTGATACTTGTTGCTTTTGGTACTTTCGCCCCTGCGTGGGCTTTGCCTGATGCTCAAATGTGAGCCGTTCCCCTTAAATGTGGAGACTACCTCTGATTCCTCGTTTTTACTCTGGTTAGGATAGGTGGTTTTAAATGGCATTGGGTTTTCACCCCATGGTGAGCTGCTCGATGACGAGTGCTTGCAGTGGGTTTCCCAGTGGTGTCTTGAACTCACTTTCCCCTTTCCAGTTTCCTTAATACCTGGACTCGGTATTTCCATTATGTCATAGTAATGGAAAGGGGTAATGCCCGGTTCAAGAAAAAGAGAGAAGCTTCTCGGTGGATTCCATGTACCTTGCTTCCTCACTCCAATGCTGTCGAGCCACAAAAAAGAAATTTTAGCCTCGAAATTAATATACTTTAGGCTCGATGTAATGGGAAGTACTATGATATTACATTCGTAGTGCATAGTTCATGCATATGCTATTACATCCGTACTGCATAGTATTATATGCTAGTAACATAGGATAGTTCATTTTTTGCCATGCATAACAAATGTAGCGCATCATTTAATATGATGCGGTATCATGATATGATAGTTAATCCTTTTTTTCTTCAGTTAATTTGATGCCACCTCATTAATACAATACTATCTAGTTGGCATGCATGATCGTACTACCTACTGCCATTACAGAAAGCCTTATACCTTGGCAAAGTGGTGAGATCCTATAACTAACCTACGAACAACCTCGCAAGTCGTAGCTGCCCTGGAAGTTAAAATATACTACAGTTTCTTTCACAAAGACGATACAATCAAACACATTCATTAGATGAAAGTTCCTGCGTACTACATGGCCAGTCATCCGGGTGACTTCCAACTTTTACTTGCATCGTAGAGTTGCAAACATGTTTGGTAGTTGGTTGTGGAACATTGATCGCAAGTTTGGAATCGTTATCTGGGTAGGAGTGGCATCCTTAGTTTGGTTGCTTTGGCTATGTTAGAATGATACGATTTTTAATAATTAAAAAAGAACTCTCCAGGTGTTACTTATTCCGTGTATACATTGGCTCCACTCATGGTTTATTAAGCGAGTTAGAATGACCCATTGGGGCTATTGGCTCTTGTCCCATTATCATAAGGGTGAGTTCCGCCGAAGCCGTCACCGGAATAAAAGCTTCACGGTGGATTCCATGTACCATGCTTCCCCGCTTGAATCACAAAATTAAATATGTGCCTTAAAATTAAAATATTTCTGTGGTAGCTCGGCAAAGAGGTGATATCCTAACTAAGAACAACCTCGCAGGTCACAACAGCCTTGAAAGTTGAAAAGCAATGTTTCTTTCAGAAAGACGAATAATCGAACACATTTTATCAATGCAAGTTTGTGCGTAATGTACAACATGCTCAACAGGTGACTTCTAATTTGTACCTGAATCAACTTCCCGATGCAAGCACAAGCATGACTGCAAAACCATATACGTGGCAGTTCTGCCTCATCGGCTCATAGCAAAGGATGTGTCGCATCCTTCCCCGTAAAAAATGGATCCGCCATATCTTAGAGTTTTTCTGTAAGTTCTCCCTCTGTTCAAAAATATAAGACTTCTAACATATTTTTAAATCAGGACACTTAAAAAATCTGCCGCAGATTTGCATTTCTTAGGGCATTTCTAACCGATCCCTAATAAATAGTGAAGTATCCGGTGGAGTAAATCCTTAGTGAAGTAAATTTACTCCACTATGTTTTGGCCGGACATAGCTGATCCCCTATATATAACGGAGTAAAAAATAATTTTCATTTGCATTTCATTTTCGACCGCCGAAACACATTTCTTTACTTCTTTATTTCATTCAACGACATTGTAATACATAATAATTCACCAATTCTTCGCTATGAGAGTAAGATCAAAGAAAACAAGAACCACAATTAGTCATTTCAAAAGACATCCAATTCCCCTAACTGCTCTCACTAGTTGGATTAATATCTTCTCTATGTCTTCATTGCTGAGATCTGCGGCTTCTTGAGCTTCAACACTTCTTTCTTCTTCGATTCTAAAGAAGTAGATGTTGCTTCACATCTAATCTCATCTCTTGCCTATATTCTAGTAACGAGTGCACGGACATCTATCAATTTTTGTGCTATCAATAGATCGATGTATTCTTCTCCCCAATACTAAAACTTGCATCCATCCTACTAAAACTTGCATCCATCCTATACATAGAGATGAGCAAACAATGAGCTACCGAAATTCCATCGAATCAGGTGAACAACCGAATCAAAACAAGCACATACCCCATAATTTGTGCACTTGAGGAACAATCATCTGGGATGTTACGGCATGGTAGAAACTAGGCACACCACCTGCCGCGTGCAGTCGCTGCACTGTATGACCGGCAATAGCGAGCGGGCGAGCCGTTGGTCCAGCCTCCATGCCTGAGCGACGGCCGGGCGTGTATTTGTTGGTGGACCGGCGACGGGAGAGATTCGAGTTGCTAGAGATGCATACGCTACCTGCATGCACCGAGGAGGTGTTGCCAGGGCTATGTGGTCTGCTTCCTGGCCAATCCATGGCAAGGCGCAATCGCCAATGGCCGGAAATGCCAAATCTGGTGGCGGTGGCTGCAGCCGCAGATCCACCTGTTTTTCATCAGTGACGGGACGAGGCAACATAAATCCAGGTGGTAGCAGATAGCAGCGGAGGCTATGGAGCGTCCAGTGGCGGGCGGGTGCCTCCAAGGGCGGGGTGGGAGGGGCGGCGCTTGCGCAAATGCGGTGCGGCAGTGGAGGAGAGCCACAGCTTTTACTCAACGCCGAGCGGTGGAGTATATTTAGGTAGAAAGATGGGGTCGGAGTAAAAAATTTACTCTCTTGTGGCAGATTGGGGAACGGCTAGGTGCCAGTTAGAGGAGTAAAACTGAATTTTTACTCCTGTAGTCGGTTATAAGGGATCGGTTAGAAATGCCCTTACAACCCACACAATCTTCGGTTCTCGGTGTGGAAGCAATGTATATGGTTACATTTTTTTGGCCGGAAAAATGAGTTTATATTGTTTAACCATTGGAGTAGTCTTTAGTACATAAGGCTAGGAACAACCCGCACAATCTTCGGTTCCCGGCCCTGAAGCAAGCCACACCGCGGTGCGCTCCTCTACTTTGCCAACATTAGCCAAGTGGTTCACTCCATTGGGTTCACGAGCTACGTGAAGTTGCATGAAGAACTCCCTTCCATCTTTCATCAATCTTCTAGCCTCATCAACAAGCATGAAATACTTGTGTTGTCCCCACCTGTCGGTGTGACCATGTTATACGCGACAAGGCAGTCCGTTTTCACTTCAACAGGACACTGTGTCCATCGGCATACCAAGGAGATGCCCTCCATTCATGCATACAGCTCGGCCTCCAGAGGTTCTGTGCAGGATTAAAGCACACGACAAGACGAGAGGATAATCTCTGCATTGTCATCACGAATGATCATCCAATCACCAGCGATGCTCGAACGCTCGCAAAAAGAGCCGTCGACGTACAGCTTCAGCCACCCCTCATGTGGTGGCGTCCAGTTTTCCGATAGCTTAGGCATGTCACCAGCATGAGATAACGGCCGAGCTCTTGGTGCATCCTGCACCACTTGCTTCTCCGTCACTAGACCACCTTGCGGGTTGCATTGGATGCCGATCAGAGACTCCGCATAGCTCAAGGGGCTAGCGTCGGGATGAGTCCATGGGTGGCGCTGGCTTATCGTGCGTCAACTTGTTCCTAAGAGCATCTCCAACAGCCGCACAAAAATTTGGCGCCCAATAAAAGTTATAGCGTGCCACTTTAGCATTTTTAGTGCGCCGGGACCAACATCGTTTTTGCAGACGCCCAAAAACGCGCGTACAAAAAACACACAGTGCAAATTGTGAAGCGCGCGCAATCCGAAGCCCAAAATATGCTGCGCGCGATAGCGTTTTTCAGCATGCGCCCAAAAACTTTTAGCGCTACAGCATCTGCTGGAGCTGTGCGGCGCCCAAAAAAACAAAATTTTAGTGCGCGGAGCTCTTTTTGAGCGCCTGTTGGAGATGCTCTAACGTGCCAGTAGTGCCACAACGTTATCATGAGCTTCATACGATCAACCACCGGCAAGTCACACATGTGTTGCAGTAGCCACTCCGCTTCGATCTGCTGGATGCTCAAAACATCAGGTAGGCTTGGGACGGCGTCTCCTCCCTTTGTCCTTCCTCTAAGAAAAGACGGCTAGGGTTTCTGCCTCCCGTCAGCAGCATCGTCGATCTCCTACGTCTCCTGTGGCTTTAGGGTCATGGGTGCTCGTTGGATCCCGGTCCTTGCCGACGGGAGGGCTCCGTTTTCAGAAGCTTTTTCAAGTTTTGTTAGAGTTTGTGTCCTGCTTAAGAAGACGAGATGTTGGTAGCTTCTTGAAGATGAAATAAGGTTCTCCCCGCCTAGCACCCGTCCCAATGGTGTGTCTAGCATCGTCGGAGGGCGTGTGGAGGCGTGTCTCTGGCGGATCTCGCGAGATTTGGTCGGTGTTTGTCTTTGGTGGATCCGCTCGGATCCGGTTTTTGTTCGTCTTTGTTCATGTGTCTTCAAGTTGGATCGTTCCGATGTAAAATTCTCTTCATCGGCGGCGGTTGCTATTCTGGGGCATTGGTCCTATGGGACCTTAGCACGACGACTTCCCGACTGTCTACTACTACAAGTTGTTCCCGGCTCCGGCGAGGAAGGGGCGATGACGGCGGCGCGCCTTCGGCTCGCTTCAGTGCTTGTAGTCATTGCTAGGTGGTCTATGAATCTGAATGTAATTTTTATTATTTCTGGTGTTCGTTGTACTACCATGATTGAAGATGAATAGATCGACCGTTTTTCGCAAAAAAAAAGGTACGCTCCAATGTTCCGCCATTGCATGCCAATGCACCGCCGCCAATAGGCATCTGCAAAAGGCATGAAAAGTGTCCTCCAGCTCCATTGCAAAAAGGGGGCATGCGTCAGAAATCTCAAGACCACGGTGTTTTTTTATTAACCACGTAGGTAAACAGTCGGTTATTAAGAGCCAGATGAACATGCAAACCTTAGGAGGAGCAGGGCACCTCTAAATAAAAGCCCAGACCTCGTCGTCGTCCGTCCAGTGCCCTACTCATTCCAACTGAAGAAGGTCAAAGATGATCTTCCAGCGCCAGTCCGTAAGTGCTCCACAAAGAGAAGACACTGCTTCGCTCCAGGGCCCAAGCGAGGTGATCATCACCCATTCGTGGCGATGTGTGAATTTTCAATATCTCCTATACATCTACTAGAATAAAGATGTCACGAAGTACATCCACATGCCAAGCACCATGAGTGTCAGCAGCTCGGACACCCTTTGAATTCGACTTCTGCCTTGTTGTATGACCGATTTCTCTCCTCCATTCCAAGATATCCAACTGTCGTGCCAAACATGAATAGAATTTCCATTTCCCACGCCCATATTAAGCCCTACTTCAGGAGTTCAAAGCCATGTTGAATGGCTTGCCTAGTAGCAGATGCCCCTTGAGAGAAAACTTTATCTTCTAAGTTGCACATCAAATAGTGTCGTGCCTTTAGTACTCTAGCGACTAGACTCTTCGGCTTGGTTAATAGCCTCCATGCCGAGCGGGCCAATAAAGCCTGATTCAACATGCGGAAGCCCCTCAATCTCAAACCCCCTTCTGATTTTGGTTTCATCAGTTGCGGCCAGCCCCTCCAATGCATTTTCTTCTTTTCATTCTCCACGCCCCTGAAGCCGTATCATACGCATTAGGTCATCACATGTGGACATTGCGATTGTGCAACCGCCTTATGGAAGACTTCGCGACCGCTTTGGGCAAGGAAAGATATATTCCATGACACCATTCACTTGGTAAGCTTGCTACAGATTGGTGAACCGGTCCTTTGACATGCCCCATTGGGGGTTGGTTAACCGACATACTTTTCTTGAAAATTATGGTTGTGCACCTCTAGTACTGGGACTATGGTTTCTTTATCGGGCAGGCTGCAATGCTCACCAAAAAAGATTGAGCATTTCTGCGGATTCACCACTTGCCCGGTACCGACTGCATACCTTGACAAATCCCCTTTAATGTTTATGTCCTCCTCCTCTGTAGCCCCCAAAATAATAGGGTGTCATCCGCAACTAAAAAATGTGATACACAGCATGCGGACACACCCGCAACGACGACATCCTTCCCTCGTGAACTTTCTGCTTCAGTATAATAGCAAGCCCATCAGCAGCAAAAAGGAATAGAGAGGGTCATAGAGGGTCTCCCTACCACTGCCTGCGGAACGGTGAAAATGAATCCAAGAGGGCTCCATTCAGATTAACACAGTAATGAACCAAGGTGACACATGTCATTATCCTTTTCACCCACTGGTTCGCAAAGCTCATCTTTTGCATCACTTGTGCCACGAATCTCCAATCAACCACATCACACACCATGGATAGGTGAAGCTTGTACATACAAAAAATCCAATATCAGGATCTTTCTCTTGCTTTATGTAATGAGTGCACTAAAAAACAAACTGGACATTATCCGTGATTAGTCTGCCTGGCACAAAAGCGCTCTGCTCAGGAGAAATAATTTCATCAAGGAGCAACCTTAGTCTATTTACCAGACATTTCACGATGATCTTGTACACCTATTACATAGACCTGTAGGTCTAAATACGGGGTCATTATTTCTAAATGGACTCCTAACCATCGGATCTACACAGTGATTCATGTACATTTTTTCCTGTTGATATCTGAAACAGATAAAGAGAAAAGAAAAATGTCCTATGACAATGCTGAGGTCAGCTAGATTTTCTCCTCCTAATGTCTGCATGGATTCAACACCGGATGTGGTGATATTCATATTGAATTCATGTTCATAAACGATGCAAAAATTCTCGTGAGGGCGGCCTGCTCACCGGCTTACTGAGGCACTACACAGCGTCAAAGTTGTCTGATGATGTCCGGAGCGGAGGCGGGAGTCGAGGAACCAATGATCCAGAGAGACCAATCCCTAGCCAACCGGCCGGCAAGCCACAACGGCTAGTCTGCCAGACACTGGTGCCCTAGCCTCACGTTTCGGCATCTGCAAGTCAAAGGGGAAATCGTGGTGGTTGTTGCCTCACTAGTTATTGGATTCGTTCGTCTCTCTACACACTATAGATTTGGCCCTTCTAGTTGTGGGTTGTATATATGGAATACAAGGGGTAATATACTTTTTTTCG
>NC_041384.1:711670582-711722766 GCF_002162155.2 Triticum dicoccoides
GAAGCTCCGCCGTTGCTCATTGGCAATGGATGCTTGTCACTAAAGCGGTCGGCCCTAATCCCAAACTGACTCCTCTATATATGAGGAGTGTCTATAAAATATGAGTATCTATGTTTACCCATCTTATATTGTTGCTAGTATTTCAATGGGGCTTTTCCTCTATAAAGGTAGCACACACATACACTATGAATCTCCTAGGCGTCTTGTTCTCCTGATCGAGCACTGCTTCAACGACGACTACTCTGATAACATCGTCGAGCGGTAGAGAGGATGAACAGGGAATATGACGAGCCATCGGTAGGTGGTTGGCGGCCGGATCCTTAACACTCTGGCATCGACTTCTCCTCCATGGGCGTTGGTCCCACCGAATCATAGCCTTGATGATTTCCCGGTCGCAAGCAACAAAGTGGGGCCGGCTTCGGTAGTGGATTGGCGGCGGTGGCAGGCTGGCAGCGCGCCATCAGCTCTTTGTAGGTGCGGAGGATCGACACTTTCTAGGGACACAACGATCGCAACCCACCCCCGGTCAAGGACCTGGATGCAATTTCTTGTTTTCTTTGGTGTGCTTTGCGATGCTGGAGTTTGCTTTACTTTCGCAACTTGGCAAGCACGGTACCAAAGGAATAGTTCCTCCCGTTTCCAGGAGAAAATAGAAAGAAGTGTCCTTGCGGGTCAAGCAAGCTGTCCCGTACCGTATATATAAAAGCTTCCCGACTTTTCACCTGCTGTAATCGAACTACCGTCCGAGCTTTTTCGCCCTCCTTTGTTTCTCCCGCCGGATTCGAGCAGACTCCCGAGCTTTTTCTCGCCATGAAGCCGAAGCAGCCTACCTCCCTCCTTCCGAACGGCGGCGAGTGCTCTCGCCATGGTAACAACATCGGTCGCCCTCTCCTCTTCCCTTCTAGCTAGTTTCATTATGTTCGTGAATTGCTAGTTTCCTCTTCCGATCAGGGCCGGCCCTGGGCCATGGCGAGGAGTGCGGCCGCCTAGGGCCCAGCCTGAGCAGGGGCCCATGCCCTGTGCATATATTATATGCAAGTAGGTATATATATTCCCAACAAATATTGTACTAGAACGCAAAAGAAGCAGCGCAGCCCATTAAGAGAGGAAATAGGCAGCTCAGGCGCAAACACAAATCCCAGAATCCCTTTCCGTTCGTTCTCTCCAAGAAAGACGCCGCCAGCTCGTTCGTCTCCCAACCGCCATCGTCTTCCTCACCAATTGATTGTCCCGATTTCCGAACAGCCCAGGACCCCAACTCCCGATATTAATCAATGTTTAATTGTATCATTATCTAATATAATGGATTTCTTTGGTTTCTCTCATCCTATAAATACTCCAGGGCTTTAGGCGGGCGGAGACGAGGCGACAGACACACCGCCCTTGGAGGTACGCAAGAGCAGCAGCCTGCAACATGTGCCGAAGATTCATAGACAGCCAAGTCATTGCCCATTCATGAAATTTCCGGATCTCAGTTCTCTGGCCTTGTCTATTTATTTCTGCTCTTATGTTTGAACTTCTTGATTCCTCTCTTTTTGTATGAAGATGGCATATTCAGTAGATTCTGCTGATTGTAGCATTGACTGAAAATGACTTTGCCAAATAAATTCATTTAAGCAGATGCGATTTTTTAATTTTGTTAGAGTTGTAGGTGTCTAGTGCTTATCAAATTCTCTTAACTGTTCCTGCGACTGTAGCAAGTTTTTACTGCGAAGGATATCTTGGATAGCATTGATCTTGATGCTATTATTAGCGATTTTGCATGGAAAAATGCTCGAAGGCGTTGTTTCTCTTTAGCATGCCATTCACTTGTGCTCTGTGTATTTTTCAGGAGAAAGGCAAAAGGCATACGGCAAACAACAGCTCCTCTGATTTTTGCTGATCTGGAGCTATAATTTCTGTCAAATTGGATCAAGAAATTAAGAAGAGTTAAAAGAAGACTTCTTGGTTGCTGGTTGTTGGAGCATGTGACATATACATGATGTATTAAGACCATATTTCATATCTGCTAATGAAATTTACACTTGCTTTTATTAACTTTTTGTGGTACACATAGGTGTGGAAATGAATTTTTAGTGTCTATTATAGTGTATGGGCCCATTATATGGAGTTCGCACAAGGGCCCCTCAAATGTCAGGGCCGGCCCTGCTTCCGATCTATAGTTAAACTCGATTATGTCCGTGTCGCTGGTGGGTTTGAGGCGTGTTTGATCCGATCGGGTTTTCGGGGAGAAGGTAGCGGTGGGATCTGGGTGGATCCGCCGACGGTGGAGGGGGTCGCGGGCACCCGTCCGGCGAGCCAGGGCCCAGGGGTACGTACGCCCCTTATTTTACTTTGTCTGCTGTGATTTTCGATGGGATATCACATAGGAAGATGATGGATTTGGCGTGCAATTCTTTGCCGGATGTTCTCACCTCAGCTAGTCGTGTCTGAATTTTGGGAGCATTCATTATGCAGCTGGTAGTACTAGTAGTCTAGTACCACACCCCTCTGAACATGTGAATTTAGGGGTTACTACTAGTACTCCTGTAATCATCAACTCTGTTATTGGTCCCTGATCTTGTATGGTATGAATTATCATAAGTTAGTGGTCTTATATAGACAGTATCTGTGCTCTGTCT
Organism: Triticum dicoccoides; assembly: GCF_002162155.2. Classification (NCBI taxonomy): domain Eukaryota; kingdom Viridiplantae; phylum Streptophyta; class Magnoliopsida; order Poales; family Poaceae; genus Triticum; species Triticum dicoccoides. Next base: position 711,673,204 of record NC_041384.1, read on the forward strand.
GAAAAAGATATCATGTTCAGTGCCTCTCTGACTCTTGTCTTTGGCCTGAAGTTTCTGAATCTTTATCATTTTTTCAACGTTTTTCTTTGATTATGTAGCAATTCCTACCTGCAATTATATGTCAGCAGCACTTTTTTTTTTCTTTGTCTATCATGACTGAATGTTCATATACCTTATTCTTTGTAACAATGAAATTTATATGACGCTTAGATTATTTATTGCCACTTCTGCTCCTGGAATAACATGTTTACACAGCCTTCTAGACGTGATCATACTAGCATTATACATATACTGGATGTTCTATTTTATAGGTGAAGGCAGAGGTAACAACACAACCAATATGGATAACGACAAGAACATCGAGATGTGGAAATTCAAGAAGCTGATCAAATGACTAGATGCTGCCCATGGAAACGGGACAAGCATGATATCGCTGATCGTGCCACCCCGTGATCAGGTATGTCGAGTCACCAAGCTGTTGGGTGATGAACATGGGACCGCCTCAAACATCAAGAGGAGAGTCAACAGGCAGTCTGTCTTGGCAGCTATTACCTCTGCCCAGCAAAAGTTGAAGCTGTACAATCGAGTTCCCACCAATGGATTGGTGCTTTACACCGGAACCATCCTCACCGATGAGGGGAAAGAAAAGAAGGTCAGCATTGATTTTGAGCCATTCAGGCCAGTTAATGCGTTCATGTATCTCTGTGACAACAAGTTCCACACCGAAGCACTGCATGAGATGCTCGAGTCCGATGATAAGTTTGGCTTCATTGTCATGGACGGTAATGGAGCGCTGTTTGGAACCCTGAGTGGCAACACTAGGGAGGTTCTACACAAGTTCTCTGTTGATCTCCCAAAGAAGCATGGCCGAGGAGGGCAGTCAACACTTCGCTTTTCCCGCCTGCGCGTGGAGACCCGGCACAACTATGTGCGCAGGACGGCTGAGCTTGCTACTAGATTCTTCATTGACCCTGCCACTAGCCAGCCAAATGTTTCTGGTCTCATTCTAGCTGGTTGCGCTGACCTCAAGACTGAATTGAGTCAATCTGACCTGTTTGATCAGCGCTTGGCAGCCAAGATACTGAAGGTTGTCACTGCCTCTCATGGTGGAGAGGATGGCTTCAACCAGGCCATTGAGATATCTGCTGAAGTCCTTTCCAATGTCAAGTTCATCCAAGAAAAAAGGTTGATGGGAAAGTACTTTGAGGAGATAAGCCAAGACACTGGGAAGTATGTTTCTGGTGTGGATGACACCATGTCTGCCCTTGAAATGGGTGCAGTTGAAACACTGATTGTGTGGGGAAATCTTGATATCAATAGATACATCTTGAAGAATTCTGCTACCGAAGAAACTGTGGTAAAGCACTTCGACGAGGCACAGGAGGCAGATCAGAGCAACTTCAAAGATAAGGCGACATCGGCAGTGTTGGAGGTGGTTGAGAGGACCGTGCTGCTGGAGTGGTTTGCCGAAAACTATTGGCAGTTTGGTTGTGCGCTGGAGCTCATCACGAACAATACGGAGCAAGGATCTCAGTTCTGTTCGGGCTATGGTGGGATAGGAGGGATCCTCCGCTACCGGGTTGACTTGAACGCTTACGAAGACCCATCTGATGAGGAGTATGATGAAGGCTTTGAGGAGCACCTCTACTGAAACTCCAGTGAATTCAGTCCGGGAGGAGCCTGCCGTAGCCTGGAACCAGAACGCTCCGCGACAGGAGGCCGAGGCATCTACAAGCTCATCCAGGAAAAATTAAGGTCTGTACTAAATTCTAGCAGTTCCTTTCTTATAAACAAATGATCATGTTGTAATGTTCGATTCAATTTTCTTACTGTAGCAAGACGGGAAGACTAAAGAAACGGTGATATGAAGCATGTTGCTGCTGCATAAGTGAAGTCCTCTCAGCGTGATTGGGAGGAATTCTGATCTCCATCAGAAGATTATCCTATTTAGTACTGCCATTATTAGCAAGAAGAATCATAGTTATAAGTTACTATTAAGCGTCTCTTGTGTGATGCTCGAATTTGTGTGTTAAGTTTGTGGGCTGCTTATCTGAACCGAAGTTGTGATGCTACCCTATATTTATTTGACCTTTTTCTCCCTAAAATTATTTATCGAAACAGAATTCACGAGCTTTGTGATGTGTGGCTTTGCATCCGCCATGCGCCTTAGCCCAATTTTTGGATCATCATGCCATTATTAAGCTACTTGTTTTACATGGCCAATGTGAACGACCATGGCACAATCGACCAGGTGGCAAGTGACGCCTAGCTTAACATCTATGCAAGTATGACTCGAGACATGATCGAATACAAGAAGAAACAACATGCTACGCAAGGACCACTAAGTATTCCCCCCCGCAAAGAAAAAACAGACCACTAAGTATTCAGTGCTCCCAACACTTCGATGCTCCCATACTCCAATGTTTCTAAAAGTTGATTTCGTACGTTTCAAAAAAAATGTAATTTCTGTTTTATCCACAAGACATGTGTCCATAATAACCTCTAAATAATTCAGATCCAGGCTCGAAAAACACATTGAGAAACAAAAAAGACAAAATCCAGCATGAATAGTGTCACAGGAAGACAAAAACTAAAACAATACTATTCACATCAAGATTTCTCTTTTTTGTTTGTTTCTCAATTTATGTTTCAATTTTGGATCTGACATTTTTAGGGGTTGTAGATACATGTCCTGTGAACATCAATTGTTTTCTTCCAAATTTTTGAAATGTTTAAAATTAAATTTTGAGACAATAAAGCATGGGAGCACCTAAATGTAGAGAGCGTTGGATATTTTCCCAGACCACCAAATGCAGTTACCAATTAATCCATCGCCGAAACAACGATCAACATTGGTTACCTTCTCAGCCTAACTAACTCTAGCCTCACAAGCGGGACAATGGGGCGATGCTACCGCCACTCCGTAGACGTACATCACTGTCTGAGCCGGCCACTCCTTGTATGATGTGCCAGCCGGGAAGTTATCGTACCTAAGCCCTGGAGGACCAAGGCCCTTGAAGTGAAGTCGTTGCCACCCGACAAAAAATAGTTCTCATAGCCGATGCAACGCCCGATACAACACTACACCACCACATGCACAACACCCCTAGGAACTCTGCAACAACGACGAGCGCCACTGCAATAGGGAAGAAGCCATCTTCTGTCCGCCCGCACGCAAGATACGAAAGGACAATTCTATGTGGCGCGGAGACTATTTCTCGCATTAGGCAGGTGCGCTGCGGGGGGTTTCGAACCGTGATCTCCTAGATAGATTGCAACGGGATTCTGATCAATTAATAGGGCAGGATGTAGTTGAGGCGAAATGACCCTGGGTTCCACTTGTTTTCCTTCCGGCATGTTTCTTTTCGTTTTTCTTCTATGTTTTTTTGCTTTTCATTCTTTTTTATTTGTTTCTTCAATTTTCTTTTTCATTTTCTTTTTCTCTTTGTTATTCTGTTTTCTTTTTTGGGTTTCATTTTTTAGTTTGTCACCTTTCTTTTGGTTTTCATTCTAGTTTTTTTTGTGTATATACCAACAACATTTTTTCCTAATACACGTTTAACATTTTTCCAATACAAAATTAGCATTCTTCTAATACATAGTTAACATTTCTTATATACATGTTTTTTAGATTTTTAAAATGCTTGATTAACATGTTTTGAATACATGGTCAACATTTTTCCTATACACACCATACACTTTTTTCAAATGCATGATTAACATTTCTCAAATACAAAATCAATATTTTTCTAATACATGGTCACCATTTTTTCCAAGAACATTTAACATTTTTCAAATGCTTTATCAACATTTCTCAAATGCAGGATTAACATTTTTTTGAATGCATGATCAACATTTTTTCTATACACATTTAACATTTTCAAATGCTCGATTAACATTTTTGAAATAATTTGTAAGAATTTTTTATATGCTTGTAATATTTTTAAATAAATTATCAAAAGATTTCATAATTTTTAAATACATGTTCAACATTTTTTCTATACACATTCAACTTTGTTTGAACGGTTAATTAACATTTTTAAAATATTTGTTTAAATTTTTCAAATGCCTGATTTACATATTGCAAATACATGATCAACTTTTTTTACACATATTGTATATTTTTTGTATACATTTTTCATATATATGCTCAACATTTTTTCTATACACATTTAACATTTTTTGAATGCATGATAAAAAAATTCAGAACATTACGAAAATTATATTTTGTAATATATATGTTTAGAATTTTTGGAAGTGTAAACAAACCTATAAAAAGAAAACAAAAGGTCAAAGAAAAAAAAGACAGTGGCCTCGCGCAAGCTGGGCGGGCGCGTATAGCGTGAGCTGACTCTTCTCGCTTGGAGCGAGACATAGTCGTGCCCCTGTGAGGAGGGGTGTATTTTTTTTTTGGTTGAAGGGGCGAACACTCCTAGAAGCCCATTAGGCCCAATTTCACATCAGACGCTCGAAATTGCCCCTGGAGCAGCGGCCCGGCAATAAAACTATTTGATTGCAGCAAACACAGTGAACTAAAGCGGGATTAACACCAAAATAGATTTTGGCCGAAAACGCCACAAACTAATGATCCGACTGATGAAAACACTAATGGCCTGAGAAGGTTGCAAAGTTGTGCAGCTTTAATGTCTCTAAATAAATAAATGTGAACTTATATTTTTTTGTGAGAGATAATTGATATTCTGTATACTTAAATAGTTCATCCACACTAAGACGGGAACTTGGTGCTCTCGGGTACCCGCTCACCCTATATGTGAAAAAATAGTAATTCAAAAAAGTTCAAAAATTCCAAATGATTTTTGGAATCAAACAGGATGAGGTATTGTACTAGTATAAAAAGTTTGGACAAGAAATGATTCCTATTGACTTCAGGGCAAAAAGACAAGTTTATGACGACAATATAGCGTGTATAGTACTTGTATATAGCGTTTTTTTGCCAAACCTTCGACCCAAGATGCAATGAAAGTCATTCTTTGATGAATCTTTTTATACAACTACAATAATTGATCATGTTTGATACAAAAAAGATTTGGAATTTTTTGAATCACTAATTTATTTATTTTTTGCATATAGGATGTGCTGGTACCCAAGTTCTCCTTCGTGTTTTCCATCCACACTACCTCTATTATCTTAACATGCACACATACCACTCTATCAAAGGCCCACCATGACATGCATGAGGAAAAAAATCATTATTAGTTGACCCACGCACACATCTTATTTCACCACACATGCCACCACATGAAAGGTCCACTAAACATGCATGATTTTTTTCCCATTATATTATGCCACTTATATTCAAAATATCTTTGAAGTACACAATGATCAAATAAAATATATAATATTTAGTTTTACTTCATAAATTATCAATTCACTTATGCATGTTTCATACAACCAAATCACTCAAATATATTGCAATCGATTCCCGCAGCAACGCGCTGGGTATTCTCTAGTTAGATAGAGTAACTGAACCCACATGCACAAAAACTAAGGTAAAAACAGGGGGGCTAAGTTATTGTCAAAGCCAAGACTAATTTTTCATCGTTGCACCACTATGGCCTACGTCAATAATAGGCAACATCTAGAAACCCACCCACGGAGGTACTTGCAAGGAACAGGGTGTGTTTGGTAGCATGTATGGACCTAGCCTAGTTGTTCTCCTCTCATACATGCTGAGTGTAGACATGTTGAGTCCATGCATTTGATGTTGTTTGACAGCGGTGTATGCACTGAGACATGCTGAGTTGAGACTTTGTTTGACAGCCTGCATGTGTTTAGACATGCCGAACAATTTCGAATTCCGAATAATTATTTTAAATGGTGAACAAAATTAAAAAACATGAAAAAATTAAAATATTTTGAAATTCTAAACTTTTATTGAGAATATAAACAAAATTTGAAATTCCAAACATTTTTTGAAAATTTAAATAAAAACTAAAATTCAGAACATTTTTTGAAAATTTAAACATATTTTGAAAGACTGGACTTTTTTGAATTTTATAAAATATTGAATTTTGTTTTTTAAATTAAACTAATTTTTAAATTTAAACGAAATTTTAAATTCAAAACATTTTTTGAAAATTAAAAAATTGAAATTCCGAACATTTTCTGAAAATTTAAACAAATTTTAAATTCTGAACATTTTCGAAAATTTAAACAAAACTTGAAATTCTATAAAATTTGAAATGCAGAATATTTTTTGAAAATTTAAACAATATTTGAAATTATGAACAGTTTTTTTTACAAATGTGAGCCCATGGACCCTATCAAACAAGCAAAAGTGAGCTGGATTGGGAACTCTTACCCTCATGCACCCTACCAAACACCCGTAGAGAAGAGAAAAAGACGAATAGAGAAACAAATCTCGTTGAATCACCATATTAGTAGACCATTGCATATGATAGAGATTGAGAATCAACCAAGCATATCTAGATAGGCATTCGTGCTAGTATCGCCATGCCAAACCGATGATTTTATTCCCGAAGGCTCGAGGGAAGAGGTTGTTGAAGAAGACGAAGTTGTCGCCGCGGATGCACATGGAACCACGTCGATAGATGACACAAATAACAAACCTGTTATCCTTGACGAAACAATGTACAAAAACTCCAGAGTTCCTCAACAACGCCTAATGAAGCATCACCGAGGCAGGATTAAAGCCGGAGGACTTTTTATTCGATATGACACCAACATCACCCTCGAAGCGCTGTCACCTTGACCCACAATCTACTACCCAAAGGACGAGAAAAGATGATCCCATCCCCTTCACTCAGGATGCTAGAGTGAGGTCCGACTGAGGAAGAGGATATTGTTTTTTTGGATGCTAGGGTTTCTTCTTCATGATAGGAGGACCTATGGAAAATCAATGACGCGCTCCTTGGAAACATGGCAAGTGCAGCGCCAGGAGAACGGAATTTGTTCCCTTCTTCCAATTTCCATCCAAGAGGAAAAAACAAAAGAGAAGAATCTTCATCATGGGCCAGGCAGAGCAAGCGGTTGCCCTTCCTCGCGTCGGATGCACGCGTCAAACAAAATCAACGAATATTCCTCCACTAAAAGCAATAATAAAGAAAGTCCCAACTACATTCCAAAAGAAACACGCTGACCTTGCCTGCACACTCACCCCCACCACCCGATCCCAATCGTGCACCCCCTGCCCCGATCATGGGAGACCCTTTAGCCCAAACACCTTAACCGGGACCCCTTAGACGTTACCCATGCAATAATTAGCAGAAATAACGGTCGTCATTCAATAGACAGTTACTGATAGCATTAAATTAATCAGCCTTGGTGTTTCCTAACTATGTCCTGTGCTATATAAGGCATGGCCGGTGCATCATACCGAGGGTTGTTAATTTTGCAATCTCACACACAAGAGCATAATCTCACAACATGAGTAGGGTTTTGCCCCTTAGCGAGGGAATCCAAATCGGGTAAATTTCTCGTGTTTGTTCCCATCTATTCCCATTGCATGTTCATGGCTCCTCCATCGATACCCTCGTAGGTACTGTCAGGTTTATTCCGACGACACATGGTTCAAAATGACGAATGAAAAGCTTGTGATTCGACACAAGTATCGTAAACTCCTACCTGGGAATGCTACCATGTCAGAAACTTGTTTCAATTATGTCTTGGTTTGAATAGACGGCCATCCGACCACCGCTTACCTCCTCCCAAGAAGCGACTACCAAGCGACTAGGGCTTCCCCTCATCCTATCGACGCCACCGTAGGGCCACGTCGCCTCTGTGTGTGAATAGACGACCATCCAAACAACGTTTACCTCTTTCCAAGAAGCGACTACCAGGCGCCTAGGGTTTCCCTCCCCCCGTCGACGCCGCCATCGGTCCTCTCCGCCTCTGATGGCCTTTGGACCATGAAGGTGCGAAGGACCCTCGGCCCCTCGTCGGCGGGAGGTATACCATCTCGTTCTTGGTTGGTTCAGTGTCTCGACTTGGGTTGTGTGGCGGCAGCGATGTCCCCTAACAGGAGTAATGTCACCCACATCCGATCCCCGTCTCGATGGTGCATCTAGCGTCGCTGGTGGGCGTGTGCCTCCGTTGAATCTCGCGGGTTTCGGCCTGTTCTGGTATTCGACGGATCTAGTCTTACTTCGGCTTTGGTCGTTTGTCCACAACTTTGAACCTTTCGTTCTACGATTCACCTCATCGGTGACGGTTGTTGCTCCGGTGCGCCAGTCACGTGGGGTCTTACCATGATGACTCCCCAACTGTCTACTACGGCAGGGTTTACCCGCTTTTGGCTAGACAGGGGCGATGATGATGATGACCGTGCGCCTTTGTCCTGCTCTAGGGGCTGTAATCGTCGTCGTTGTCGCTAGCTAGTCCATGAACCTAGCTGTACTTTTTTTGTTACTTTTGGTGTCCTTTGTATTGTTTTCCGGATCATGAATAGTTGGGAGGTTTCTCCGAAGAAAAAAAACATTTGCCGTTATCCGAAAAAAAGAAACTTTTTCCCTTTTTGCAATCATACCAAGTAGGAGCGGTGGAAAATCAACTTGGCAAGCACGGCGCCAGGAGAAGAGAATTTGTTCCCGTTTCCATCCAGTCCGAGAGAAAACAAAACAAAAGAGAAGCGTCGTTTCCTCGCGGGTCAAGCAAAAGCAAAAGCACGGCGCGTGGGACGCACGCGTCAACCCAAAATCAACCAATATTCCTCCAGAAGCGCCCAGACCCGGCCCCTCTGCGCGCCCCGCCGTCCGATCCCGATCGCGCGGCCCCCGCGCCCCGAGCGGGCGGGCCCGGGCCGCGGAGTCCGTCCGGGGCCAGGCAGCCGATCCGAGGTTGGGTTCTTCCCTGGACTCCACACGACCCCCCACGCATAAAAGCCGCCTGCCCCCCGATTTTTCCTCCTCCACCGCCGCACCCAGATTCTTCGAGCCAAACCCTAGCGCCGCCCCCCTCCCCCTCCTGCCGCCGGCCGCCGACCGAGGTAACGAACCACGCCCGCCTCCCTCTCTCGATCAACCGTATGCACGTACCTATTTATTCGTTCGCGAGCCGCCGCCGGCGAGTTTCCTGGCCCGTGCCGGCTCGATTATGCCCGTCCGTGCGTGCCATCGTCGCGCCGTTTGTTGGCCTCGGGAGTGCTCGATCTGACCCCGCGGCGCCCTCCCCTGTTTTTCTGTTTTTGTTTTTTTGTTTGGGGAATTGGTGTCGGGGAGGATTTTTGGTATAGATGGGCGCGTTGCTCTGGTCGAGGTCGATTTAGTGGCGACGATTGGATTGGCTGCGATTTGCCCGCGGAAATTTGTCGGGTAGAGATTCAGAGGCGTCGAAGATGACGGATTTGGCTGTGCGACTGTTTGTGAGTTTTTTTTTCCGACTCATGTTTGAATTTTCAGCTTTGGGCGTGCTCGTTGTGCGGCTGGTGGTATCACCCACTCTGAACGTCGTGTGCATTTTGTTGTTATATACTACTGTTGGTTATGCATTTGAGTGCTGGGTCTGTAGGGTGATAGGGCCATCAACTCTGTTCCACTGTTTTAACTGGTTGAGCAGGCATCCGTTCTGTCCACAAAGCCTCGGGTGCCCGCTCCCCTGTTTCATGTTGTTGGTAGAATAGATGGATGAATGCTTCGCTTTGGTCGAGGTTGATTTCACAGGGAGTAAATAGATTATTTAATTTTTCAATGGGAACATGGAAGATGATGGATTTACTGTTCGATTGTTTGAAAGACCTTTTTGCATTATTATGCAGCTGGTAGTATCAGTCATCTCAACGTGTATATTTAGATAGTTTTGTTTTGCACTTGATTGCTGGGTCCCTAGGATCCTCAACTATGGTACATGGTTTAACTGGTTCTGCATTTGTTGTTTTGTGCGTACATGCGTATAACCGTAAATCCAAGTGTACTTGCTGTCTTTTACATGCTTATTTCAGTTTGTGGTTGTTTGTCCTAAAATATGCCAGGCTCTGTCTATTTTTTTGTATACATCCTCACCACTGATATATCTGTGCCATGTCCTATTGAAGAAGATTCCCTATTTAGTGCCATTGGAACCGTTGTCTTTGTTTGGCCTGAAGATTTTTTATTCTTTAATTAATCAATTTTGCCATGATTCTCTTTGATTATGCATGTGTACACCATTATAAATACTTGCAGCAATTCCTATCTGCCATTGTATGTCCATTAACCTGTTCAGCATTTGTTTGTGTTATTTACTTTCATGACTGCAAGAACGAAAGTTACATTTCTCATTTATATGATGCTTTGATGTATTCCTACTTCTGTTCCTTCAATAATATGTTATTCAGCTTTCTCGACAGCTACTATTAGCATTTTTTATACTTACTCTGGATGTTCTATCTTGTAGGTGAAGGCAGAGGTGGGAACACAACCAAGATGGCGGACGGTCATGATAACGACAAGAACATTGAGATCTGGAAAGTTAAGAAGCTGATTAAAGGGCTTGATGCTGCCCGTGGAAATGGGACAAGCATGATATCGCTGATCATGCCACCTCGTGATCAGGTCTCAAGAGTAACCAAGATGTTGGGTGATGAATATGGAACTGCCTCAAACATCAAGAGCAGGGTCAACAGGCAGTCTGTCTTGGCTGCTATTACCTCTGCTCAGCAAAGGTTGAAGCTGTACAATCGAGTTCCACCCAATGGATTAGTACTTTATACTGGAACCATCGTGACTGATGAGGGCAAAGAGAAGAAAGTCACCTTTGACTTTGAGCCATTCAGGCCAATTAATGCTTCCCTGTATCTCTGTGACAACAAGTTCCACACTGAGGCATTGAATGAGCTGCTTGAGTCTGATGATAAGTTTGGCTTCATTGTCATGGATGGTAACGGAACACTTTTTGGAACACTGAGTGGCAACACTAGAGAGGTTCTTCACAAGTTCTCTGTTGATCTCCCAAAGAAGCATGGACGAGGAGGCCAGTCAGCACTTCGCTTTGCCCGTCTGCGCATGGAGAAACGCCACAACTATGTGCGCAAAACAGCTGAGCTTGCTACACAATTCTTCATCAACCCTGCCACCAGTCAGCCAAATGTTTCTGGGCTCATTCTAGCTGGTTCTGCTGACTTCAAGACTGAACTGAGTCAGTCTGACATGTTTGATCAGCGCTTGGCAACCAAGATACTCAAGGTGGTTGATGTTTCTTATGGCGGAGAGAATGGCTTCAACCAGGCCATTGAGATATCTGCTGAAGTCCTTTCCAATGTCAAGTTCATCCAAGAAAAGAAGCTGATTGGGAAGTACTTTGAGGAGATAAGTCAAGACACTGGAAAGTATGTTTTTGGTGTGGATGACACCATGGCTGCCCTTGAAATGGGTGCCGTTGAGACACTCATTGTGTGGGAAAATCTTGACATCAACCGGTACGTCCTGAAGAATTCTGCCACTGGAGAAACTTCTATGAAGCACTTCAACAAGGCACAGGAGGCAGATCAGAGCAACTTCAAAGATAAGGCAACATCTGCAGACCTGGAGGTGGTTGAGAATACCTCGCTACTGGAGTGGTTTGCCGAAAACTATCGGCAGTTTGGTTGCACATTGGAGTTCATCACGAACAAGTCGCAGGAAGGATCTCAGTTCTGCAGGGGCTTTGGTGGGATAGGAGGCATTCTTCGCTACCAGGTTGAGGTGAACGCTTACGAGGACGTGTCTGACGAGGAGTATGATGAAGACTTTGAATAGCAATCAATTGAAACTCCAGTGAATCCGGTCCGGGAGGAGCCTGTGCTGGCCCCGAACCGGAACACGCCGCGGCAGGAGGCCGAGGCATCCACAAGCTCATCGAGGAAAAGAACTTAAGGTTTGTACCGAATCGTGCCAGCTACTCTTGTGCTCTTATATACAAAGGAAGGCCTTTAATTGTGTTCCCTTTGCTAATGTTTGATCCGATGTTGTTACTTTAGGGGGATGAAGAGTAAGACTTGAGAACAGGGGTGATCACCGTTACTGTGTGATGAAGCATGAAGTCTTGTCGGCGTGATATGGAGGAAGGCTGCATTTCTGATTTCTATCGGAAGACTGCCCTATTTAGCACCATCTTTATTATTTAAGAATAAATCATAGCTATAAGCTATTGTTTGTGTCATTGATGTGAGTCTTGAACTAGTCTGTTAAGTTTGTGGGTCATTGTTTGCTGCAGCAGCAGCTATCCTTTATTTCTCTGAACCAAAGTTGTGATGCTATCAGTACATTTGGACGTGCTATTTGGTAGACACAGCTATGTCTATGTGTCATTATATTTGAGATAAATCTGTGTGCTATGTACTCTTCTTCATGTATGGTTGCTCAGGCGAGTGAAACGGGTGAGTGTTTCACTCATCATCCTTGGCGACTGTCGTGCACACTGAAGATCTTTGCTGAGCATCAGAGCTTCAAGATTCCTGAAGCACCATGTGCTACTCCCTCCGTCCGGAATTAGTTGCCGCTCAAACGGATGTAGAAGTATGGATGTGACTTAAGATAAACCACAAGGATGAATCATTATTTTGAATTTCCTGCTAATAACAATGGACTCAACTATGTATTTCTTCTATTGTTTCTTGAAGGAGAGGTAAGCCCTGACTCTTAACGGAACAGAGGTCTACAAAAGCCCAGGCTGCATGCAGCTACTGTCGGCAGTTTCAGAACGGAAAACCATTCAATTTATTCTTACGAAAGTTCAGTTTGCCATGCTGCTCAGCTTCTAGTCTTCAGTTGAACGTGTCTTGGATGACCGTAGTCACTGCAAGTGATGCCAATCTGAAATTCGTGTGAGCACAAAGCACCAAACCTCTAGCTATACATGTCACATGAATAATATGCATCCCACCTTTTTGTTTAGATGATCTGACAGTGCCGGTGAGATTGTTTTCCGCAACATTACTGTGTGAAGATAAAAGATATCGCGTCAACAGTCACTGGGAAAGGAAGGAGGAAAACAGATGCAAATTGTGGTGTGAAACCAACTGTATGTACTCCTACTACTCACAGCTTAGTCAATTCTCCGACAAGAACAAGAGAGAGGACCTCCGGCGGCACCGTGCCGGTCAGCATGTTCTCCTGAAGCTCCAACCCGAGAAGCTTCGTCAGACGACCCAACGATGCCGGTATACCTCCTGCAAGCTTGTTCCGATGGATCCTTCTGTAGAGAGACACCAACAGATTGTTTTCAGCACTTGGAGACGATAGGTGTCGTAGCATCTCGTAATCAGAAAAGGAGCTTGCTACAGCAGGACTCATACAGGAAACGCAGCGACCCTATGTTCCCGAGCGAGGCCGGTATCGTGCCTGTGAGATGGTTGCTGTAAAGTTCAAGGCTGATCAGTCTCCTCAGGTTTCCCAGCGTCGCCGGTATTGGTCCACTCATTTTGTTCTCATACAGCTCCCTGTGAAGATGAGAATGTCATTCTGTACTGTAGAGAAACTTTGAGTGTAATTTGACAGGTCTGCACTCCGCAGCAAGTTGCAGTAGAACTTACATGTATCGAAGGCTCTTCAGTTGGCCCAGTTTAGGAATGAGGGGGCCTGAGATGCCTGCATTCCCCAAATCCCCGCACAGTTAGGAAGAACTCAGGTAGTGGAACTTTTGTCCAAGTCACAAGGTTCTGAATGTCGATAAGAACCATGATCAATTCAGTTTCGGCCTTCAGTTCAGAACAAGGAGGAGTGAAGAAAAACATGGGTGGCATATATACACTCGGGCGACGGAGTTCTCGTTGTTGCAGCTGACATGAAACCAATAGCAGGGATTGGCAAGGGTCGGATCCCAGCTCTGCAGCACACCGTTCGGGTCATTCCACGCCTGCCTTTGCGCGTAAAGTATGTCGCCTCCGGATACCAACAAAAAATGTGTGTAAATCAGCAGCACAAAACCTTTGAGCAACAAGGAAGTCACTTGGGAGACGCAAAGTAATTAGCATGTATGCATGTACCTTCAGTGTTGCTGCTGGCGATGGCTGCAAGAGCAAGGAGGAGGCTGGCGAGGAGGACTGCTGCTCCAGTCTGAGCTGCCATTGCTGGAAGGAAACCTCAGGTGTATTGGGCGGGCACACTGAAACGTTAAGAGGAGAGACGGGTCCTTTATATGCAACAATTCCACTGGGTAATCAGAAGCTTTCACTTTCTGGGTCAGCCTTTGGCTCTTCTCCTCTATTGACTGGCTTACCGTATTAACGGAAGAATTTTGTTGCAAACGGTCGCGGCTCATGTTCTTCGTATAAAGAAACACAAAATCTTGGTACTTCAACTATAAATGAAAATTTAGATCAGGTCTTTTTTTTATTATAGTTGAAGTGACACGTGGCAGGTGGACGAGAAGTTACTCTCAAACCAGGGTCTAGAGTAAAAATAGTAACTCTTGAAGTAGGGACTACTCATTTTTTGTCAGTGAACCTGCAGTCATTGTCCTGATGGTTAGTAGAGGTGCTCACGAGTCAAGTCAAGAGCTTTGAATGTGATTAAACCTTGACGCCAATTGTGAGCCCCGAAGCAATCTTCTCGCACACGCATGCTCTTTTCTCAACCTTTTTCTTTTGCGAGGAGGTCTTCTCAGCATTTCGTAGTGGCAGATTTCACAGCGCAACATTAGCAAAATGAGAGCCCTTGGTCTGTCTTGGTCCTAATACATGAGTCAGTTATCAACTTTGTAGTAAAAGCAATTATCATCTGTGTTGTGATGTAGTCAATGCTTATCCTTAGGTTAACTTTTGTGTGATAGAATAGAAGACACTGCTGGCTACTTGATCTCAGAGCAACTGAAAGATTTCTGTAGTAGGTTCCAATGGTGCATGCATGCGCACAGTTCTTGTTGTAGAAACTCAGAACATATGTGGCAGAGACGATTTTAAGATTCTTGGTATTATGTGTTGGATTTGAGGATTCTTGGTATCCTATCGTTACTGAAATTCTGGTGCATATAGTTCACTCTCATATAGCTATTAGTGATGGTGGAGAGACGCCAGCCTATAAAATGGATTCGTCCACTCCTTGTAGCATGAGAAAAGAGAGAAACAGATTGCGTGCTCACTCACTGACTAGTTTCCTCCCGCCTGTGTAACTGAGATCCATGGGCATTTCACTGGTGAACTGTACTGTAACATGCCCCCCTCTTTCAGCCATCCGTTTGAGACTTTCAGCCATCTATAACAATGATGAAAAGTGTCAGTGTTACAGGACCGTCTCTACAGGACATTGAACAGTAGACACCTATATAATGTTTCTCTGCTACAGTATGTGAAAGTGAGACCCTACATTTTTTATCCAACGGCCATGTTACTGCCTGACATGCCATGGGCATGTCATTGGATCTCTGTCCCACAACGCAACACAAGCCCAGCTTGCATTACATGAATCGAGCTCGAGCTAGTGTGCAGTTACTAGTTAACTGGGAGCTTATTTTTTTATGCTTCTTGGCGGTCCATCATTTGTGCTCTGGTATACATGTCGAAGCAGGAGTTTAAATATCGAGATAGAATTTAGTGATGATCAATGTATCTGGTCTTTTAGTTTTTGTAAATACTCCCTTCGTCCTATAATATAATACGCTTTTACAAGCTAACATAGCTTGTAAAAGCGTCTTACATTATGAGACGGACGGAGTATTATTTATGTTTTATATGTATTTATTATTGCAACTAACATTATCTTCTAGTTTCAACCCACTAACTATTTTTCCTAAGCATGCAGCCCTTCCACGTCAACAAACCATGCATGTCTGTCACGTTATTAATCTACCCACCTAGTAACTACTTTTTCATACAACCAACCATTTTCACATCAACAAATCATGCATGGATACCAAATCATTTGCCATCACATCATAACTAATTATCCATGTTTTCAACCTACCAATCCGTGACAACGTGCAGGTTATCTCTTCTAGTTTAGCCAAGTAATCAACATCACATAGACACAACTACCTTATGCTTTATATTTTAGTTATATATTGAACTTAAATATTTCAAATGCAACCCCATGTCCTTTTTCTCTCCATCTTCTCATTGGCACATTTTAGTGCCAATTTGGAGAAAATAAAAATAATAGGTTATGATTATGGGGTTGCTATTTCTATCAACATTATATAGTTCTGTAATTATGTAGTCAGTGGCTAATTTTGCCCTTGTGTTGTATGTTGCGAAAACATCAACTCAACGTGTGAAATGTTGAGTCCTCTAGATCGGTTAGGGTTAAGGATTCACGGTAGTCTTTACCTTTTCCTTGGATTGATGAGCCCGATGGGTGGCCATGGTGGATGGCGGCGGTAGTGATGGCAGATCGTGGTGGGCGAAGTGGTGGCGGCGTTCTTCCCGCATCACGTGCATCACGTCGATTGCGGAGCGGACCTCTAGGTCTTTCCAATAGGGCAGGTCCCAAAATATAGATTTCTTCTTCCACATGGGTGCGCGTCCGTCAGCGTCATTCGGAACAGGTTGTCCATCAGGACCCTTTCCAAAGACTACCTTCAAATCCTTGACTATATCATGTACATCAGCTCCAGTACGGTGGCGAGGCTTCGTCCGGTGATCCGCCTCACCTTTGAAATGATTGCCTTTCTTTCTTACGGGATGCCTGTCGAAAGAAATCGATGATGTCCCAGGTACACATTCTTCCTAAAATTGTCCAAATATATACTGTCGGTATCATTCAAACAGTGCGTGCATGCGCGGTATCCCTTGTTTGTCTGTCCTGAAAAGTTACTGAGAGCAGGCCAATCATTGGTGGTCACGAGCAGCAACGCCTTTAGGTCAAATTCTTCCTGTTTGTGCTCATCCCACGCATGTACACATGTTCCATTCCAAAGTTATAAGAGTTCTTCAACTAATGGCCTTAGGTACACATCAATGTCGTTGCCGGGTTGCTTAGGGCCTTGGATGAGCACTGGCATCATAATGAACTTCCGCTTCATGCACAACCAAGGAGGAAGGTTATACAAACATAGAGTCACAGTCCAGGTGCTATGGTTGCTGCTTTGCTCCCCAAAAGAATTAATGCCATCTGCGCTTAGACCAAACCATACGTTCCTTGCGTCATCTGCAAACTCCTTCCCGTACTTTCTTTCGATTTTTCTCAACTGCGACCCGTCAGCGGGTACTCTCAACTTTCCGTCTTTCTTACGGTCTTCTCTGTGCCATCGCATCGCCTTGGCATGCTCTTTGTTTTGGAACAAACGTTTCAACCGTGGTATTATAGGAGCATACAACATCACCTTGGCAGGAATCTTCTTCCTGGGGCGCTCGCCCTCGACATCACCAGGGTCATCGCGGCTGATCTTATAGCGCAATGCACCGCATACCAGGCAAGCGTTCAAATCCTCGTACTCACCGCGGTAGAGGATGCAGTCATTAGGGCATGCATGTATCTTCTGCACCTCTAACCCTAGAGGGCAGGCAGTCTTCTTTGCTTCGTACGTACTCTCGGGCAATTCGTTGTCCTTTGGAAGCATATTCTTTATCATTACCAGCAAATTTCCAAATCCCTTGTCAGATACACCATTCTCTGCCTTCCATTGCAGCAATTTTAGTGTGGTGCCCAACTTTTTCTTGTCAGCTTCGCAATTCGGGTACAACAATTTCTTGTGATCCTCTAACATGCGCTGCAACTTCTTCTTCTCCAAACCACTTGTGCAGTTTCTCTTTGCATCGGCAATGGCCCGACCTAGGTCATCAGCGGGCTCATCTGATGCCTCTTCTTCAGCTTCTTCCCACATTGCCGGCTCAGCTTCTTCCCGCATTACCGGCTCAGCTTCTTCCCACCTTGTTGTATCATCGTATTCAGGGAACCCATGGCCATGATAGCTATCGTCGTCCTCTTCTTCTTCATTGTCTTCCATCATAACCCCTCTTTCTCCGTGCTTGGTCCAAACATTATAGTGGGGCATGAAACCGGACTTAAATAGGTGGATGTGAATGGTTCTTGACTTAGAGTAATTTTGATCATTCTTACAGCCAACACATGGACAAGGCATAAAACCATCCGCCCGCTTGTTTGCCTCAGCCGCAAGCAGAAAAGTTTGCACGCCATTAATGAACTTGGGAGAGCATCGGTCATCGTACATCCATTGCCGGCTCATCTTCAATACACAGCACCGAAAACACCAAATTAATATAAGTTCATACATAAAGTTCATACAACACTTAAATGCAACAAACAAATAACTCTCTAGCTAAAGCATTTAAATGCAACAACAAATGCGATCAAGATCGCAACTAAGGTAACAATTGATCCAACAGCATAATGATACCAAGCCTCACTATCAATGGCATATTTTCTAATCTTTCTAATCTTCAAGCGCATTTTCTCCATCTTGATCTTGTGATCATCGACGACATCGGAAACATGCAAGTCCAATTCCATCTTCTCCCCCTCAATTCTTTTCAATTTTTCTTTCAAATACTCGTTTTCTCTTTCAACTAAATTTAACCTCTCGACAATAGGGTCGGTTGGAATTTCCGGTTCACATACCTCCTAGATAAAAATATCTATGTCAACTTGATGGGCATAATTTGTCATAAACACGAAATGCAACAAATAGTTTTAAAAGAGAATATACCACATCTGAATCATAACAAGGATGAGGGCCGACGGGGACGGATATCAAAACCATGGCACTATGTATAACAAACAACGTACGGGTAAGATAATTATACGAGTAACTATATATCCAAATCACACAAACATCAATTTTTTATATAAAATTTCATGAACAAGAGGCTCACCACAAGGTGGTGCCGGCGACGGGACGGTGCGGGCGATCGACGGTGGTTACGACGGAGATTTAGAAGGCACTAAGTAAATCACACCTACATATGCAAACTAAGTGTTATTTTGACCTCAAATTGCATATAAATCAAATACTACCACATATAATTCCTCCCAAATTACTAAAACCCACAATTAATCACTATATAAACCAATGCAAGAGCTAATCTAGCAATGAGAGATGAAAGGACAAAGTTGCTAACCTTTGTGATCATTTGAATGGATGGGGGCCTGCAAATCTTGACAAAATTTGGGCAAAATTGGCGATGAACTCGAGAGGAAGAAGGGAAGAACAGAGGAAAGGGAGAGGGGAAAGGGGGAAGAACATAGTGCGGGTGGACGAAGGGTTTATATAGGACGACCTTTAGTACCGGTTCGTGCCACGAACCGGTACTAAAGGTGCTGGAAGGGCCCTACTCTGACAACATCCTGCCACCACTTTCTTTAGTACCGGTTCGTGGCACGAACCGGTGCTAAAGGTTCGCCACGAACCGGTACTAAAGATCTCCTCCCACCTAGCCGTTGGAACCGACACTAATGGACACATTAGTGCCGGTTCTGTTACAAACCGAGACTAAGTGTCTCACATTTGACCCTTTTTCTACTAGTGTGCGCTTCCCATCAGCACTGCACTAACCCTAGATCGGTAGGGGATTAGGTGGGGTGTACGGCTGTGCGACGAACCTCGTAATGCGAGCCGCCGTCCCCCACCTCTTTATATAGTGCAGGTGATAGGGGCCCGTCACCCATAGTGGGCTGAGCGCCCCCGATCAGGGCGCGGATCTAAGGGCCCGGTGGGCCATTGGGCCCACACGGTGGAGACCATCCTAACATTCTCCCCCTTGATCTCAACTTTTACTTTTGACCTTACATTTTTACTTTACTCGTTTCACAACAGATCAGTACATAGAACATGTTTCATCATCACAGCCCAATTGCCGATAGAATCAGACAGCCACAACGTACCTCTTTGTTTTGAAACAAATTCTGTAACCTTGGGCCCTTTTATTGTCCAGAAATGTTAGACTATACCATAAAACCCATTTCGACTGTGTATTCTCCGAACACACTGGGCGGTAAGCCTTTAATAAGAAGATCTGCAAACACTTGTTTGTCGCTTTTATGCTTCAAGCATTTCTACATAATTCTGAACTTTCTCCTTTACAACGCATAACTCCGTGTCAGTGTGTTTGGCATCAACACTTGACTCGTTGTCATAGGAGTGAAAAACTTAAAATGGTTATCGCTGTTGTCAACCATTATCAACTCCGGGTATAGGTCTCCTTAACCATTTTGCCTGTCCCCCAGCCTCATATCAAGCTATAACATATCTTTGCATCACATTGATGATAATTGTTTCATTCTTTGGAGCTTTTCCACACCAAAACTCCAAGTATGAAAGTTAGCGACAATTGTGGATTTCTCTATACATTTCACAAGTCTTGTCTTTGTACTCACAATCTTTTGAGAGCACTTATTTCTTTCAGCATGAGGCCGATATCTTTGACTCCATGCCAGTGATCTATATATGGACTGGACATTGCCAAAACAACCCGGATACGTGAACTGTGTCAGGGTAATGTATTGAGCTTCCAACAACTGAAGCATATGGTACCATATCCTTTTTCAATCTCTTCTCATCAACTCTTGGAACACAATAGTTTTCAGTTCCATTACCCTTGACTATAAGAACAAGCATAGGTTTTCTCGCATGCATACTTTAGAGACCTTTCTTAGCATGTCCATTCGACATCCCTAATACCCCTTTTATTCTTTTCTTGCTGAATCTCGATAATTATAACGAGAGACACTCTACCGAGAACATTCTTTTGAACTTTGAGAACAAGAACTTCTTTTCTTCTCCTGCAGTAGATTGACATGACCACTAGCAACTAGCACAGGATTAGGAAATGCATTTCGCATTCTATAACTTTGCATGAATACAATTGTCCTCTCATTTTCTTTAACCCAAAATAACATCCGATTCTTCTAACTTTAAATGTCACTGTCTAGATACTTGCTCTTGTCCATAAAAGACTTCTTGAAGAAGTATCCCTTGTGTTCTTTACTTTCATCTAATGTAACTCAGATCATGATGTCGATCATGATGTGCCACTAACACTCATTGTAATCTATTCATTCTCTTTGCACAAAATCTTTCCTTTGGAAACACATTGACCTTGTAGACCCTTTATAGCCTACTGTTTATGCTCCATTGGAAATTACTTATGAGTCCCAAATATAGTTGGGATTCACCAATTTTATTTCATCTCATATAGTCTCTTATCATTTAGACAAACAGACACTTCTCAAAGCTCGATTGAGCACTTTAAATGAGGTGGGATCAACCTCCATTTGAATTTCACTAACATAAACTTTATAGTAATCAGAAGGATCTGATTTTCTCATTCCTTGAGACCATCTGTACCTCAGCTACTAGCACTTCTTTCATATGGGGCTGTTGTTGCTCTGTCATTGCCAAGAGGCAAATTAATTCTATAGTCTTTGGTATTTTCATACCATGCTCCCCCAGATTATTCCATCTTCACTAAAAATGGGGCATCTTTAAACTTTATTATTTGGGTTTGTTCTATTAAAACTTTCTTCTTTATGGCACTTTTAAGCACCGTCTTAGTATTCCTTAGTCTGCTGTCCGAAACTATAAAAGATCCAGGAATATAACTATTTCTGTTCTTTAGGGGTATTATTATGACCGTCGTACTCCTCCAGACGATCACATTCTTCATCAATGGATCACTTTAGATGCATAATATGCATCACATTATCTAAAGTATAGGGGAGTTTCATCATTATTAATTCGTCTAATATTTCTTTCTCCCCCTCGAAACGTGGCAAGAAATTTTCTGCCACAATTTCGAAAACCATTCATGACTTTTGTGAATTGAGGAAACTTCAATTATCTATTTCATTCGTCTGATTACTTCATGCGAAATGAAGTTATCTGTTAACTGGTATGGGAGTACTTTTTCCTCATTCCATTTCAGAAACTCAAAAGAGTTCTTTATTATTAGTACTTTTGCAAGTCATACTTGCATATCATTCTTATCTTTAGGTTCGTCTGTAACTTTTATTCTCTTTGGATTTATTGAGTGCTTAATAATCATTACACATAAGGTGTACGGTCGATACTAGAAAAGCATAATAGCTACTCCATACTTTTCTCCCAGAGTGGGACACATTAAACGCACATGAGTCATCATATCTTTCTCGTGTCATATAGGATAAGTCCTTTGCATAAATTTCTCCCGCCATACATGATTTCTGACATAATACTATGTCAACTTAACCCAGTTACGCAGGTATTTTCCCGGACTTTTCCCGCCACGCGTTTTTTTTATCATAATCATCTTTTCCCTCTATGCGGGTAATTCCATGTAAGGAACATAAATGCCAGAATTGGCTCTTTTGACTGCATATTCAATCATCAAATTCAGAAATAAATCCGAATGCTCTTTGACACACATGCTTGATCCGATATTGGTCAAATATTAAACACGCATGTTGCTTGTTTTATCTCAAATCATGTTGACTGAAATCTTCTTCATAGAGAGTACATGAAAGACATTCGTCAACCAAGACTCTCAATGATCTACCTCTTTTCTTTCTTGGATTAATATCCAAGAATTCTTTTCTTTTGAAGCCATTCTTTAGAGAGAACATACTCCCTCGTGTTATGACCTTTCTTGGTCATCTTTCGGATCATAAGTACCCATCCATTCGCTTTCACGAATGAAAGCATGGAAAACTTTTAGTCTGAGAAAAAACATAGCCAGCAATCAGCAATAATGAGCCTAAAAATAACCCCATGTTGGTCTGGTTAAAAAATATGCACATTAAACTTTTAAAACCTTATTCTATATTCAAAATCACTGTTGGGCAGAATTAGAATAAAACATCATCCTTCTACATTAATTCCATATCACCGTTGGGCGGAAATGAAAATAATGCATATAACTCTTAAACAATGTGATGATAGTATTTCTATTAAACAACTTTGATAAAAAATCATCATCACCATCAACTTTATTGCAGCGGGAATAAGAAATATACATTTCTCTAGCTCAAGAGCTTTTCTTGATCTTTATCTGTTCTCTGGAAATTTATCACTTTGATACAAAATTTATCAGAGATTTAAGCTTTGAACATAGGACTCATAGAACTATAATATTGTTATCATCAACGTTGGCCAGAAAATAACAATACCATATTTTCACTTTAAAACAAATATATATTTCTTTTGTCATATCGGAAACTATCTGCATCTTATTTCACCCACAGGGGAAAAACATTGCTAAGAACAGTTCTTCCAATTAAATTTTCCCGTTGGTTCCAATTTAATTGGAGGATAAAACTTTCACTTTGCAGCGGAAATTTTACAATATTCTATTCAGAAACAATTCTGTACTCTTTTACTCTTTAAGAAATTTTAACCGGTTGGTTAAAAAATGCATTAGAGAAGCAAAAATTTAATCATTTACTTTAGTTCTATTCACTTTTAAAAGAGCACTTTTATTTTTATTTTGCAGCACAAAACATGGATAAAAAAACATTCATGAACTTTTTATTCTTTACAGAAACTTTTATTTGCTGTTACTTTGCTATTTTCTAGACAAATTTTCATTGGATTAATTTGAATAGAAAAAAAACTATGTGAAATTTGCCCAAAAACTCTGTACAAAACAAAAAATGAAACGCTTCCTGTGCTGGCCGCAAATGGCCCAGCCATTCGGAGCCCATTTGGCTCGCGCGCGGCTGCCGGATCCGGCCCAGCGCGCCGCTGCGGCCTGACGCGGCCCAGTGACCGCCAGTGCTAGCAGCCCAGGGCGTGCGAGCCGGTCTTACCGCACTTGTGGCCCAAAAGGGCCCATGTACGCTAGGTTTTCTATCGGGACCGTTCAACAGATCGGACGTTCGCCCGTGGAGATCGCTCGATCAAAAACGAAACAGCAAGGGGATGGACTGAAACCCTCGGCCATTCCCTCCCCCCGTCCCCCGCGCCGCCCTGGACTGCGCAGTGGGTCCTGACCTCGCCGGCGGCCGGCGACGCCGTCAAGCGCCACCGCGCGCGCTGGGATCCTTTTCTTCCCTTCCCCCTCCTTTGTTAGTGAGAGAGAGGCGCGACGGAGCCATCATCTGCTCCACAGCCGCAAGGGCAATGCCCAGCCACCGGCGAGTCTCTGTACGGCCGCCGGCGACGGCGTTGAAAGCCACCGCGCCGCGCGAGCCACCTCTTCTTCCCCTTGTTTCTCTGTTTCTCCACCACTCACGTCTCCTCTCTGTTTCACCAAGGACAACGACGGCGTGAAGCAGCGGTGCCCCCTCTGTGCCCCTTGCCGGTGTGCGCGAGCTCCCGTGGGAGAGCGCGCCGCCGTCAAGCAGTGCGGTGGTGGTGCCCTTTTGCCCCCTTGGGGAGGCTGTGTTCTTCTTCCCCGCACCTCGGCTTGCCGATGCGTGTGGGGTTCGAGCGGAACGGCGCGGCCTTGCGGCGGCGCACTTTGCCGGCGAGCACGAGGCCCTCTCCAGTGATTTCTTTGCCCTGTAACTTCAGGGTTCTTGTGGAGGGGGAAAGTTCTTTGATTTGCAGCGAAATCCTCAACCGAAACATGGCTGATACCATTGTTGAGTCCTCTGGATCGGTTAGGGTTAAGGATTCACGGTAGTCTTTACCTTTTCCTTGGATTGATGAGCCCGATGGGTGGCCATGGTGGATGGCGGCGGTAGTGATGGCAGATCGTGGTGGTTGAAGTGGTGGCGGCGCTTTCCATCAGCACTGCACTAACCCTAAATCGGTAGGGGATTAGGTGGGGTGTACTGCTGTGCGACGAACCTCGTAATGCGAGCCGCCGTCCCCCACCTCTTTATATAGTGCAGGTGACAGGGCCCGTCACCCATAGTGGGCTGAGCGCCCCTGATCAGGGCGCGGATCTAAGGGCCCGGTGGGTCGTTGGGCCCACACGATGGAGATCATCCTAACATGAAATAGCTACAAGGCAAATAGTTTTTTTCAAGGATCAGCCTCTGAGTCTCTCCATCCTCACATGGACATATCCATAATATTATTAAAGACTTAAAGTTAATGCAAGACAACAAGGCCAATGTCATCAACATGCAAAGTACATGACGTGGAGACCAACAACAAAATCATTACAAAATATGAAGTAAACACCTATGAATAAGATGTATTCTCTGCACCTTCAAGAAGGGACATCATGCTCGCACTACTAGGGAAATCCTTATACACAGAATCTTGGCAGTAGCGCTTGTTAAAAAAGGGCCCTAGTGCTAAATAGCAGTAGCGCATGCAGGTTAAACGCGCTACAGATACACACGTAGCAGTAGCGCGTCTCCCTTTAAATGCGCTACAGATACACACGTAGCAGTAGCGCGTCTCCCTTTAAACGCACTACTACTAACATTCTCACTACTAAGCCGATAGGCTACATATAGTAGTAGCGGTCTTTTAGAAACAGCACTACCGATAAGATTATTTTAGCAGCGCGTTTATGGTGAAAGGCGCTACTGCTAATGAAAAGAAGATAAAATAAAAAACAAATAGAAAAGTAAATGAAAATGAAAGAAATAGAAAAAAGAGAAAAAAAAATGTAAAGAAAAATAAATGAAAAAGGGAAAAAATGGAGAAAGGCATAGTAGTAGCGTCTGTTCATAAGAGGCGCTGTTGATAATGTAGTAGTAACGCCTGTTTAGACCCCGCTATAGAAAGATAAAAGGAAATAAGAAAAGAAAAGGAAAATACATAACTATAGCAGTAGCGCGTTTAGTAAAAATCGCTATAGCTAACTTAGCTATTGCGCCTTTTCTGAAACGCACTACGACTAAGTTTGACTAAAGCGGTCCCCCCGGCCACCACTTCTCCCCCAAATCCCTCGCCCCACTTCGCCGCCATCTCCTGCTGACGTCGACACCCCCGGAGCCACCTGAGCCGCGCACCGTCGACGCCACCAAAGCCGCCCCCAACGCCACCGGAGCCGCCCTAGGCGCCACCGGAGCCACCCTCGACTGCCTGCCTCCCTCGCCACAACTGCCTCCCTCGCCATCACCGGAGACGCCCCTGCCTCCCTCGCCACCACCGAAGTCATCCTCTGTAAGCCCCCACCCCTCCTCTCTCTCTCATGCATAACATAAACATTGGACGGAGAACTAGCTAGCTAGGTTAACTAGTTTAATTAGGTTAATTATCTTGGTTAGTGCAAAATTTTAGTTAGGGCTTTGATAGAGAACTAGTTAGGTTAACTAGTTTAATTAGGTTAATTATCTAGGTTAGTGCAAAAAATTATTTAGGGCTCTGACAGAGAACTAGCTAGGTTAACTAGTTTAGTTAGGTTAATTATCTAGGTAAACTAGGTTAACTAGCTAGATTAAATAGCTAGGTTAATTAGGTTCGTTAGGTTAACAAGCTAGGTTAAATAACTAGGTTAATTAGGTTTGTTAGGTTAACAAGCTAGGTTAACTAGGTTCGCTAGGTTAGAGGAAAAATTTATTTTAGAGCATTAGGTCAGAAGGGTTAGAGAATTGGAGTTCATTTGCAATTTAATTGGGTTCTATCCAATGCAAAGAAGGGTTAGAAAAAATAATGTGTGTGTGTGAGAGAGAGAGGAATAGCTAGAATAGAATTTTGGTTCTATCCTAGGCAGAGAAGTGTTTAGTGTGGTCATTTTGCGAAGGTTTTTGATTTTTGAAAAGACCACTATTTTTCTAGGAAAATAATTTTGGCAAGTTTTATTTTAAAGATGATCCCTTCCTAGACTTCTATTGTTGATTATATCTTTTCATTGAAGTAGTCATGTTATATCTTTTCATTGAAGTGGTTCGATTG
The DNA here is from genome assembly GCF_002162155.2 of Triticum dicoccoides. Taxonomy (NCBI): domain Eukaryota; kingdom Viridiplantae; phylum Streptophyta; class Magnoliopsida; order Poales; family Poaceae; genus Triticum; species Triticum dicoccoides. The sequence continues at coordinate 711,699,802 of NC_041384.1, forward strand.
TGCCCAATTGGCCTTTTATTGTTTCCAGGGAATGAAGCCGAGTGGCCTATGTTTTGCCGGAATGTTGATTCATTCCCGTTCTGGCAAATTTCAGGTGCTCGATTTGTCCACTTTTTAGCAAAGGTCATGCCGAAATTTTTTTGTGAATTTCGGCATGACTTGTGCTACAAACTATGACATATCGAGTCACCGGGATTTGCCGCACCGGGAAGGAGTCAACGTTCCAGAAAAACATAGGTCTTTTTTATGTCATTATTCATTTTATTAGGTCTAGAATTAATTGACTAGATTTAATCGTAGGAAACATGGCTAAAAAGATGAAGGACATGGTTCTGGTGATTGCGATAACGTCTACCTGGCGGAAACGAATTTTTGAGCCTTGTCGACGATCAACGGATGTTGTTGCTGGGCCCACCTGTCGCATCGGAGACTGAGACCGACATCCAGACCGGCGCTGAGATTGAGACCAACGCCAAGACTAGCGGAGCCGGTATAGAACCGAAAGCAAAGAGGCAACGACGCCCAAACCAGCTCATGACTACTAGACTGGTGGTCACGGAGGTGGACGGCGACATTTTTGAGCCAACAGCGCCCGCGGAAGCGCGCGCGTGCCACGGCAATCAAATAGGCTGCATCGTACGGACAACCGCCACCATCAACGATGAGAAACTAAAGAAGATAGATAATATGAGGCCTTCCCTCCTAAAGAAGCTGCACCAGATATTTTTGTTCCCGGGCCGCGATGAAAAGGAATATAAAAATCCAGATAAGGACCCAACAATGAAGAAGAAAAACAAACACTCCATGACCAAGTTTAGCAACGCGTTTGCCGCCTGGAAAGCAAGGGTGAAACATCGGATCGTCAACAAAAAGGAACCGTACTCCCAGATTGTAAAGGATAATCCGACAATCACGGAAGAGCAGTTTGAAATATTCAAGGCGGCTTGCGAGGCCGAAGCTGCCAAAAAAAGTCGAAGTACATAAAGGGGCTTCAACAGAGGAACATGGGGTGCCACCACCTCGGAAGTCGTGGTTACGGCAGGAAGAGGTCCATATGGGCCAAGGAGGACACGGAACCCGAAAGTCTGGGCATCCCAGAACCCTTGGCGGACTTCACCGTCCCACAGGAGTTTGACCTCCTCAGGGCACGACACCATTGGGACTCAGTAAAGAAGGTTTCCGAGACGGACCCGGTCACGATGGAGTTCATGAGACTGCTGGTAATTTTAGTTTCTGATCAATTCGACTGCACGTTTACTCATATTTGTGAATGATCCTTGTTCCTTTTGTAGAGAGAGCAGCACAGGATTGCGGCCAAAAGCGACTCGCCATCTGAGGCGTTGGCAAGGCCCAAGTGGGACACCCCATTGAACCGGGCGTTGAACATATTAAAAGGACTCCCGGTGGACACTCGGCCGTCGTATGGACACGTGCACGGTGTCGGAGACGGTGCCATGTGGAAGAAGTACTACCGTGAAACCACGGAGGAGAGAAAGGAAAGACGGAGGTTAACAGAAGAAAACATCGACAAGAAGGTTGAGATTGTTGTTGAGAAGAAATCAGCTGAGACAGTCGCAACAGCGGTAGCTGCCGCAAAACAGGTGATTGCAGGTATGTCTAGTGTCTTGGTTCCGGCCGTTTTCAGTTGGAGCTGGCAAAATCCAGAAAAAATGCAGCGGACTTTCCCCTTGCTGACTTCTTCGGGTGCAGCTCTACTAGCGTTGCACCAGCACCTGCACCTGCTCCTGCACCGGCTCCCACACCTGCTCATAGTAGCCTGTCCTCCGTCTCGGACGTGCTCGGCGGTGCTTCGTCTTTGGCTGAGCTTGACGCCCTCACGATATCTGTCACACCGGCCCTCTTCAATAAATGTATAATCTCCCGCTTCCGTTGCCTTTCGGATGTCTCACGTCGCAGACATGTCTTTGAAGGCCGACGTAACCCCGTGCACCATATTGTACACCATGGGCAGCCAGAAGGTGGACATGGGGAAGGCGACGATAATGAAGCCGAAGGAACCATTGTTCCACAGCCGGCAGACCTCCCCTGACGTCTTCAAGGTATCCGTGGTCAGTGTCAAACCGGGCCACGAGAATTTGGCTCCTCCGATACTATGGAGGGATGACGACGAGACCCCGCGGTGGCTTGGTGGTTGCAATGGGTGGGTCCTGTTGTGGCCAAGGAGTCTTCTTCATCTGGAGGCGGCCGGGAGCACACCCATGAGCACGCAGCCTCAGCAAGGTATGAACATCAACACCCCACTTATCCAATTAGCGTCGGCTGTCATGCTGGGTGATAGCGGACGGGGTGAGGAAGAGGCTCCATTAGTCGCTGATGACGTCGCCGTAGATGAGTATGAGGATGACGATGACACTCAACAATATCTCAATACTGGTGCCTATGATGAGTACTTAGGGTTTGAGCGTCATTAGTCGGTGCCTGAATTGCCGCCTCTGGAGGCTGAACGTATTATAGACGAACTTCCAATAGGAAAGAAGCATAGGAAGAGAAGGAGGAAAGGCAACAAAGCCGCGTCTATGATCTAGCCGCCTCAGCAGCCTCGGGTTCAAGACCGTATACCTATCCCCGGTGCGGCAAAACGGCATATCGCCGGTGAACCAATCCTACCTAAGGCAGCGTTAGAGGCCACACACGACGATCTAAGGAAACTTCATGACGATGTGCTGCAGAGAAAGAAAAGCCTCATCGCCTCGGAAAATCCAGGATACCCACTCCACGTGGTTAACGTGCCGCGGCAAAGGTCGTACGTCCACACATGCGTGGCAGACAAGTTCTTCCTTCGATTCAATTACATCTTCGACATGTTTCCCTTGAAGAAGCTGGATTTTACGTTTGTCCGCCTTTATGCCTTGTACATGAACTGCATCATCAGGATTGAGCAGATACCTTATATGTCTGCCGCTGGCCCGTACTTCATGCACGAGGGCTTCTTGGCAGTCTGCGCACAGCACCGTGAATATGCGAGGGACTACATCGCCGGTTTCATGGTCGCCAATAAGGAAAAGGAGGCGATTCTCGTGCCTTATCATCCCCTGTAAGTCATCCACGCAGCTATCCTTCCTTCGATTTCAATCATTCATTTGCACGGTGGAGGCTAATTAATTTGAGGTGTACTTATTTTGCGCAGCGGTGGGCGTGCCGTCCTCATAATCCTTTACCCTCGATACTCCCACGCTCTTTACTTGGATTCGTCGAAAAACATGAACAAAAAGGATTACACCCACATCAAGTCTGTTCTCGAAAGTGCTATCTTTTACTACGGCGTACGGGGTGGAGAGGTCAAGGACAAGAAGAAAAGGGACGGCAGGCCCGCCTTCGGCCATAAGACCGACTTCTGCAGCATCTAGCAACCGAGTGATACTCTTAGTGATGGATTCTACGTCCTACACCACATGCTGGAGTACAGACGGGATCAGCTGGACCTTAGCATGTCACCTAAATCCGGCGATGCCCATATTCTGCAATGGGCAAAGAACGTAGGAGATATCCCGGATCATCAACTTCGAGCTGAGTTCTATCACACCCAGCATGAACTTGCCCAAGTCACCGTGAAGGAGGTCCTCGACAAAACAGGTCAGTTCTATGAGGAAGGGCAAATGTCGCGGGAAGACGTCCGAACACGCGTAGCTGCTCAGCGTCTTGACCTGAAGCCTTTCACTAAGCTCGGGGACTATCTCCCTGACTTGGATGGATGGAACGACATGTTGGAGTGATTGTGGATATATGACAATGTGTCCATTTAGTCCATACTTTCTGAATGACGAAACTTTGAGTTATACATGATGAAACTTTATTTGTGATGTAATTAAACCGTCCTCCTCAACTAGCGAAGATCACTCTGGTTAGGGCATTTTGGGTACGATGAACTTTGTTATTTATGCTTATGATATGTTGCTTCTATTTTTGCCAAGTCTGTCTCTTTCAGTTGCTCAACTATATATGTTGCATATCATCGACTCATGTGACGATGCAGGTGCATAGATCATCAATGACAAAGAAGTGCAACGCCAGGAGTATACGACGAGTGGCCGGAGTGTCAGGCCAAGGTGTACCGGTTTCTGGTACACCGAGCGACAGCCAGTAGTTAGTTTAGGTTCACGCTAATGCGAGAGAGGGATACGAACTCATGTACTGTATAGTTCCGCTCTCACTCATAGTGATAGCTGTTCTCGCGTATATCATTGTTTAGATGGATGACGATGTAGTTGCTACTAATCGAGACTTCTATCGCTATTTTTGAGATGATGACGAAAGACCACTTTGTGTTGGATGATGATTATGATGATGACATGATTTGATGAGATTATTTGTATGTATATGCTATGATTACATTTGTGGTGTCGCAGCCATTTGTATGTGTATGATAATGACATTTGTATGTGCTAAAAATTCTTGTATAAAGCCTGTTCAAATACAAGACAAATATGCAGAAAATAAAATAAAAAAACTAATAAAATTAGCAGTAGCGAAGGAAGAAAAGTTAGCAGCAGCGTGTAACTAGCAGTAGCGCGGCCTAATACAGAGCGCTAGAGCTATTAGCAGTAGCGCGCTGCTCTACAGCTCGCTACTGCTACGCTTGTATAGCAGTAGCACGGGCGAGCATGCGCTGCTGCTACAGGTTAGCTGTAGCGCTGTATCAGTAGCTCTGGTGCCCATACTGTTACTAGGCTTTTCTCTATATGTAAAACCCGTACTGCTACTAGGCTTTTCTCTAGTAGTGTCGCGTCGCCATCTTCACGTCTAGTCGACGACAATGAGGAGAAGGATTTTCAACTTGGTTGGCCGAGACCAACCAACCAAGGCCATCACATTAGCATGGAGACAACGCCTTCTAGGGGTAAACAATGCAAGTTTGTCACTACTAAATCCAACCAATAAAGGAGAAAATAAGAGTTTTCACCCCTGGTCTGAAGTCGTGTGCCATCTTGATAAAGGATCTTTCAATAGCTAGGTCAGTTAGTACTCCATGACGAACCGTCCTGGTCTCCACTAGAGAAAGTTGCACACCTCTCCGGAAGTGCTCATAAGCATGCGTCAATGAAGCACATGCTTGAAGGGGCCACCTAGAGGACCACCTCGTACTTGCCGCCGCAGTTGAAGGAGACACAGGGAGTGAGCTGCATTAGATTAGCAGGAATTTTTCTCACCTAAGAACACCGCCAAAACCCTCGGGGAGCCCCACCTCGGATCATGGATCTGGCTATTAGCATCTTCAACATATGATGTAAAATAGGCATGGTCCCAAAAAAACTAGCTTTAGGGCATTTAGATCCAAAAAACATGCTCTGGAGATGATGTATCTCCAAATGGCGATGCACGTTTATTGGGAAGCCCCATATTTTTACCCCAACTTTTGCACATTTGCAGCACTCCTACTGGTTTTCGCAAAAACTAAAATTCAGTTGCGCGCATACCAACTACCACGCTGAAACTTTCCACCATTCGACCCAGCTCTCCCCGCAACCATCGCCGTCAGGATCTGGCGGTTGCATGCCATTGCCGTGAGTCCATCATCCTCGCCCAGCCTAGCCGCCACTCTGCCGACTAATCCCGCCACTCTAGACGGTCGCAACAACCGCCACTGCCTCGATTTGCATCAATTTCGGCCACTCGCCACCCCTCCGTCGCCATTAATGGCCGCTGCAACATCTTTCCTCGCCGCTGAGGTGAATTAGTATACGTCGCGACCACCACATGACCATTGCCATTGAGCCGAGTCGCTGCTATTTTGGAGCTCTTGGCTTTCAGACGACGTGGCGACGCCGGCTCTTGCCGCAATTCCCAATTTACAAGCGCCACGAAGACCACCACCAAAGCCATTCCTAGCCTGCCCAGCCACCACCTTGGCCTCAACACAGTCTGAATTCTCCTCCTTGCCCACCAATTGTTCGACAAAAAGCCTCTAGGGTAAATGTTTTTGGACACTCACCAGTTTTACATCATCTGTTACGGTAAAAAATGTTCTGGTGCCCTAAAACCTTCTCTCTCCCGCCCTAGCACCAACTTTTACATCATCTGCTGAAGATGCTCTAAGGCAAATAGTACTGCCCCACCAACCTCCATTTGTGTATCCAATGCTTCATTGTCTATAATACACCGAACTTTACTTGTACGAGTATTGTTCTGATCTTATATGTACCACTACATCTTAAACCAATAGCTCCGCCATCTCACTCTATTTTGGCATGTTGGTTGTGTTAACTTACATTTTTATCATATAGGTGGTAGCCATATAAATAGATCAAAGAGAGGGCGAGAAAAAACATGAGCATATGAGAACCCATGGGAATAGGAGAGATTGGGATTAGTGGTGGAACTATCTTGCTTCAGATGACGAGTTTGTCATTAGTACATAAAACTCGAGCTGGGATGGCTGGGAAAGCCCCATTGTATATGAGTACACTTGCCGTCTATGCATGAGAGTTTGTGCTCCAAGAGAAGTTCGAAGTGAAATGAAGAACCTCAACAAAAATTGGCGAGGATAATCATATTGCAAGGCTGTTCAGAATGAAAAAGTGTCTGCAACGTTAACTATATCTTCTGGCCGGCTTTACATACAATAGAGTCGTCCGTAATTAGCCTAGTTACCACAAAGCAGCACCTATTTTCTCTTTTATGTTGGCCTCATGGGAGCCTTTACATCCACCGCAGGCGGATGGCTCCTATACTTGGTGCAAGGTAAAACTGGGCCAGCTAAACAGTCCGATTTGTTGACTCGGCGCTCCAAATATGCTGGCTAAACATTCTTAATCGATCGCTCATCCCACTTCGCGCACTTGCGCTTATTTCCGCGCCAGTCTGCTTGTTGTGGCCGAACAAACATCTCTTGGGCTGCTGATATCATGATCGACCTGGGCGGTCTGAAGTTTATAGGCCAAGATGTTGTGAACCACACGGGCCAGACCTTCACTTGTGTCTGTGTGTGCGCCGTCCGATTTCCAGCGGACCAATCCATCATCTTTTCTCCTCTCTGCCACTCGAATCGTTCCGCCCTGGGATGAAGCTTCATCAGAGGAGGCTACGGTCCAGGAAAGATAGAAGTGGATGGATCGGTGTGGTGTTAGGAGTAAGCCACAACGCTTGATGGTGGCTGAGTCGTCTACGCGGAGCTGGCAGCGAGCAGCAGCTTCGGCCGATCAGTTAGGCAGCCGTGGTGTGCGGTCGTGCATACATGCGGTAGATGGATAAGATAGCGTGTGTTCCGGTCAAGTAAGAGGCGTGCATACGTGTGGTTAGTTAGCAAGATTACTGCGTTTGTGGAGTTAGTGGCCGGTGTGGTGGCCGGGTCTTGCGTGCGTGCGTGTGCTAGTATGTGTGTGCGTCGGATATAAAAGCGCTTGTGTACTGGTTGTGGAAGGCGCCGGTGAAGCTCTCAGCCGTGATGTAGCCTGTGTGCTGAATATAAAGGAGGCGTTTGGACGCTAGGGCGTTGGTCGCCAGGAAAAAAGTATGTTCTTTCTTCCATCTCCGTCCGGCGTGAGAGAGAGAGCGGCAACAACATGTGGTGCCTCCCCTAGCTCTAAATCTCTTCACTGAGTGCCGCTTCCAAATTCTCCATCACCTTCTCAACCTGAGAGACTACGAACCATCTCAAAAAATCAATAGCATGTTGCAGTTGGGACATCGGATTAGCAATGGTATGTAGAAGACGACAACAACGATGGTACAATCGACCAGGTAAACTCTAACCCAAGGTGCAGGACGCCCCATCAAATTGTCAAGCAACATTTCATCAAAGTATAAATTCATTGGTTTGGTTTTGCTAAAACACATCTAGATGTATCCTAAGTATTACAGATCTGCCCCTCTTCCAGTCTTCCGTTAGAAGGCGCCACGCCAAAACAGTTCACTTCACTGATGGTGTGCTAGCCTTGTCATCTTCGATCACCCCTCTGTCATGTTCTTGACGTTGCCTTGAAATTATGAGGTGGAGGACAGTGTATATCCAATAGCACGCCCCACTTCCCTGCCGCGGCGCTGGTCAAGGCAGTTCCATCCCTCCCGAACCAAACTGGATATTATTTCATCTTTTTATTTCCTTAAGATTGTCTTTCTTAAGGAAATAAAAAAGATGAAATAATATCCAGTTTGGTTCATCTTTTTATTTCCTTAAGATTGTCTTTATGTTCTATGATTTCATCGCTTACTTTTTAACTTGATATTGCCTTCAAGTAGGGATAACACACTTGTGTCGCGATCACGACGTGCAATTAGAGACGGCCAGAACAAGAATTTTCATCCTGGTTCGTAACAAACCAATCAAGGTCATCACATCAGCACGGGGACAATGCTTCAACAAGTCAATGATGCAAGTTTGCCGCTAGTAAATTCGGCCAATAAAGGCTGTAATAAGAGTTTTCACCCCGTACAAGAAGTCATGAGCTAATCTCCAACTTTATTAATACTAGTATGTATGCACGTGCAATGCACGTTTTAACATTATTATGGAGTCATTTTTGGTAGAAAAACACATAGACTTTCCAATATTTCAAGGCAAAAGATAATATTGCAGAAAGAAAATACATTTTTAAAAAGTAGGAGTTAATATATGTAATCCCCACTATTTTTTAAAAAGAAAATAATTCAGAAAATTGCTTGCCAAAATGTTTTATATTGTGGGATGGAGAGAGTATAACTTTACTGTATTTTTCCTCTCTGAAACCTTCTTTGTTGGGCTCAACACGTCCTCAAATTGCAACATGGGCCAAGAGGAAGCCACTTATTTTGAGAAGGATGAGGCGATTGTTCTCGAACATTGTGGATGGAGCAACGATGTACTGTTTACTGCGAATCCCAGTCTTTTCAGCCATTGGATTTAGCACGCGAATGGCTAGGATTGATGATCATGCCCAGTTCAAAACTGGTACACTATAAGTGGTACTAATAAAAGTGCACGTGCTATGCACACCACCATGTATACCAAATTGGTACCACGTGATATGTGTGGTAAAGCAATCCAAACAATTCAAAAGAAAATGTATACCAAAGTGGTCGCTTCTTCGTCCAAAATATTGGTTTGAATTTATTGACCAACAAATTAAGTCATTTTGATAGATATAAGAAATAAGAAATAACACAACCAATGTTTCTCCAAAAGAAAACTCTGTTGTTCCGCGTCTTGGACTAACCATCCCTTAGAGGGTATTGTTAAAAGATCTTCGATTCCTAACAAAATCGATGTAGTGGTGGCTTGATGGAAGCCGAGGGTCTTTAGTTTCGAGTGTCGAACGGACAAGTAACGCGTAAGAACCACAACTGGAAACGGTTGCTAATACCACATAAGCTGAGGAGCAAAAGAAAAAATCCGCCCAAGGAGGTGCTCACATCTAATTAGCTAGTTGGTGAGGCAATAGCTTTACGGATGAAGGAGAAGCAAATGAGGTGGTTTGCAACAGAATGCCGACACAGAGTCATGCGGGCCGGAGGTTGATCGTTAGAAGTTGCCAACTCAAATCTGCAGGACAGGTTTGAACAACACCTTAGGTTATTAGATAAATTAAAACTAAGAGCATGAATTTCGCAAATTTAATGCTTTGATTGACAATATATACTCTCGTGTAGACATACAGAGTTATGAGACATGTACTGACTGAACTGTAGTTCAGTTCAGCTCTGATGAAATTATGGAGCGGCAGTTTTTTAGTCTCTAATATCATCAATAAATAAAGAGAATATACCGCACAAAAGAAAAAGATAACACTTATGGGCATTCTTATTCCACGTAACATATCAACTCAAAAAAAATATTCAAAACATTATATAAGGAACCAAGAACCAGCTAACAAGAATACAAAAGTATGACTATGACCATTCCACTTATACATCCGATTCTGGTATGCAGCTTCATAACCGCACATTAATCATTTGCCTTCTGCTCGTCTCTATCTCTTCATAACAGTTTGGGCAATACACAAACACCTTGTGTGCACAAAAATGCATAACCTCCACAAGGGACAGAAAATGCCATCATTTCGTGTTGATTTGTAACACGGAGAGAATAGATAGTTCTCTGCAAGAAACATCAACTTCCACGGTAATCTCGTATGAGAAAAAGATCAAGAAAATCGGAACCAAGGGGAAAAGAGGGATAGCTATACAGCGGACTCACCTGCAGGTTACGCACTTCCGCTCCTCCCAGCCTAGATCCCACGGCCACGGGTTGCAAGCACTCAAAAGTACTACCAAGAACAAGAAGATGAAAACAGAATCACAGTAGACAGCAGGTGGAGGTGACGGCAGGGTGTGGAGGGGATGGAGAAGCAGAAGCTGCTGTTTGGCGCGCTCGTTCCTGTTGGTTCCCAGGATGGGTTTCGTACGCGGGGTTGTTTTGATATTTTACAAACAGTGAGAGTCATGTGAGGAGCCATCGCGAACGTCCGAGAAAACTCCACAGGTGGGAAGAGGTGGGCGAATCCAGCAAAGATGGACCGTCGGATTTGGTATATTAGCATGTGATGGAGGGTGGATGTTAATACGAAGGATGAAATCGACGGTCGGGATTGATCTCATGTCCCTATGGCGGGAAAGAATGGAGCCGAGGTGGTAAATCCAAATTTGAAACTGGTACACTATAGGGGTAGAGATTCGTCATTGAATCCCCATGGCCTCCGCCAGAAAGAGTTACACCCCTCTCCCGTACGTCCTCGTAAGCATGTGTCAACGAAGCACACGCTTAAAGGACCACCTAGCCGACTATCTCCCGAGGCGTCGTACTTGCCGCCAAGCAACACAAGGAGAGTGGCACTAGATTAGCGGGATACTTTCCCACTCAAAAGCACAGCCAAGACCCTTGGGGAGCCGCCCACCTCGCGTCATGAATCTGTCCGCTATAAGGAAAATAGTACTACACCACCAACCTCCACTTGTGTATACAATGCTTCTTATCTATAGTACACAAAACTTTATTGTTCTCATCTTATATATACCACTTCATCTTAAACCGAATAGCTCGACCATCTCACTCTTTTCTGGCATGTTGTTAGTGTTAACTTATTTTCCATCAAATATGTGGTAGTCATATAAATAGACCAAAGAGAAAGTTGGAAAAACATGGAAAATATGAGAACCATGGGAATAGGAGATATCGGGAGTAGTGGTGGATGTATCTTTCTTTCTACGATGAGGCTGACACTACTAACGAAAACCCTATGTTGTGGCTAGTCTACTTCTTTTTGCCATTTCAAATATAACGCTAGTTTACCTCTCCGATGAGATTTGTTTTTGTTTGATTTTCTTCTGCGTTTTCCACATGGTTCTATAAGTTTTATATATTTTTTCTTTTTCCTTTTTATTTTTTTGAATATGGGTGAACTTTTTTGAAATGATGATTTTTTTCCAAAATTGATGAAGTTTTAAAAAAATTCAAAAAGAAAAAATTGATTTTTTTTCCAAAATGTATGTTTTTTTTAATTTGATGAACTTTTTATCAAAATCAATTACCATTTTTCAAAATCGATGATCTTTTTTCCAACAATTTATGAACTTTAAAAAAATCTTGATTTTATTTAAAATTTTATAAATCATATTCTTGAACCTTATTGCAAATCTATGAAATTTTTTGAACCCATGATTTTTTTTGAATTTTCAAGTTTTTTTTATCATTTATGATTTTCGCAGTTTTATATTTCAAATCTATGAAATCTATGAAATGCATAAGTGTCGCTCAAAGGTGCATGTCGATCCATTTCTTGTTCAATATTGGTGCCCATATGTTCGTGTACATCAATTGATTTTTCATATAAGCTTTTACAAAAAAATCATTAATGAGACTCTCTGGTCTCTTATAGCAAATAGGTAAATGTTTAAGAGCAGATTGGTTGGAAATTTTGAATTGAAACTATGAAATTACACATGTAAGTAGATGTGAACTCAAGTTTTTTCTTAAACACAAATATACATGTAGATGATTCGGTAAATTTATTTTTTGGTTTTAAATTTAGCTATATCTGCAAACCTGCACAAACTTGTCTATAGGGAACATACAATTTTGTACCTTTGTTATGTTGTATCAAAATTTGCCAAACAGTAAAAAAATTATAAGCTACAATATATGACAGTAATACGTGCGTGTGTGTGGCATGTGCTTGAAGAGGCATCCATGGCCTTGTAACAATGATGATGCGTATGTTTTGCGAAAAAGAGAAACTCTTAATTCTAAGGCGTTCCAAATAAATTGTGTTTTTTCTCATTAACTGAAGAGATGTTTTGTGAGTTAATAGTGTGGCTTACTCTGTACGTATCTCCTAAGATGCTACAAAACTTACAAAGCAAGTTCATAACGGACAAATCATAGATTAAATCATTTACCCATGCAGTGTACAGACTTTAGAATCTCTTGTGGGTCAGAAAGCATATTTATGATCAACAGCCATATTGCTTCTTGATTCATTACTCATGATGCTCCTGAATATAACATGGTAGTCATGAACTTGTAGACCCTGTCCTTCAACTCAAAACCTGAAGAGACCAAAACAATGGTTCAGCTTGTACATCTTTACAACACTCATAACTTTCTAATGTTGGTCTACTATACGAAGAATAATTTTATCACAAATCTATTTATCATAGTTGCACCTTTCTAATAAAAAAAATCGAATTTTACTGCCCAAAGTTGTAAACGTTACAGTGTTGTACTTCAAAAAGTACAGATGCAGATAATAGAAACAATACAGTGTAGAAGCGAAAAAAAATATAATTCAAAGCATTCATATGCGCTGGTGTTAACAACTATCATAACCATCGAAACCATAAAGCATCAAGGGTTCTAGGTGTGTTCACTTTCATCAGAAAAAACGTGTTTTCACTTACCTAATATTTAATTTGGCGATTACAATACAGTTTGGTACATGAGCATGCGGAAGCACATAAGCTGCAGGTGTCCTCGTCGCATCGCTCAATGTCAGAAATTATAGGACAAACTTAGCATCGGAGTGCATCTAGTATAAGGCGAGAGGTCACCGGTGAACACATACGTCTCAATGCTGCGGCCGTCCACGTGCATGCCAGGTTTCTCGTCGTCTTTGCTTCTGCCTTACTTGGTCACTATAGGCATCTTCCTCTCCCAGAGAAGATCTTAACAAAACAGGACCAAGATCTTAACAAAACAGGACCTATTATGCATTGTCTGCTGTCTGCTCCAACAACCGTGTCCTTGCGAAGAATTCCACGGCCTTCTCTCCTGCTCGCAAAGTACTACCCTGCTCGGCTCGATGGCTGCATGGCCCCTTAAACACCCGCTCGATTTTGCCCTACCTTTCCCCAATCACCCTATCCTATACCTAAAGGAAAGCGAGCGAGCTCTGTGTGAATTCCATGGCATCCATGCTGGAGCGCGGCCAGCTTAATATTCTTCACACATGCGCATCGATCTTTCAGATAGTAAGAGATAGCGCCAGGAGCTCATCAATTACCAATAGATAGTGTTACTCATCAAGTATGGACACCAAACACGTACGTCCCAGCTTCGCCGCCATCCATGTGCATACCAGGTTTCTCGTCGTCTTGTTGCTTCTGCTTTACTTGGTCACTACGGGCATCTTCCTCTCCCACAGAAGATCTTAACAAAACAGGACCTGGTATGCGTTGTCGGCTGTCTGCTTTTGCTTTTGAAGCGGCACGGTTCCAATCTTGCATCCGTGGCAGGGGATCCCTGAAGCTATCCTTATGCAGGAGGAAGAAATCATGCAGTGATGGAAGAAATCATGCAGTGATCGGCTGAACGTGAGAGCGACAACGGCTACGTGCGTGAGGGTAGGAGAGCTGATCGTCGTAGCCATGGGATTTTGGCGGCGGCGTGCGTGAGGGCAGAAGCCTGTAGCCCTATTCTTTTTGTCTTCTTTCAACGATGGATGGACAAACCTAAGGAAAAACCAATCGGCGTGCGTGAGGGAGTCTCTGGCCCTGTTTTTTTGTCTTCTTTCAATGATGGATGGACTCACGTAAAGAAAAACAAATGTATGGCATGTTCCTTTTTTTTTCTTCTCTTGCTTTTAAGTATATTAAAACACTAATCTATAGCATAGGTTCCTCCCTTTGTTAGGCTGATGAAGGGAGCCAAACGTTTTTTCCCACTACAATTATAATGGCATTGGTGGGTAATTTTCTAAACATCAATCTTATCTTCTGATGGACAACAAAATTTAGTCTATTAAATTAATGGTTAGATGTTTCTAATTTTTATGGTAATTTCTAGTGATTTATCTTTTTTTGTTTAACCCGTCAAGTACTTTTTATGTAGATCAAAGAGAGGGCTAGAAAAAACATGAACATATGCGAGTCCATGGGAATAGGAGAGATTGGGATTAGTTGTGGCCTACAACCTTATATGCCTACGGCCTTATCTATGCCTACGGCTGCCGTAGGCATAGATGGAACTATGACGACGGCCTAGGGAAAACCGTCGACATAGAAAAGCCGTCGGCATAGCTCCATCTATGCCTAAGGCAGCCGTAGGCATAGTAAGACCGTCGGCATACATCGATCTATGCCTACAGCAGCCGTAAGCATAGTTAGGCCGTCGGCATAGAGGTGGCTCTGGTGGCCCGGGGACAGACGGCGGGCCGACGCCGTCAAATCTATGCCGACGGCCCTGACGGCGGCCGTCGGCATAGATATCATCTGTTTTTTTACTAGGAGCTGCCATGTGGTATAGCTATGCCGACGGCAAAGCTGTAGGCATAGTTTTCCATCTATGCCTACGGCAAGGCCGTAGGCATAGCCCCGCCACGTGGCGCCTCCTGGTAGCTCCTGGCCAAGAACTATGCCTAAAGCCGTGCCGTAGGCATAGATATCATCTGTTTTTTTATTTTAAATTATTTTTATTTTTGAAAGTTAAAATTTGATTAATTTAAATTTAACTTATCTAAACTTAAACATACACAAATTATACATCGATTTGGGGTAGAATTTTCCGTAGATTATGAATATCCAGTTTGTTTTTGTTTTTGAGTATGTTAGAAATGTGACCTCATGTACTTTTGCATATAGGTCCTTATACTTTGTTAAAATCATAAGTAATTGACACGTGGATCGATTTTGACAAATTTTATATGGTTTTTATCAAAATCTTGAAAGGATTATGTTGCTATACTATGTTTTAAATTTGAACAAACCAAAATCATGTTTGCTTCAGATTTACAGAAAATACCCTTTTATTTTGACTTATTTGTTTATTTTTCATTCCTTGGCCAAAGAGACAAAATTTATATCTACATCCATCAGATTCTTTCTAGGATTATGATGGAAGGTGTAAACACCGAGCATGCGGCTCCAGAGTGTGACCCCCTTCACGGACGGTGCTGCTGCTAGCACTTGGAGGGTGGAAATGACCACGTCGAGTCGAACCGGAGGGAATCTTGTGGTGGGTTGGGCCCAAACCTTGGTCTGAAATGTTTCTATGGGCTGGCTTATCACAACCAGGTGGAAAAGTCCGGCGGGCAAAGGTCGTCCGGTGAAAGTCAAAGGCCTGGATCTTAGGGTCAACGGGTAAGGGTTAGGCCGGTCGGGGGCCTTCAGGGGTAGTAATGCCACTAAAACTTGCATTGTGTCTTAATATATGTATACAGTGTGATGGAGGGTTGAAATAGCCAACAGAGCAACATGCAGCACACTTCCTTCACAAAACCGGACATGTTCTCTCTCGATAGCTAGATACTACGTCAGAGATGTTGCAATTTACAAGCGGCCTCCGGTCAGGCTCCTACAAAATTTGCTCAAACTTTTACCACAACCTACAAGGGCCATATGACGACACCGTGCCAGGTCCCAAGAATTTCTGTCATCGTATGATTTTCCGTGGAGTTTAACGGCTAGGTCCGACATGCCGCTGAGGTATATTCGCCCTCCGGTGGCGGGGGATGCCCCTCCTTTGGTTGCACTAGGCCTACACATACTGCAAAGACATCATATATGATTTAATAAAACACTTCTAGACATCATTTCAGGTGATCACCATGCAGATCTGCAACTTGCCGGATTGAAATCCTACGGATGCAATAAATGTCTCAAATATTACAGGCAACCCAGAAAAATGTCATGTCCGGTCACGTGTCATGCAATGGCCCCATTTGAGAGCACACAAAGTTTCGAGGTCAACGGAGCAACGAGCAACACTTCCTTCACAAACCGGAGAAGTTCTCTCTCGATAGCCACATACTACCTCGAAGATGGTGTAGTTTACAAGCGGCCTTCGGTCAGGCTTCTGCGAAACGAGCTCAAACTTTTACCACACTCTACAAGGGCCATACGACGACACCGTGCCAGGTTGCGAGGATTTTTGGCATCGTATGATTTTTCGTGGATTTTAATGGCTAGATACGGCATGCCGTTGAGGTACGTTCACCCTCCGGTGGCGGGGCTTGTCCCTCCTGTGGTTGTACTAGACCTACACATACCGCAAAGACATCATATATGATTTGACAAACCACTTCTGGGTATCATTTCAGGTGGTCTCCATGCAGATCTATAACTTCCCGCATTAAAACCCTACAAATGCAATAAATGTCTCAAATATTGCAGGGGCCCCAGAAAAATGCCATGTTCTGGCACGTGTCATGCAATGGTCCCCTTTAAGAGCATGAGAAGTTTCGAGGTCAACGGAGCAACGGGAAACACACTTCCTTCACAAACCGGACAAGTTCACTCTCGATAGCCGCATACTACCACGGAGATGGTGTAGTTTACAAGTGGCCTTCGATCAGGCTTCTGCGAAACGAGCTCAAACTTTTACCACACTCTACAAGGGCCATACGACGGCACCGTGCCAGGTCCTAAGGATTTCCGGCATCGTATGATTTTTCATGGATTTTAATGGCTAGATCCGACATGCCGTTGAGGTACATTCACCTTTCGGTGGTGGGGCTTGTCCCTCCTGTGGTTGCACTAGACCTACACATACCGCAAAGACATCATATATGATTTGACAAACCACTTCTAGGTATCATTTCAGGTGGTCTCCATGCAGATCTGTAACTTCCCGCATTGAAACCCTACAGATGCAATAAATGTCTCAAATATTGCAGGCGGCCTAGAAAAATACCATGTTCTGGCACGTGTCATGCAATGGTCCCCTTTGAGAGCAAGAGAGGTTTCGAGGTCAATTAAGAAACGAGCAACACACTTCCTTCACAAACCGGACAAGTTCTCTCTCGATAGCCACATACTACCTTGGGGATGGTGTAGTTTACAAGAGCCCTCCGGTCAAGCTTCTGTGAAACGCGCTCAAACTTTTACCACACCCTAAAAGGGCCATATGACGACACCGTGCCAGGTCCCGAGGATTTCCGGCATCGTATGATTTTCTGTGGATTTCAATGGCTAGATCCGGCATGCCGCTGAGGTACATTCGCCCTCCGGTGGTGGGGCATGTCCCTTCTTTGGTTGCAATACACCTACACATGCCGTAAAGACATCATATTTGATTTGATAAACCACTTCTGGACATCATTTTAGGTTACAAGCGGCCTCCGGTTAGGCTTCTCCGAAACGCGCTAAAACTTTACCACGCCCTACCGTGGTCGGCTCGGCCCGGTCGGAAAGCATGGGAAGGAGCGAGCCATTTAGGACGATGCCCTTCTCCAAAGTTGTTAAGTGTTTACCCGGAATAAGAGGAGAAAATACAATTGCAAGAGCTTAATTCTCATTGGTGGAACCAACTATGCCATGGATTGATGACATGGCTCACATCCATCCATCCATCTCTCCACCCCACATACATCCATCTAAAGAAAAGGAGGAGAAAAAGAAAAAAAACAAGACAGAAATCCACCGCACACCTCTCCCTCTCGCTCGTCTCTCCCTCCCCCCCGAAACCTCACCACCGCCACCTACGCCGCTCGATTCTGGCTTGTATCGGTGGCCCTCGCCGGCGCGCAGCACAGATCCGAGCTCCCGTGCCACCGCTCTTCCCTTCCCTTTGGCCAGATCCGCCTCTCGCGTCCCCGAGAGCTCACCCACGACCCCTCCCCATTGCTAGGGTTTCGAGGGTGGCGTCCCCTCCAACTCTAGCGTGTCGCTGGCGACTCTGCTCCGCCCTCTCTGACGCCCACCGCAAGTCCCACGGGCAGCTCCCCCTCGTGGTCGGCTCTCCTGCACCCGGTGGCTGCGGGGCAGACGCACGTGGTGGGTAAACTCCGGCGAGACGGCGGCTCCATCCACGGCGTGACGGAGGCTCCATCCACGGCGTGATGGCGGTGCACTACATCGGCTAAAGCACCCCCATGGTGAGACCCTCTGCACTCCTCTGTTCCCCCCTTTTCCTTGTATAATGATGCTTCACATTGCTTGATATGATTTTGGTCAATCTTCACTTCTGCCTAGCTAGCTGCTGGAGTTCTTCTAGTTGTGAAAATTTTGATAAAGAAAGTGTGTTTGGTTTATGTATGCTATAACAAATCACGTATGTGTATGCTAGCTAAAAGAAGCAACCAAGCTAGTAGCTTAATTGATCTACAGAAACTAGCTATATGTGCGTCTCTAACAATGTGTTCATCAGGCCGCTCTCTTGTATCGTTTGAGTGCGCCAATTAGTTTGGCCTGCCTCTATGATTTATTCTGATAGCTTCTGGAGTGCTTCTATCTATATTTGTGAAAAATTTGACCCAAAAAAATGTTAATCAGTCCTCTCTCTCAAAGTTGAGTTTGGGCTGCTGCATATGAATGCTTTTTTTCTTAGTTTGGGTGCTAGGTACTTGATGGAGTTGGTGTATCCATAGATAGCATACACTTGCACATTTTTTCAAGTTCTTCTGTTGCGAATGAAAACAACCATCATGGATCTCCTCTGTTTTCAAGCAGCTTGCTTCTCCATGTATGTTTTATGCAGCATATACATCTTGCTCCTCTTTTATTAAGTAGCAATGGAAGTTGATGAAATTTAAGTGTCGTGTTGTTCTAGAGATGTAGAGAGGGGGGGACGCCCATGGATTGGACTGCAAGGATTGGATGCAAACCAATGCACATGAGGAGGAGAGATGCAAGCCACGCCATGACCTAAAGGTCCATGCCGTGAACCCCTTCCCCTTCCCGTGTATAATCATGCTCAACAAATACTTGATATGATTTTGGTTGATCTTCAATTCAGCCTAGCTAGCTGTTGTAGTACTTGCTTGTCTCCTTCCAAATGTTGCCCCAGTCCATTGAGTTTCTTATTGCTCCAGGTAGTACTGCTATTTTTCTTCTCTGCAATTTGGTGTGCATGGTTCCAGGCTCCCAGTCTACCGCTTTTGTTGCTGTGATGTTGAGATCTGTTTTCTTTATTATGACAAGTGCAAAATTAGTAGTGGGAAGTAAACTTTTGTTAACTACTTAACTTGTGCGTATGACACTAGAGATTGCATATATGCATCCGTGTCAGATTTCCCACATCTACATGAGAAGAAACCACGCTTCTATATAGGAGAAGTTGCGCAAGATTTGAAGTGTGGTTTAAATTAGTAGGTTTGGTCTCCTGATAGATATTGGTACTTTTACGATAACCATGTTATCTCAAGGATTGTGCTTGACTATTAATTTTCGATGTCATTCCTGGCAGATTTCTTAACTCAGCGTCAGTGCATCAAAGATGGTTAGGAGGTTGAAGATATGTCGTGTGAAAGGCGCGGGGAGGCAAGGACGGGACACGCAGGATGCTGGAGTGGAGGACGAACACCGCAGCAAGGTATGTGCAGAGAACAACCACGGTCGCCAAGTCACGACTCCTCTCTTGCATGTCCACTTCTCCTTGGCTGCCTGGTCATCATCATATCACAAATCAAAGTTTTCTTGTTGCGAATTAGAGCAGATAAATTTGATGGCTGTAACTTTCCATAATTGCAAGGTCTAATTCTATTATGTGTTGAGTTTATTGGCAAGATTTGGTCCGTTTTGATACAATTTCATTCTGGTTGCCATCTACGAGTTACTGTTGCATCACAGTAATTTATTTGGAAGCAATGATACTTGAGATTGAGACTTTCTGGGTAGGTTGTCACAAGTATTTAACTTATGATTTCAATTTGAGATACAACCGGCAATCTGGAATCAGTACTGTTGCTCAGACAATCTGGAGGGGTTATAAAATTTCTTTGCAAAGCTTGTACAGAAGCTTAAGAATATGCCTGCTACTTCTTTTTTAGGAAAATAAAATGCCTGCTACTTTGGGATATTGTGGTGTTACTAAATGACCGCTTCATAAATCATAATATGAGATGGTGTTTGGTCAACCAAACATGAAGAATATTGGAACAAAAAGATGAAGAATATTGGTCAACCAAAGGCAAATTCACTTCAGCCCAAATTCACTTGATGTTGCAATTTTTTTATTTGTTATTTAAGATTATTTTTAGATGGAGAGCTGGGCCAGTTTGGATGCCAATGTTGGTTTTTAGATCAGTCAATGGTTCATTGCAGCATATGTTCTCCATATAATTTGATATGCAAGGTTTGGTTGCTAAATACTACACCCTTACAATGCGAAGGGAAGCAAGAGCAGCTAGCAGTAGCAGTTATAACTGAAGTGATAATGGGCACTTTTCTTTTCTGAACAACACTTGATTTTCTCATAGTAATAGTCCTTTACTGAATTTAGTTGATACATAAATGGTTATTTACTGAACAACACTTATATGTGTGTAGGTACGATGGTGATGAAGTTTTAAAATGGTCCATTGCCCAACAAGGGCATTCTAATTTCTGACTGGATCATACTGTAACAATATGACACCGAAATTTCAAATGGTTCATATACTATAGTTCATTTACAGGAGATTGTAAACGTTTAGGCACCATGTGTTGAGAAATTGTGCATTGAGATAAAAGATTATATAATTTATGCAAAGGCGTGTGATATATATTTGTTTCAACAAGTATGTTGATTCATGGAGAATGATATTATAAATTATTAGTATGATTGATGAACTAGGTGTTGTCACTGCTTAAAATTTCATTCTTTTGAGAAATCTATCCACATCTGGTCTTGTTTCAAATCATGTGTTTTTGTCCAAACGTGCGTTGCACGTGCAAGCTTATTAGTGTCTGTATAAGTATTTGTAAATAGCTAGCCTTTTTGGATAATTTTTTTTGGTTCTGGTCAGCAAGTATGCCGATGGCAATGCCGTAGGCATAGATGGCTGTTGTGATACCAGGAGCTGCCATGTGGCGTGTATGCCTACGGCAAAGCCGTCGGCATAGTTTTGCATCTATGCCTACGGCTTTGCGGTAGGCATAGTCCACGACCAGGAGCAATTAGGAGCTGCCACGTGGAAGGCTATGCCGACGGCAAAGCTGTAGGCATAGATTAGCCACGTGGCAACTCCTGGTTGGTCGGATTTCGCAACGGCGCCGTTAGCCGCCGTCTCGTCCATTTTTTTGCCGACAGTGAAACTATGTCGACGGCTGTATGGAAGCCGTAGGCATAGGCTGCTATGCCGACGGCTTTAGTACGCCGACGGTCTGACAAGACTACGCTGACGTGATGTACACCGACGGGTCTATGCCGACGGCAGCCGTAGGCATAGAACTATACCGACGGCCCTGGGCCGTAGGCATAGGCCGCGAATCCGGTAGTGGCGCTGATCGTTGTAGCCATGGGATTTTGGCGGCGGCGTGCGTGAGGGCAGGAGCCTGTAGCCCTATTCTTTTTGTCTTCTTTCAACGATGGATGGACAAACGTAAGGAAAAACCAATCGGCGTGCGTGAGGGCAGGAGCCTCTAGCCCTGTTTTTTTTGTCTTCTTTCAATGATGGATGGACTCACGTAAAGAAAAACTAATGTATGGCATGTTCCTTTTTTTTTCTTCTCTTGCTTTTAAGTATATTAAAACACTAATCTATAGCATAGGTTCCTCCCTTTATTAGGCTGATGAAGGGAGCCAAACGTTTTTTCCCACTACAATTATAATGGCATTGGTGGGTAATTTTCTAAACATCAATCTTATCTTCTGATGGACAACAAAATTTAGTCTATTAAATTAACAGTAGATGTTTCTAATTTTTATGGTAATTTCTAGTGATTTATCTTTTTTCTGTTTAACCCGTCAAGTACTTTTTATGTAGATCAAAGAGAGGGCTAGAAAAAAGATGAACATATGTGAGTCCATGGGAATAGGAGAGATTGGGATTAGTTGTGGAACGATCTTTTCACCGCAGACGCATCTGTCATTAGTACATAAAATGCGACCTGAGATGGCTGGGAAACCCCATTGTATATGAGTACCTTGCCGTCTATGTGTGAGAGTTTGTGCTCCCAGAGACATTCGATGTGATATGACGAACCTCAATGAAAATTGACGAGAATAATCATATTGCAAGGCTGTCCAGAGTCTCTTGAAAGTCCTCGTAAGTCGTAACCATGCATCAATGAAGTGCATGCTCGAAGGAGCCAACTAGCCGACTATCTCCCGAGGCGTAGTACTTGCCGTCACAGTTGAGGAGACACGGGAGGGAGTGGTGCTAGATTAGCAGGAAATTTTCTCACCCAATTAATAACATCGCCAGGACCCTTAGGGAGCTGCCCACCTCGCGTCGCGGATCTAGCCGCTATAAGGCAAATAGTACAACAACACCAACCTCCACTTGTATATACAATGTTTCCATATCTATAGTACACCAAACTTTACTTGCATGAATACTATTCTCATCTTATATATAGCACTTCATCTTAAACCAAGTAGCTCCGCCGCCTCACTCTATTTTGGCATGTTGGTACTTGGTAGTGTTAACTTATTTTTCATCAAATAGGTGGTAGTCATATAAATAGATCAAAGAGGGGGTTAGAAAAAACATGGAAGATATGAGAACAACCCACAGGAATAGGAGTTGTTGTTATTGTAGCTGACATGGGACGAACTGCAGTGATTGACAAATGTCGGTTCCAGCTCAGCAGCATGTTGTTGGGGTCATTCCATGCCAACATTTTGTGTGTTCAGCAACACAAAACATTTTGAGCAGGAAGCAAGTACAGGGGCGGATA